>NC_073632.1:33417781-33720811 GCF_029407905.1 Bubalus kerabau | reverse complement strand
TTATATTTTCAATATCTTTGCCATTGGGGGCTTCTCTGGTGGCTCAGTGGTAAAGAATCTGCCTGCAATGCAGGGAATTCAGGTTAGGTCCCTGGGTCAGGAAGATCCCTTGGAGGAGAAAATGGCAACCCACTCCAGTATTCTTGCCTGGGAAATCCTATGGACAGAGGAGCCTAGGGGGCTACAGTCCAGGGGGTCACAAGAACAGGACACATCTTAGCAACTAAACCACCACTGCCTTTGTCATCTCTCAACCTCCCATTTTCCAAATGAAGCCAATATCTCTCTCAGTTGTTCTGGGGTGACGGGCAGCTGAAATCAGAGGAAATAACTTCCCCAGAACCACTGACTTTTCAGCCTTTAGACGTCAATCTCCGGTTCTCACAGTAATAATACTTTGCTGTCCCCAGGCTTGTGTCTGCAGAGCTGGGCTGGAGGACACTTACTCCCAAATTTTCACTCTCTCAGTGCTGGAGAGCTACAGGGAGAACCGCCCAGAGGGTCCTCCTTAACGCTCATCAGAAGAATCGTCCTTCCATCTAACCTAGACAACAACTGTATAAAGGAAAGCCTGGACCCATCAAATGATGCTTTTTCTTAAGAAACATACACAAACTGTTTAGAGATAAAACATCAGTGTTGCACTCATTGATAAAGAAGCTTCCTCACTCTGAAAAACGGAAAATCATACCAGCAGAATGTACCCTTCAATCATTCTGAATAACACTGTGTTCTGAATCACTGTTAATTCAGAGTGATTTCACACATCAGCCATTGATGTAAAAGACGCAGCCACACCAAGCACACACCACAAATTCCAAATCAGTTTCTCTTGAATTCAGCAGCTGCACCAAACTCAAACATTTGGTGCAGTTGTTCACCTATGAGAAACAAAGAGAGTGTAGGTAATGAGCTCCATTCTACCACTGCATTTAGGATCTGTGTACTTGGTGTGATGGGAAAAGACCAAAACTTTGAGAGTTTCTGAGATGCATCTGAGATCCTCACTTGCCACCTTCTTGCTGTGTGACCAGGTGAAATAACTTTATTTTGCTAAACTTAATTTTTCTTGTTTGTGAAATGGGGATAATACACCCAACTGATTTTCAGTGTTGTTGTGAAGATATGGTTAGAAAATGAATGTGAAAAAGCCATATAAACTTTTGGGGCTTAAAAAAGTGTATGAAGTTGTAACTGGTCACCTGTTTGGTCTCCAAACCATGCTATTCTATACTTAGTGCTGATTAACACATTGTTTCATGAGGTCCACATACTTTTCCTGATTCCCTTAAATTTTTCATGGATTGAGGGATAGAGTGGGGACCCAGAGAAATGGAAGTAAAAAATCATCCACTGTTTCTCTACATATTTCTTATTTTAGATGATGTCCTCATTATGAATCTAACCTTGATTGATTATATCCACTCAACAAATACTAAACTTATACTGTATACCAGGTGCTGCCCTGATTTATGGGAAGGGTCAATTTATATATATGTAGTTGGCGGGAGTGTAAATTGGTACAACCATTATGGAGAACAGTACGGAGGTTCCTTAAAAAACTAAAAATAGAGCTAGTGTATGATCCAGCAGTCCCAGTCTTGGATGCACATCTGGAGAAAACTCTAATTCAAAAAGATACATGCAACCCTGTGTTCATAGCAGCACTATATACAGTAGCCAAGACATGGAAGTAACCTAAATGCCCACTGACAGATGAATGGCTAAAGATAAGTACATATATAAATGGAATATTACTCAGCCATAATAAAGAATGAAATAATGCCATTCATAGCAATATGGATAGACCTAGAGATTATCATACTAAGTGAAATAAGTCAGATAGAGAAAGACAGATAAAATATATTGCTTATATGTAGAATCTAAAAAAATGATACAAATGAACTTACTAACAAAACAGAAGTAGAGTCACAGATGTAGAAAACAAACTTACAGCTATCAGGGAGGAGAAGAGGAAAGAATTAAACTGGAAGTTTGGGATTGACATATACACACCTCCATATATGAAATAGATAACAAATAAGAACCTACTGTATAACACAGAGAACTCTACTCAATAATCTATAATTACTATATGAGAAAAGAGTACTCTAAAAAAGAGTAGATATATATACACACACACATATATATATATATAACTGATTTACTTTGCTGTAGAGAAGAAAGTTCCCAGGTGTCTCAGATGGTAAAGTGCCTGCCTGCAGTGTGGGAGACCTGGCTTCAGCCCCTGGGTCGGGAAGATCCCCTGGAGAAGGAAATGGCAACCCACTCCAGTACTCTTGCCTGGAAAATTCCATAGACCGAGGAGTCTGGCAGGCTACAGTCCATGGTGTCACAAAGAGTCAGATACGACTGGGTGACTTCACTTTCACTTTCATAGCAGAAACTAACACAGCATTGTAAATCAACTCTACTCTAATAAAAATTTAAGAGATGTATATATATGAGATGTGGTAAATGGTGATAAATGCAATAAAAAAGATAGTGTCTAGTGTTATTTCACACAAAGCAATTAGAACTGGACATGGAACAACAGACTGGTTCCAAATTGGAAAAGGAGTATGTCAAGGCTGTATATTGTCACCCTGCTTATTTAACTTATATGCAGAGTACATCATGAGAAACTCTGGACTGGAAGAAGCACAAGCTGGAATCAAGATTGCTGGGAGAAATATCAATAACCTCAGATATGCAGATGACACCACCATTATGGCAGAAAGTGAAGAACTAAAGAGCCTCTTGATGAAAGTGAAAGAGGAGAGTGAAAAAGTTGGCTTAAAGCTCAACATTCAGAAAAGTGAGATCATGGCATCTGGTCCTATCACTTCATGGCAAATAGATGGGGAACAGTGGCTGACTTTATTTTTCTGAGCTCTAAAATCACTGCAGATGGTGAGTGCAGCCATGACATTAAAAGACGCTTACTCCTTGGAAGGAAAGTTATGACCAACCTAGACAGCATATTAAAAAGCAGAGACATCACTTTGTCAACCAAAGGTCCATCTAGTCAAGGCTATGGTTTTTCCAGTGGTCATGTATGGATGTGAGAATTGGACTATAAAGAAAGCTGAGCACTGAAGAATTGATGCTTTTGAACTGTGGTGTTGGAGAAGACTCTTGAGAGTCCCTTGGACTGCAAGGAGATCCAACCAGTCCATCCTAAAGGAGATCACTCCTGGGTGTTCATTGGAAGGACTGATGTTGAAGCTGAAACTCCAATACTTTGGCCATCTGATGTGAAGAGCTGACTCATTTGAAAAGACCCTGATGCTGGGAAAGATTGAGGGCAGGAGGAGAAGGGGATGACAGAGGATGAGATGGCTGGATGGCATCACTGACTCGATGGACATGGGTTTGGGTGGACTCCGGGAGCTGGTGATGGACAGGGAGGCCTGGTGTGCTGCAGTTCATGGGGTCACAAAGAGTCGGACACGACTGAGCCACTGAACTGAGCTGAATTATAGAAAAGTCCTCTCTGATAAAGTGGTATGTGAACAGATTACAGAAGAAAAATGCTTGCCAAAGAACCACAAAACTATCAACTAGAAGAGTATTTAAAGTAGAGGGAAGCT
The DNA here is from genome assembly GCF_029407905.1 of Bubalus kerabau. Taxonomy (NCBI): domain Eukaryota; kingdom Metazoa; phylum Chordata; class Mammalia; order Artiodactyla; family Bovidae; genus Bubalus; species Bubalus kerabau. The sequence continues at coordinate 33,717,218 of NC_073632.1, read as the reverse complement.
TAAATGCCTGAGGAGGAGGCATGCTTGCGATGTTTGAGGAGCAGCGTGGATGCCTGAGGCTGGAGCACAGCCTACAAGTAGGAGGCCAGGCTGGGAAAGCAGCTGGGGCCAAACTGTGTAGCTTTGTAAGGACTTTGATTTTTTTCTCTAATGAGAAAAGTCACCAGAGGATTTTGAACAGAGGAGTGGTGTGATTTGACTAACTTGCAGTCAAAAAAAAAAAAAAAAAATCTGGTTGCTGTGTGGAGAAGGTTTGGAAAGCTGGAAGGTTAATTGGGAGATATTGAAGTAATCTAGGCCTAACAGAAGCAGATGATATTAGGAAGAGGTGGCAAGAATACACAGAAGAACTGTACAAAAAAGATCTTCATGACCTAGATAATCACAATGGTGTGATCACTCACCTAGAGCCAGACATCCTGGAATGTGAAGTCAAGTGGGCCTTAGAAAGTATCCCTACAAACAAAGCTAGTGGAGGTGATAGAATTCCAGTGGAGCTATTTCAAATCCTGAAAGATGATGCTGTGAAAGTGCTGCACTCAATATGCCAGCAAATTTGGAAAACTCAGCAGTGGCCACAGGACTGGAAAAGGTCAGTTTTCATTCCAATCCCAAAGAAAGGCAATGCCAAAGAGTGCTCAAACTACTGCACAATTGCACTCATCTCACATGCTAGCTTCCCTGGTGGCTCAGATGGTAGTGTCTGCCTGCCGTGTGGAAGACCCGGGTTCGATCCCTGGGTTGGGAAGATCTCCTGGAGAAGGAAATGGCAACCCACTCCAGTAGTCTTGCCTGGAGAGGCCCATGGATGGAGGAGCCTGGTAGGCTACAGTCCATGGGGTTGCAAAGAGTCGGACACCACCGAGCGACTTCACTTCACACATGCTAGTAAAGTAATGCTCAAAATTCTCCAAGCCAGGCTTCAGCAATACGTGAACCGTGAAATTCCAGATGTTCAAGCTGGTTTTAGAAAAGGCAGAGGAACCAGAGATCAAATTGCCAACATCCGCTGGATCATTGAAAAAGCAAGAGAGTTCCAGAAAAACATCTATTTCTGCTTTTTTGACTATGCCAAAGCCTTTGACTGTGTGGATCACAATAAACTGTGGACAATTCTGAAAGAGATGGGAATACCAGACCAGCTGACCTGCCTCTTGAGAAACCTATATTCAGGTCAGGAAGCAACAGTTAGAACTGGACATGGAACAACAGACTGGTTCCAAATAGGAAAAGGAGTATGTCAAGGTTGTATATTGTCACCCTGCTTATTTAACTTCTACGCACAGTACATCATGAGAAACGCTGGGCTGGAGGAAGCATAAGCTGGAATCAAGATTGCCGGGAGAAATATCAATCACCTCAGATAGGCAGATGACACCACCCTTATGGCAGAAAGTGAAGAACTAAAAAGTCTCTTGGTGAAAGTGAAAGTGGAGAGTGAAAAAGTTGGCTTAAAGCTCAACATTCAGAAAACAAAGATCATGGCATCTGGTCCCATCACTCCATGGGAAATAGATGGGGAAACAGTCGAAACAGTGTCAGACTTTATTTCTGGGGGGGCTCCAAAATCACTGCAGATGGTGATTTCAACCATGAAATTAAAAGACACTTCCTCCTTGGAAGGAAAGTTATGACCAACCTAGATGGCATATTCAAAAGCAGAGACATTACTTTGCCAACAAAGGTCCATCTAGTCAAGGCTGTGGTTTTTCCAGTGGTCGTGTATGAATGTGAGAGTTGGACTATAAAGAAAGCTGAGCACTGAAGAGTTGTGGTGTTGGAGAAGACTCTTGAGAGTCCCTTGGACTGCAAGGAGATCCAACCAGTCCATTCTGAAGGAGACCAGTCCTGGATGTTTATTGGAAGGACTGATACTGAGGCTGGAACTCCAATACTTTGGCCACCTCATGCTTAGAGTTAACTCATTGGAAAAGACCCTGATCCTGGGAGTGATTGGGGGCAGGAGGAGAAGGGGACGACAGAGGATGAGATGGCTGGATGGCATCACTGACTCAATGCACATGCGTTTGGGTGAACTCCAGGAGTTGGTGATGGACAGGGAGGCTTGGCATGCTTCGATTCATGGGGACTCAAAGAGTCGGATACCACTGAGTGACTGAAGTGAACTGAACTGAGGCAAGAAATGATAGTGACTTACAGAGGGGTGTCAGTGGATGGGTTCTGAGAAGGTGCAAGCCTCTGGATGTCTTTTGAAGAATTGAAAGGATTTGCTGACAGTTGTTATGCATGTGAGAGAAAGAGAGGAGTCAGGGATCTTTAGCCTGAGAACAGAAAGTTTGAGTCTACTAATTATACTGAGGTGGGAAGTCTGTGAGTGGGTCTATGAGGGTAGGGAAACCAAGAGTTCCCATCTGGACATGTGTGGTGTGAGTTGCATATCTCTACCTGTATCAGGTTGGGTAGGCAGGTGGGTATGTAAGTACAGAGTTCAGAAGAGGGATCTGGGTTGGATACAGTAATGTTGGGTCTTAAGCATTTGGACACCTTTAAAGCCATAGGAGTTAAAGACCTAAGGGGAGTGAGTCTAGAGAGAGAAGAGATGTCCAATTTTCCATTTCTAGTTATAGGATTCTATTCAGTTTTTAATCAAGAACCTCCAGGGCACCTTTACCATGTTCTTGAGACCCTTCATCCGGTATAAGACTTTCACCACATTGGCACAACCCAAGTTCCCTTTCTTGTTAGAATACCCAGATGTGGATGTGACTGGTGATAGAAGCAAGGTCTGATGCTGTAAAGAGCAATATTGCATAGGAACCTGGAATGTTAGGTCCATGAATCAAGGCAAATTGGAAGTGGTCAAACAAGAGATGGCAAGAGTGAATGTCAACATTCTAGGAATCAGAGAACTAAAATGGACTGGAATGGGTGAATTTAACTCAGATGACCATTATATCTACTACTGTGGGCAGGAATCCCTCAGAAGAAATGGAGTAGCCATCATGGTCAACAAAAGAGTCCAAAATGCAGTACTTGCATGCAATCTCAAAAACGACAGAATGATCTCTGTTCATTTCCATGGCAAACCATTCAATATCACAGTAATCCAAGTCTATGCCCCAACCAGTAATGCTGAAGAAGCTGAAGTTGAATGGTTCTATGAAGACCTACAAGACCTTTTAGAACTAACACCCAAAAAAGATGTCCTTTTCATTATAGGGGACTGGAATGCAAAAGTAGGAAGTCAAGAAACACCTAGAATAACAGGCAAATTTGACCTTGGAATATGGAACGAAGCAGGGCAAAGACTAATAGAGTTTTGCCAAGAAAATGCACTGGTCATAGCAAACACCCTCTTCCAACAACACAAGAGAAGACTCTACACATGGACATCACCAGATAGTCAACACCGAAATCAGATTGATTATATTCTTTGCAGCCAAAGATGGAGAAGCTCTATACAGTCAGTAAAAACAAGACCAGGAGCTGACTGTGGCTCACACCATGAACTCCTTATTACCAAATTCAGACTTAAATTGAAGAAAGTAGGGAAAACCACTAGACCATTCAGGTCTGACCTAAATCAAATCCCTTATGATTATGCAGTGGAAGTGAGAAATAAATTTAACGGCCTAGATCTGATAGATAGAGTGCCTGATGAACTATGGAATGAGGTTCGTGACATTGTACAGGAGACAGGGATCAAGACTATCCCCAAGGAGAAGAAATGTCAAAAGCAAAATGGCTGTCTGGGGAGGCCTTACAAATAGCTGTGAAAAGAAGGGAAGCAAAAAGCAAAGGAGAAAAGGAAAGATATAAGCCTCTGAATGCAGAGTTCCAAAGAATAGCAAGGAGAGATAAGAAAGCCTTCTTCAGCGATCAATGCAAAGAAATAGAGGAAAACAACAGACTGGGAAAGACTAGAGATCTCTTTAAGAAAATTAGAGATACCAAGGGAACATTTCATGCAAAGATGGGCTCTATAAAGGACAGAAATGGTATGGATCTAACGGAAGCAGAAGATATTAAGAAGAGGTGGCAAGAATACACAGAAGAACTGTACAAAAAAGATCTTCATGACCCAGATAATCACCATGGTGTGATCACTCACCTAGAGCCAGACATCCTGGAATGTGAAGTCAAGTGGGCCTTAGAAAGTATCACTACGAACAAAGCTAGTGGAGGTGACAGAATTCCAGTGGAGCTATTCCAAATCCTGAAAGATGATGCTGTGAAAGTGATGCACTCAATATGCCAGCAAATTTAGAAAACTCAGCAGTGGCCATAGGACTGGAAATGGTCGGTTTTCATTCCAATCCCAAAGAAAGGCAATGCCAAAGAATGCTCAAACTACTGCACAGTTGCACTCATCTCACACGCTAGTAAAGTAATGCTCAAAATTCTCCAAGCCAGGCTTCAGCAATATGTGAACCAGGAACTTCCACATGTTCAAGCTGGTTTTAGAAAAGGCAGAGGAACCAGAAATCAAATTGCCAACATCCGCTGGATCATCAAAAAAGCAAGAGAGTTCCAGAAAAACATCTCTTTCTGCTTTACTGACTATGCCAAAGCCTTTGACTGTGTGGATCACAATAAACTGTGGAAAATTCTGAAAGAGATGGGAACACCAGACCACCTGACCTGTCTCTTGAGAAACCTATATGCAGGTCAGGAAGCAACAGTTAGAACTGGACATGGAACAACAGACTGGTTCCAAATAGGAAAAGGAGTACGTCAAGGCTGTATATTGTCACCCTGCTTATTTAACTTATATGCAGAGTACATCATGAGAAACGCTGGACTGGAAGAAACACAAGCTGGAATCAAGATTGCTGGGAGAAATATCAATCACCTCAGATATGCAGATGACACCACCCTTATGGCAGAAAGTGAAGAGGAACTAAAAAGCCTCTTGATGAAAATGAAAGTGGAGAGTGAAAAAGTTGGCTTAAAGCTCAACATTCAGAAAACGAAGATCATGGCATCTGGTCCCATCACTTCATGGGAAATAGATGGGGAAACAGTGGAAACAGTGGCTGACTTTATTTTTTGGGGCTCCAAAATCACTGCAGATGGTGACTGCAGCCATGAGATTAAAAGATGCTTACTCCTTGGAAGGAAAGTTATGACTAACCTAGATCGCATATTCAAAGGGCAGAGACATTACTTTGCCAACAAAGGTCCGTCTGGTCAAGGCTATGGTTTTTCCAGTGGTCATGTATGGATGTGAGAGTTGGACTGTGAAGAAGGCTGAGCGCCAAAGAATTGATGCTTTTGAACTGTGGTGTTGGAGAAGATTCTTGAGAGTCCCTTGGACTGCAAGGAGATCCAACCAGTCCATTCTGAAGGAGATCAGCCCTGGGATCTCTTTGGAAGGAATGATGCTAAAGCTGAAACTCCAGTACTTTGGCCACCTGTTTCGAAGAGTTGACTCATTGGAAAAGACTCTGATGCTGGGAGGGATTGGGGGCAGGAGAAGAAGGGGATGACAGAGGATGAGATGGATGGATGGCATCACTGACTCGATGGATGTGACTCTGAGTGAACTCCGGGAGTTGGTGATGGACAGGGAGGCCTGGTGTGCTGCTCTTCATGGGGTTGCAAAGAGTTGGACACCACTGAGTGACTGAACTGAACTGACTATCTCAATCTTACTGTACACTGCACCTTTGCTTGTCTTCTTTTTTCCACTATAACTGGCCATCCATGTATCTGCCCAGTTCAGATCCTGTGTCCATGAATGAGGGAGTGATTCTAATTGTTCCACGACCAAATCTCTTACTCCTTCTTAGCAAGCATTGTATTCATTTGACTGCAGGGTAGATCACATAGCACTCATGCTAGTCTTCTTCTGAACTGCTTTTTATCCCAAGGAAGCTGGAAAAAGAAAAAACACAAAACATTAACTCCTGACTCTTTCTCAGCTAGAGTGTCTACCTATGATCTACATCCCTCAAGTAAATATCCAGGCTCCCATGAGATATGGAAGGCAGAAGTCTTCATGATGAGGCAATTGCTGCACTCAGGGAGGTATTTTATTCTGCTGAGGTAGCTGTGGAGCATCCCTAAGGGTCATATAGGTGTTGAGTGGAAGATAGCAAGGGCCACACCAGTCAGATTTTCACTAAATAGTTTTATGGTAAAGTTGGACAACTCTCTTGACAGTGTAGCATCTAAATTTGTTTTCTTGGCCTTTCTAGAAATACTCATTAAGAAGCTCTTTCTGCTTGAAGTGGGTTGAGTGGATTCTGTTTTCTGCAATTAAACATCTTAACCAATAAAACACCTTTCTATTATTACCAGCTCACTTTGCTGGGTAACATGTTTACTGTATTTTTTTCTCTGCTAGATTGTTTAGACAGGAGATAACTATGTCACATTCCTCTTGTGTAGAGTACAGCACCCAATGTTGCTGCAAGGTGGCCAGGATGCCACAGCAAACTCAGAAAAGGGCTGTAAGATCTTTTAACATGGTGACATGTCTATTTTGGTCACTAAGTAACCTACTGCTACTAAGTTGTTTGGATATTTCTACTTAATAAATGGAATTGGTTTTTTTCACATCATAAAATTTATCGAGACACTAAGGTGCACAATCGCACTCATCCTACACGCTAGTAAAGTAATGCTCAAAATTCTCTCCAAGCCAGGCTTCAGCAATATTTGAACTGTGAATTTCCAGATGTTCAAGCTGGTTTTAGAAAAGGCAGAGGAACCAGGGATCAAATTGCCAACATCCGTTAGATCATGGACAAAGGAAGAGAGTTCCAGAAAAAACATCTATTTCTGCTTTATTGACTATGCCAAAGCCTTTGACTGTGTGGATCACAATAAACTGTGAACAATTCTGAAAGAGATGGGAATACCAGACCACCTAACCTGCCTCTTGAGAAACCTATATGCAGGTCAGGAAGCAACAGTTAAGGAATCTCCACACTGTTCTCCATAGTGGCTGTACTAGTTTGCATTCCCACCAACAATGTAAGAGGGTTCCCTTTTCTCCACACCCTCTCCAGCATTTATTACTTGTAGACTTTTGGATCGCAGCCATTCTGACTGGCGTGAAATGGTACCTCATTGTGGTTTTGATTTGCATTTCTCTGATAATGAGTGATGTTGAGCATCTTTTCATGTGTTTGTTAGCCATCTGTATGTCTTCTTTGGAGAAATGTCTATTTAGTTCTTTGGCCCATTTTTTGATTGGGTCATTTATTTTTCTGGAGTTGAGCTGTAGGAGTTGCTTGTATATTTTTGAGATTAGTTGTTTGTCAGTTGCTTCATTTGCTATTATTCTCTCCCATTCTGAAGGCTGTCTTTTCACCTTGCTAATAACAGAAAGAGACACGTGTACCCCAATGTTCATCGCAGCACTGTTTATAATAGCCAGGACATGGAAGCAACCTAGATGTCCATCAGCAGATGAATGGATAAGAAAGCTATGGTACATATACACAATGGAGTATTACTCAGCCATTAAAAAGAATACATTTGAATCAGTTCTAATGAGGTGGATGAAACTGGAGCCTATTATACAGAGTGAAGTAAGACAGAAAGAAAAACACCAATACAGTATACTAATGCATATATATGGAATTTAGAAAGATGGTAATAATAACCCTGTGTACGAGACAGCAAAAGAGACACTGATGTATAGGACTCTGTGGGAGAGGGAGAGGGAGAGGGTGGGAAGATTTTGGAGAACGGCATTGAAACATGTATAATATCATGTATGAAACGAGCTGCCAGTCCAGGTTCGATGCACGATACTGGATGCTTGGGGCTGGTGCGCTGGGACGACCCAGAGGGATGGTGTGGGGAGGTAGGAAGGGGGAGGGTTCAGGATGGGGAACACATGTATACCTGTGGCGGATTCATTTTGATATTTGGCAAAACTAATACAATTTTGTAAAGTTTAAATATAAAATAAAATTAAAAAAAAAAAAGGAAGCAACAGTTAGAACTGGATTTGAAACAACAGACTGGTTCCAAATAGGAAAAGGAGTACGTCAAGGCTGTATATTGTCACCCTGCTTATTTAACTTATATACAGAGTACATCATGAGAAACGCTGGACTGGAAGAAGCACAAGGTGGAATCAAGATTGCCAGGAGAAATATCAATCACCTCAGATATGCAGATGACACCACCCTTATGGCAGAAAGTGAAGAGGAACTAAAAAGCCTCTTGATGAAAATGAAAGTGGAGAGTGAAAAAGTTGGGTTAAAGCTCAACATTCAGAAAACTAAGATCATGGCATCTGGTCCCATCACTTCATGGGAAATAGATGGGGAAACAGTGTTAGACTTTATTTTTTGGGGCTCCAGAATCACTGCAGATGGTGACTGCAGCCATGAAATTGAAAGACGCTTACTCCTTGGAAGGAAAGTTATGACCACCCTAGACAGCATATTAAAAAGCAGAGACATTACTTTGCCAACAAAGGTCCATCTGGTCAAGGCTATGGTTTTTCCAGTGGTCATGTATGGATGTCAGAGTTGGTCTGTGAAGAAAGCTGAGTGCCAAAGAATTGATGCTTTTGAACTGTGTTATTGGAGAAGACTCTTGAGAGTCCCTTGGACTGCAAGGAGATCTAACCAGTCCATTCTAAAGGAGACCAGTCGTGGCTGTTCTTTGAAAGGAATGATGCTAAAGCTGAAACTCCAATACTTTGGCCACCTCATGTGAAGAGTTGATTCATTGGAAAGGACTCTGATGCTGGGAGGGATTGGGGGCAGGAGGAGAAGGGGACAACAGAGGATGAGATGGCTGGGCATCACCAACTCGATGGACATGACTTTGGGTGAAGTCTGGGAGTTGGTGATGGACAGGGAGGCCTGGTGTGCTGCAGTTCATGGGGTTGCAAAGAGTCAGACATGACTGAGTGACTGAACTGAACTGAACTGAAGGGGACCATGAACTAAAACAGCTTCATAATCTCTGCACTAGGTACTGAATAGAAGTAAATGTTGTATCTCAGCTCTGCTTGAGAAGACTTGAGGAGGCCAGTCCTCAGTTGAGGAACAAAGGGAAATCTGGTCAGTTTGGGAACCAGTCAAAGCAGGGAGGATGGAAAAATAGGACTTACATGGATAGCAACTCAAATAGAGGTCTTTAATTTTGGTCAAAACTCATGAGAAATGCTAGAATGCCTATAGGAGTTAGAGAATCCACTGCTTATCTCTGCATCACTGAAGTTATTATGGAAGCTCTCCTGGAGTCCTCTGGTCAGCTTGCTCTTTACCTTCAGTGCTGCTGCATTGTATCCTTCTATTGGCTTAAATGAATCCTACAGGCCCAGAAAGCTTTACAAACTTAGACAGCATATTAAAAAGCAGAGCAATCACTTTGCCAACAAAGGTCCATATAGTCAAAGCTATGGTTTTTCCAGTAGTCACGTACAGATGTGAGAGTTGGACCATTAAGAAGGCTGAGTGCTGAAGAATTGATACTTTTGAACTGTGGTGCTGGAGAAAACTCTTGAGAATCCCTTGGATAGTGAGGTGATCAAACCAGTCAGTCCTAAAAGAAATCAGTCCTGAATATTCATTGGAAGGACTGATGCTGATGCTGAAGCTCCAATACTTTGGCCACCTGATGCGAAGAACTGACTCATTGGAAAAGACCCTGATGCTGGGAAAGATTGAAGCCAGAGGAGAAGGGGACGACAGAGGATGAGACGGTTGGATGACATCACTGACTCAATGGACATGAGTTTGAGCAAACTCTGGAAGACAGTGAAGGACAGGGAAGCCTGGTGTGCTGTGAGTCCACAGGGATGCAGAGTTGGACACAACTTAACAACTGAACAACAGTAACAACCACCCCAGAAAGGAGGTCAAATATAGGCAGACAGCCTAGCTGAGACAATGATGGAGAAGACAGACTGTATTTTAATTGCTGACATGTCAGCTCACATCTTTTGCCAAATGATATTTATACAGCTGAGAGGAGCATGTTAGTTTCATGTTCCTTCTGCACAGGAGTCGGAGCCATTCTCAAGAGAAGAGTATTAAATGGAATGCATATGTTTTACAATATCCAAAATGAGCTTCTCATCCTCAGATCCTTAAGCCCCTAAATACCACAACTTTGGCTAAGCTGGCAGGCTCCTTTCTGGCCAGTGCTCTGATTAGAATCTAAACTTTAGATGATTATACTCCAGAATCAGAACTGAACCATGTTGGGGTTTTGTAGTGTGTGAATTCAATTCATTATGGTTACTGGGGTTTAGGATTCATCGGAAGGATCTAGAATTACTGTGAGGAGACATTTTATCAGACAGTTTTCAACTCTGCCAGATTTTCCTGAGAGCTCAGAAACTGTGGTCAAAAGCTGGGATCTCAGCCACTGAGAGCAGCAATTAGGTGGCTGAAGGCAACCCGCCAAGTCCACTAGGATTTGCCTAATGGAAACATGAGTCAGCATTCTCTGGGAAGCAGTAGCCAAGCCCATGGGCCAAGGAACATATAGACTGAGAAGGCAAGATATTGACAAGCAACTTCCATTTTGTGGAAAGAAAAGAAAGTTACAAGCAAGTTGGTCTACTCGTCCGGAGCCCCCAAAGACAAAAATGTAGCAACTCTCAAAGTGATTATTACAGAGCATGATCTTGCTCTCTTTCTGTCTCTCTCTCTATCTGACTGTCTGTCTCTTGTTCTTGCTCTTCATCTTTGCATTTTTTCAGTATTTAACATTAACATCCATTTAAAACTGAGAGTCCACGCACCGTAACCTGCCAGGTCTGCTCTGTCAGTGGAATTTTCCAGGCAAGAAGACTGGAGTGGGTTGCCCTTTCCTCCTCCAGAAGATATTCCCAACCCAGGGATCGAATCCAAGTTTCTTCTCCTGCATTGGCAGGCAGATTCTTTACCACTGTGCCACCTGGGAAGCTCCAAACTGAGAGCAGTGCCTGGGAATAGAGCTATAGAGCAGAGAGGACAATAGGGAATGCTGGAAACAGATTTTTAGTTAGTTGGAAAGAATATGTGTAATCTTAGGGTCACTCCATCTTCAACTTTCACAGAGCATTATAGAGTCATGATGGCTGAGAATACTGTAGAAGATAGTAAAGAAAATGCTGGAGCATTTTTTTCCCCTTTAGAACCAAATTAGGGAGCCTGGAGGGCTGCAATTCACAGAATCACAAAGGGTGAGACACAACTGAGTGAGCATGCAGACACTTAGAGAAATATTTTGCTTATATGTTTGCTTGTCATGTATGCTCATGAACAGCATGAAAAGGCAAAAGGATCGGACACTGAAAGAGGGACTCCCCAGGCCAGTAGGTGCCCAACATGCTACAGGAGATCAGTGGAGAAATAACTCCAGAAAGAATGAAGAGATGGAGCCAAAGCAAAAACAACACCCAGTTGTGGATGTGACTGGCAATGGAAGTAAAGTCTGAGGCTGCAAAGAGCAATATTGCATAGGAACCTGGAATGTTAGGTCCATAAATGAAGGCAGATTGGAAGTAGTCAAACAGGAGACGTCAAGAGTGTATGTCGACATTTTAGGAATCAGTGAACTAAAATGGACTAGAATGGGTGAATTTAACTCAGATGACTATTATATCTACTACTGTGGGCAAGAATTTCTTAGAAGAAATGGAGTAGCCATAATAGTCAACAAAAGGGTCCAAAATGCAGTACTTGGATGCAATCTCAAAAATGACAGAATGATCTCTGTTTATTTCCAAGGCAAACCATTTAATATCATAGTAATCCAAGTCTACACCCCAACCAGTAATGCTGAAGAAGCTGAAGTTGAATGGCTCTATGAAGATCTACAAGACCTTTTAGAACTAACACCCCCAAAAGATGTCCTTTTCACTATAGGGTACTGGAATCCAAAAGCAGGAAGTCAAGAGATACCTGGAGTAAGAGGCAAATTTGGCCTTGGAGTACAAAATGAAACAAGTCAAAGGCTAACAGAGTTTTGCCAAGAGAACACACTGGTCACAGCAAACACCCTCTTCCAACAACACAAGAAAAGACTACATATGGACATCACCAGATGGTTAACGCTGAAATCAGATTGATTATATTCTTTGCAGCCAAAGATGGAGAAGCTCTATACAGTCAGCAAAAACAAGACCAGGAGCTGACTGTGGCTCAAATCATGAACTCCTTATTGCCAAATTCAGACTTAAATTGAAGAAAGTGGAGAAAACCACTAGACCATTCAGGTATGACCTAAATCAAATTCCTAACAATTATACAGTGGAAATGAGAAATAGATTCAAGGGATTAGATCTGATAAACAGAATGCCTGAAGAACTAAGGACAGAGGTTCGTGACATTGTACAAGAGGCAGGGATCGAGACCATCCCCAAGAAAAAGAAATGCAAAAAGGCAAAATGGTTGTCTGAGGAGGCCTTACAAATAGCTGAGAAAAGAAGAGAAACTAAAGGCAAAGGAGAAAGAGAAGGATATATCCATTTGAATGCAGAGTTCCAAAGCATAGCAAGGAGAGTTAAGGAAGCCTTCCTCAGTGATCAATGCAAAGGAACAGAGGAAGAGAATAGAATGGGAAAGACTAGAGATCTCTTTGAGAAAATTAGAGCTACCAAGGGAACGTTTCATGCAAAGATGGACTCAATAAAAGACAGAAATTGTATGGGCCTAACAGAAGCAGAAGATATTAAGAAGAGATGGCAACAATACACAGAAGAACTGTACAAAAAATTTCTTCATGACCCAGATGACCATGATGGTGTGATCACTCATGTAGAGCCAAGCATTCTGGAATGCGAAGTCAAGTGGGCCTTAGGAAGCATCACTATGAACAAAGCTAGTGGAGGTGATGGAATTCCAGTTGAGCTATTTCAAACCCTAAAAGATGATGCTGTGAAAGTGTTGTACTCAATATGCCAGCAAATTTGGAAAACTCAGAGGGCCACAGGACTGGAAAAGGTCAGTTTTCATTCTAATCCCAAAGAAGGGCAATGCCAAAGAATGCTCAAACTACCACACAATTACACTCATCTCACATGCTAGCAAAGTAATGCTCAAAATTCTCCAAGCCAGGCTTCACCAGTATGTAAACCGTGAACTTCCAGATGATCAGCTGGATTTAGAAAAGGCAGAGGAACCAGAGTTCAATTTGTTAACATCAGTTGGATAATCAAAAAAGCAAGAGAGTTCCAGAAAAACATCTACTTCTGCTTTATTGACTATGCCAAAGCTTTGACTGTGTGGATCACAATAAACTATGGAAAATTCTGAAAGAGGTGGGAATACCAGACCACCTGACCTGCCTCCTGAGAGATCTGTATGCAGGTCAGGAAGCAACGGTTAGATCTGGACATGGAACAACAGACTGGTTCCAAATTGGAAAAGGAGTACATCAAGGCTGTATATTGTCACCCTGCTTATTTAACTTATATGCACAGTACATCATGCAAAATGCTGGGCTGGGTGAAGCACAAGCTGGAATCAAGATTGCTGGGAGAAAAATCAATAACCTCAGATATGCAGATGATACCACACTTAGGGCAGAAATCAAAGAAGAAGTAAAGAGCCTCTTGATGAAAGTGAAAGAGGAGAGTGAAAAAGTTGGCTTAAAGCTCAACATTCAGAAAACTAAGATCATGGCATCTGGTCCCATCGCTTTGTGGCAATTAGATGGAGAAACAATGGAAATTGTGGAAGACTTTCTTTTCTTGGGCTCCAAAATCACTACAGATGGTGGCTGCAGCCGTGAAATTAAAAGGCACTTACTCCTTGGAAGAAAAGTTATGAGCAACCTAGATAGCATATTAAAAAGCAGAGACATTACTTTAACAACAAAGGTCTGTCTACTCAAAGCTATGGTTTTTCCAGAAGTCTCATATGGATGTGAGCGTTGGATTATAAAGAAAGCTGAGCACTGAAGAATTGATACTTTTGAACTGTGGTGTTGGAGAAGACTCTTGAGAGTCTCTTGGACTGCAAGGAGATCAAACCAGTCAATCCTAACGGAAATCAGTCCTGAATATTCATTGGAAGGACTGATGTTGAAGCTGAAACTCCAGTACTTTGGCCACCTGATGTGAAGAAGTGACTCATTGTAAAAGACCCAGATGCTGGGAAAGATTGAAGGCAGGAGGAAAAGGGGTCGGCATAGGATGAGATGATTGGATGGCATCACCGACTTGATGGACATGAGTTTGAGCAAGCCGGGAGTTGATGATGGACAGGGAAGTTTGGTATGCTGCAGTCCATGGGGTCACAAAGAGTCAGACACAACTGAGTGACTGAAGTGAACTGAACTGAACTGAACTGATGCTTGTCTGTGAGAGAGAAAAAACTCTGGTGCCTCCTGATAATCTATTTATCAGCTCTTTCTCAGCTAAGAATCTGACTAGTATAGAATCTCAAAGAAAAACTGAACCAAAACGTATAAATATTTACTTGGCAGTCTTTTTGCCAAAACAGATACACTATTTGTATTGGTGATACTTGCTGCTTCATCCATGAGAACGTTTCTCTTTACCTTGAAACATTGAAAGCAGCCTGACCTAAAATCGGATTCTCACAGTGAGTGAACTAAGTTAGACAGAGAAAGACAAATATAATATTGCCTATATGTGGAATCTAAAAGAAGGTTACAAGTGAACTTAACTGTAAAACTGAAATAGAGTTACAGATGTAGAAAATAAACTTATGGTTACAAAGGGTCTAAAAGGGGAAGGGATAAATTGGAAGACTGGCATAAACATGCTACTATATATAAAATGGAAACTAATAAGGACTTACTGTATAGCACAGGGAATTCTACTCAATACTATGTAATGGCCTATATGGGAGAAGGATCTAAAAAAGAGTGGATATGTGTGTGTATATATATATATATATATATATATATATATATATATCAGATTCACTTTGCTGTACACCTGAAACTAACACAACACTGTAAATCAATTATACTGCAATAAAATTTTTTTTTTAAATCGACAATCAACAAATCCCCTGCCCAAGACCTTTGAAAGGTTGGTGATGTCACTAACTTAAATGATCTTTCACTTATTTTGATTTGAGGTCTTCTGACCAGGCCTTCATTTTCTCTCCTACAGGGTCACGTATTTGTTAAAGCAGGTTGTCTGAAGGTGGAGAGAATTCTAGAGGAGGCATCACTAGACAATGGCACATCTGGTTCGCCATTCATCAGGGTGTGCCTGTGGGCAGCTCATTCCGCTCTCTGGCAGCATCCATCAGTTCAGTTCAGTTTAGTTCAGTCGCTCAGTCATGTCCGATTCTTTGCAACACCACGGACTGCAGCATGCCAGGCCTCCCTGTCCATCACCAACTCCATGTCCATTGAGTCAGTGATGCCATCCAAAAATCTCATCTTCTGCCGCCCCCTTGTCCTCCTGCCTTCAATCTTTCTCAGCATCAGGGTCTTTTCCAATGAGTCGGCTCTTCACATCAGGTGGTCAAAGTAGTGGAGCTTCAGCATCAGTTCTTCCAATGAATATTCAGGATTGATTGCCTTTAGGATGGACTGGTTGGATCTCCTTGCAGTCCAAGGGACTCTCAAGAGTCTTCTCCAACACCACAATAGGAAGCATCAATAGGACACAGCAGAAAGAAAATGTTTTCTAAGATCATCTCCAACTTGAGCAGCTTTTGATTTTAAGAATTTAAGAATGCTCTCTGTTAGCCTTTGAGCCTCTTTCCATCTATCCTCCCACCTTTGGCATTGTCTCCTCAATGAAGAGCCACACATTAGGTTCTGTATATTCTCATTTATAAGCCAAGCCAACATGTCCTGAGGATGTACATCATTGTGACCATGGTCACCATCATGGGGACCACAGTTAACTTTTAAGATCTACTCTGTAGCCACTATAAGAGTAGATCTTAAAAGCTCTTATCTCAAGAAAAAAATGTGTAACAATGTGAGGCAATAATGTAATATATTAACTAAATTTATTGAGGTATCATTTTGCTATTTATATATACATTGATGTTCCTTCCACTTTAGCTCAGGGAGTCTTTGTACCCCATTCCCACCCAGCCTGGCCTCTTTGCCTCTGCAGGAACATCTCCCTTGCTGTTTTTGTCTTAGGTTCATATCATTTTGTGGCTACATTCACTAATGCCAATTTTTTTTTGCTTTATTTATTTTTTTAAATACAGATTTTAAAATAGACATTTCACTTCAAGAAAATCCTAAAAAAAAAAAAAAATCCCAGGGTCATTTGCATTTGGAATACCTGACTCATTGCTGACACTGTTGTGCTGAAATAGTCTCCTCCTTGAGTAATGGTAATGCATATATATCAATCCTAATATCCCAGTTTGTGCCCCTCTATGTCCCCACGTCTGTTCTTTACCTCTGCATCTCTATTACTGCCCCAGAAATAGGTTCATCCATGCCATTTTTCTAGATTCAACATGTATGCATTAATATGCCATGTTTATTTTTTCTTTCTTACTTCAAACTGTGTGACAGACCCTAGGTCCATCCACATCTCTACAAATGACCCAGTTTCATTCCAGTTTATGCGTGCACCACATCTCTTTATCCATTCATCTGTTGTTGGGCATTTAGGTGGTTTCCATGTCCTGGCTAGGCTTTCTAGGAGAGCAAGAACAAGGAGCCATCTAAGGAAAGCCGCCTAAGATTACAAATTGTAATCAGGAAATATCTCTTCCCACTCCCTTTTTACTACCACGCACAGACCATAATCAACCTCCAAAACCTCCTGCTGAACACCATGTTCTGAATGTCAGACAAAAGAAAAATCGTTCGTCTTCTATTCCTGAAAATAATTGAGGCAGGGAAAGGAGCAGAAGGTTTGGAGTTAAAGGGTGCTAGTTCAGCTTTGGACTTACTAAAAGTAAAAAGCCACTCAATCTGTAACTTTCCCCCTTGCACTCTGACATATAAGATAAGCTCTCTTTCTTAACACACACACAATCTTTCTTCAATCTTTCCCAGCATTAGGGTCTTTTCCAATGAGTCAGTTCTTCATGCCACGTAGCCAAAGTATTTGAGTTTTAGCTTCAGCATCAGTCCTTCCAATGATACTCAGGGTTGATTTCCTTTAGGATTGACTGGTTTGATCTCCTTGCTGTCCAAGGGACTCTCAAGAGTCATCTCCAACACCACAATTCAGAAATATCTATTCTTTGATGCTCAACCTTCTTCATGGTCCAACCTTCACATCCATACCTGACTAATGGAAAAACCATAGCTTTGACTATACAGAACTTTATTGGCAAAGTGAAAAACTTTGTTTTTTAATATGCTTCTAGGTTTGTCATAGCCTTCCTTCTAAGAAGCAAGTGTCTTCTAATTTCATAGCTGCAGTCACCACCTGCAGTGATTTTGGAGTCCAAGAAGAGAAAATCTGTCACTGCTTCTACTTTCCCCCCATCTATTTGCCATGAAATGATGGGACCAAATGCCAAGATCTTTGGTTTTTGAACGTTGAGTTTTAAGCCAGCTTTTCACTCTCCCCTTTCACCTCATCAAGAGGCTCTTTAGTTCCTCTTCGCTTTCTGCCATTAGAGTGGAATCGTCTCCATATTTGAGGTTGTTATGTCTCCCAGCAATTGATTCTAGCTTGTAACTCATCCAGCCTGGGATTTTGCATGATGTACGCTGCATATAAGTTAAATGTAAAGTTTAAAAATAAAATAAAATTTAAAAAAAAAATAAAAAATAAAGATACATCCAAAGGATTTTAAAAAAAAAAAGTTAAATAAACAGAATGACAGTATATAGCCTTGATGTACTCCTTTCCATATATTGACCCAGTCCATTGTTTCATGTAATGTTCAAACTGTTGCTTCTTGACCTGCATACAAGTTTATCAGGAGACAGGTAAGATGGTCTGGTATTCCCATTTCTTTAAGAATTTTTCACAGTTTTTGTGCTCCACACAGTCAAAGGCTTTTGCGTGATCAATGAAACAGAAGTAGATGTTTTTCAGGAATTCCCTTGCTTTCTCTATGTATAATCCAACAAATGTTGGCAATTTGATCTCTGGTTCCTCTGCCTTTTCTAAACCCAGCTTGTACATCTGGAAGCCCCTCCTTACCAACATGGAAATGCTGGTGAACTCCTCAGGCATCTTACAGACCTTTTCCCACAACTCCTTATAAAGAGTTAAAACAAACAAACCCCCTAACACTCACATATAGCAAAGGGCTTGCAGCCTTGCACCAGTGTTTCTGTTCTGATACACTCCTCATGTGCATTTCAATACTGTTGTCTGGAGAGTGAATTCCAAGCCCATCTCTTATCTTTATCCAGTGATAAAGTGTCATCATTCCTGCTTTTACAAGAATTCTGAGACAGTGTGTGGGTGAACTTGGCCTGGAAGAGGAGAGGGGAATTCCAAGCAGAAGGGCCTCCATTCTGAGTGTCACTATGGACCATAATGTGCAAGGCAGAGGCCATCAAACCTGCCAATTCTGGCCTCAACAATCCCCTTATTGCTCAAGTGAGATCTGAGGAGACGCCAGGGGCCGAGGAAGCAGGAAGTTCTCTCACCCTTATTCCACCCAGCTCATGTGAGTTGAAAGAGAATGGATGGATCATTCAGACAAAGTACTAGGAAAAAAGAGTTTTCTGAGTAAATTACGGATGGAATCAAGATTATAGGAAGGAAGAAAGTGCTTTTGAAGCATCTTTTCAAAAAGCAAGTTAAAATAATAATATTAGCTAAAAGTTTTTGAATACTTATCATTTGCTGGAAACATACACGCTAAATGCTTTATTTATAATATCTCACCAAATGCTCAGTACTGGTTTGGGAGAAGACATGCACAGTCCAAAAGGTGAAGGACTTGTCCAGGAACATAAAATTTTACATGGCAAATTGGGATTCAAATGTGGGTCTTTCTGTGCTCAATATAATTTATGGCTTCCTGACTGTGATGGTAATATCATAGATCTCCTTGAACAAGCATTGTTACTACTTGGTAAATGATTCATATCATTATACATTCTTGAAAATGATAAAACAACTGTTTTCATTTTTAAATGAATGTAATCTGGCATTTTCACCACTTCAGATTATTCTATTTAATTATTTAGAATTTGTGTGACTCTACCACAAAATTCACATGTGCTAGCCAAAACCCAGAAAGAAAAATAAATGAATTCCATACAAGCAGTCCAAAATTAGTATTATCTTGTTTTTATTTAAATTGTATCCCATTGGTTCCAAGAGCCAAATAGGATTCAACTGCCCAAATACACACAGTGAAGCTCAAAACATTTCAGCAGGAAGCAAAGTAGAGACGGTTCCTGCTCCCTTAGCTTAAAGTCTAAAATTCAACATGGTCACACAACAACCTGAAGAACATAACCACACACCCCATGGTATAAGAGAAAGTGCACGAGATCATCAATACAACAGCAAGCCCACAAGGGATCATTAATTTTAACATCTCCTCTGAGGTTTTGATTGCCGAAAAGGGAGAAATTTATCACTCAGATCAGAGAGGAGCTAAGTAGAATTGAAAGTGAGGAATGAACTTTTCCCAGTAGAGAGATTTTCTGCATAAAGCCTGGGAATGACTTAGATGAAAGAGTGGAGTCTGTTTGGTCGAACAAGATGGAATGAATGCTGAGGAGATAGCTCTGGGCCAAGTGACGGGAGCATGAAGGAAGGGAAGAGATTCATTACAGACCCCAGGGATAAGATAAAGAGCCCTATGAAAGGACCCGAGCAGCCTGGCCTACATAGACGAAACAAAGATTTCAAAGGGTAAGGAACCCTGGTGCAGCGGTGCAGGCACTGTTTCTCTGTATCACTGTGATCACCAGAGTCCGAGGTGGAGGAACATGGGCCAGCGACAAGGAAGTGGCCGTGCTCAAGTTTGGAAGCTGATTATTCAGAAAATAAGTCCCTTTACTCACATAATGCCACTTCTTTAGATGGAAATGACAGAATTCAAGTCTACAGTAAGACTGTATGCTCATTTCTTTCAGGCTTTCAGGCAGCATAGAGTAGGAAAAACCTAGGGGCTGGTAGGGCAGTGTGGTTAGGGAGAAAGGAAGGCTGGATTATAAAAGGATGAGGGTTAGTGGGGAAAACTTGTGTAAAATACGCAGTCCTTGTCCCTCAGTGTCCATGGGGGTTGGTTCCAGGACACTTGAAGTGAAAAGTGAGTGTTAGCTGCTCAGTCATGTCTGACTCTTTGCGACCCCAGGGACTATAGCCCACCAGGCTCTGCAGTCTGTGGAATTCTCTAGGCAAGAATATTGGAATGGGTAGCCATGCCCTTCTCCAGGGGATCTTCCCAACCTAGAAATCAAACTCAGGTCCCTTGCATTGTAGGTGGATTCTTTACCATCTCAGCCACCAAGGAAGCCCTCCAGGACTTAGGGGAGATCAAAATTCCTACATGATCAAATCCCATAGTCAACCCCCTGCATCCATGAATTCAATCAAATGCCCATCACATATTACATTTGTAGTCCCTGGTTGGCTGAATGCTCAGATGTGGTCCTGAAGATACACAGCACCAGCTGTATATTTTGATGAAAATTCGCTTACAGGTGGAGTCATGCAGTTCAAACTCATGCTGTTTAAGGATTGATCATACTCACAACTAGATTCTAGTCTCTTCACTGTTGTTCAGTCACTCAGTCGTGTCTGATTCTGAGACCCCATGAACTGAAGCATGCCAGGCTTCCCTTTCCTTCACTATCTCCTGGAGTTTGCTCAAACTCATGCCCTTTGAGTCAATGATGTCATCCAACCATCTCAGCCTCTGTCGATCCCTTCTCCTGCCCTCAGTCTTTCCCAGCATCAAGGTATTTTCCAGTAAGTCAGTTCTTCACATCAGGTGGCCAAAGGATTGGAGCTTCAGTTTTGGCATCAGTCCTTCCAATGAATATTAAGGTTGATTAAGGATTGACTGGTTTGATCTTGCAGTCCAAGGAACTCTCAAGAGTCTTCTCCAATATCACAGTTCAAAAGCATCAGTTCTTCGGTGCTCAACCTTCTTTATGTTTCAACTCTCACATCCATACACAACTACTGGAAAAGCCATAGCTTTGACTATGGAAAACCATACTTGGCCACTTTGTTGCAAAGTGATGTCTCTGCTTTTTAATATGCTGTCTAGGTTTGTCATAGCTTTTCTTCCAAGGAGCATCTTTTAATTCCATGGCTGTAGTCACCATCCACAGTGATGTTGGAGCCCAAGAAAATAAGGTCTGTCACTGAAACAGTCTTCTCACTGTAAAATTCTATGTCCATCCTGGCAAATGAAAGACAACTTTATCCCCAAAGCATCATTATTCACAAACTCTATTTCTTTATTCTGTGTCTTCACAAAAGCTCATGGAGTCAGTCTGCACCACGTTTGCACTTGTTTCTGTATTCCATGGTAGAGAGTTTTAATGCCATTTGCAGTGACTAGAAGGTGAGGATATGCGGCCAGACACACCTCATTTTAAATTCTAGCTCTCCTACTAGTTAAGTTAGGATGTGATGTTGGGAAAGCACTTAATGTCTCCAAGTCTCAATGTCCTCACATATAATAATGATAATATCTACTCACATGGTTGTTTCAAGATTAACTAAATGCATGTAAAACATTTAATAGAATGCTGGCAAATAGTGACTGTTCAAAAAGCACATACACATACACACACACAAAGAATATTAAACATTACAGTTACTTTTCTGTATTCTTTCTCTCCAGATAAATTTCAAGTGTCTCCATTTGAAGACAAGTTCAAAATTTGTGCAACATCAGATACCACAGAAAAATATAAAGCCCTGTCTTTCACAAACAGTGAGGGGAGGAGAAATTGAAAATATTGTGCCTGGGATTATGATTGCAGACCTCAACAATACCCAGGCAGAAAGAGGATAATTCTGTTCACCTTTCATACAACAGCAAACACCCAGCTACATTTTTGATCGAATGGATTGTTGGCTTCTGAAAGGAGACATTCATAAAATGCTTTGGATTAATATGTTTACAGGAATTGGGTCTCTTGTGAAACTCACAGAGGTGTGGTGTTTGATATTTAGTTATTCGTCACTGATGATCTCTCCTTGTTATACTTCACTATGAAAGTATTAGTCACTCAGTGACCTCCGACTCTTTGCAACACATGGATTGTAGCCTGCCAGGCTCCTCTGTCCATGGAAATTCTCCAGGCAAGAATATTGGAATGGGTAGCTGTCCCCTTCTCCAGGAGATGTTACCCACCCAGGGATTGAACCCAGTCTCTTTCATTACAGACAGATTCTTACCATCCGAGCCACCAGTTCAGACACAATTTTTTTTTTTTTTTAATTTGGATATCTGTGTAGGAGGTGGGATCTAGTTCCCTAACCAGGGATTCAACCTAAATCCCTGAGTTGCAAGGCAGTTTCTTAACCACTGAACCACCAAGGAAGTCTCACTTTGGCCACAGTCTATTTTATCACCTAGATGCATGACCTGCTAATATATTCAAGGATTTTCATCTCAATACACTCAATTTTTAATGACACTGTCCTTTTTAAATATACATCATTGGAATCTCACTCCTGGCTCATAATGAATTCCTCTCTGTGTCCTGTTTAGGACTCTATTAAATCTTTGTGAGCCTCACTACAATGGTTTGCTTCAGTATCCCTCCACCATCGAATACATTAAAACCAAAACAAAAAGCTGTCATACACAGAAGAGTTCATAAAATCCAGACTGTGAAAGGCTGTCAGCAATCTGTCCAAGGCACGTCCTGGACTTTTTGTTTTACAGACTTTCCCAGAATATTGACTCAGTGTTAATAGAGAAACTGTACATACAACTCTGAAAAGAAGGGGTCAGTTTGGCTATGGGAGACCAGGCCCTAGAGGGCTGCCCACACCTCTGTGAAATACTGAGTTTGCTAAATCTGCTTTTGTCAGCTAATAACACAGATAGAAATCATAAGACTCTAAAGTATGCATTTTTAGACCTTTGGAGTTACTTATAAATAGGCCTATAAAGGTAGTCTTTTGCTTTTTTTCTATTAACTGCAAATGCAAAGACACCAGAAAGCAGTTATTTGCAAACACATAACATTTTTTTCAAGCCATGCATTTTTTAAAAACTAGAATGATAGAATTTGAAGGTCTATGTAAGAGTGGCTATCCTCATTTGCCCTGCTTTTTTTTTTAAATGATTCTTTTATATTGTGTGTTATCAATTGCATTTTTGAAATAAAATGATATGTCTTTAGAACTAAAAGGTTCTTAATAAAAGTAATTGATGCTCTGAGAATTTTAAACATTCTGCTTCAAGTCCCACAGCCAGTGAGAGGTAGACCGAGGATTCAGATCCTGTTCTCCCATTTCTAAACATGTATTTATACCCTGCCAACAACCCAAATCCAAATAGCAGAATTAGAGTTTCCCCCATGCTCTGGCCTCTTAGACACCCAAGCCTGGAAAAATTCCCCTTTGTCCTTCTTTTAAGTGTTTCCTACCTTTACTCTGATCACCTCATGTTCTAAGGTAATCAGATTGAATTTGAGCAGTTTCAGCACATGCCATTAATACAGCTAAAAACATGGTTTCTTACACAACTGCAGTATAAAAACACAGCTATCCTAAAGGCAAAAATACTAAAATCTGTCTTGTTGTGATTTCCTCAAGTACCTCTCTCCAAGAAAGGCCCAAGTGAGAAACAAGAGATGAGCAGGGTGTATAAGCAAAACCTGGCAGTTTGATGGGGTAGAGGGCACCACGGGAGAGGACATCTGCCGGCACAGAAAGCTTATCTAACAGGCGACCCTGATCTAAAGGATGAGTAAGAATCAGGCCGGGCTGGGGGAGGCACCTGTGTCACAATACAGATTTTATTTTCATTCCACCACTGATGTTCAAGCTGATTTTAGAAACGGCAGAGGAACCAGAGATCAAATTGCCAACATCCGCTGGATCATCAAAAAAGCAAGAGAGTTCCAGAAAAACATCTATTTCTGCTTTATTGACTATGCCAAAGCCTTTGACTATGTGGATCACAATAAACTATGGGAAATTCTTCAAGAGATGAGAATACAGGACCACCTGACCTTCCTCTTGAGAAACATCTATGCAGGTCAGGAAGCAACAGTTAGAACTGGACATGGAACAACAGACTGGTTCCAAATAGGAAAAGGAGTACGTCAAGGCTGTATATTGTCACCCTGCTTATTTAACTTATATGCAGAGTACATCATGAGAAACACTAGGCTGGAGGAAGCACAAGCTGGAATCAAGATTGCTGGGAGAATATCAATAACCTCAGATATGCAGATGACACCACCCTTATGGCAGAAAGTGAAGAAGAACTTTCTTCTTCACTTGATGAAAGTGAAAGAGGGGAGTGAAAAAATTGGCTTAAAGCTCAACATTCAGAACACTAAGATCATGGCATCTGGTCCCATCACTTCATGGGAAGCAGATGGGGAAACAGTGGGAACAGTGGCAGACTTTATTTTGGGGGGGCTCCAAAATCACTGCAGATGGTTATTGCAGCCATGAAATTAAAAGATGCTTACTCCTTGGAAGGAAAGTTATGACCAACCTAGACAGCATATTAAAAAGCAGAGACATTACTTTGTCAACAAAGGTCCATCTAGTCAAGGCTATGGTTTTTCCAGTGGTCATGTATGGGTGTGAGAATTGGACTATAAAGAAAGCTGAGCACCGAAGAATTGATGCTTTTGAACTGTGGTGTTGGAGAAGACTCTTGAGAGTCCCTTGGACTGCAAGGAGATCCAACCAGTCCATCCTAAAGGAGATCAGTCCTGGGTGTTCATTGGAAGGACTGATGTTGAAGCTGAAACTCCAATACTTTGGCCACCTAATGCGAAGAGCTGACTTATTTGAAAAGATCCTGATGTTGGGAAAGATTGAGAACAAGAGGAGAAGGGGACGACAGAGGATGGCATCACCGACTCAATGGACATAGGTTTGGGTGGGCTCCAGGAGTTGGTAATGGACAGGGAGGCCTGGTGTGCTGCGGTTCATGGGGTCGCAAAGAGTCGGACATGACTGAGCAACTGAACTGACTAAACTACCTATAAGCCCTTGGCAAGTTACACAGTCTCCTGAGCATCAGTATCCTTATCTGTAAATGGAACTATCAATAGTAACTACTCAAAAAGTGTTGCGAGGTTCAAATAGGAACATAGGTGTGTAGCATTCTTAGGAAAGCATGAGGCGCATAGTAGATACTCTGTAAATGTTAGCTATGGTGTTGTTGATGTATGTTCAAAGAATCAGAGGTAAAAATTACATGGCATATTCCTGAACATTCCAGGAAAAGCAAATAGTTCAAACTGGTGGGAGCACAGAGGATAAATGTAATCAAAATGAGCTGTGCTCACTTCTCCCCACTGTGGAGTATGCCAGAAATTGTACAGTATATCAATTACATAATATAACTGTTTGTGCGTGCTAAGTTGCTTCAGTCATATCCAACTCTTTGTGACCCTATGGACCGTAGCGCACCAGGCTCCTCTGTCCAAAGGATTCTTCAGGCAAGAATACTGGAGTGGGTTGCCATGCTCTCCTCCAGGGGATCTTCTGGACCCAGGGATTGAGCGCATGTCTCTTGTGTCTCCTGCATTGGTAGGCGCGTTCTTCACACTAGTGCCACCTGGGAAGCCCCACAATACAACAGAATACCCATTAAATCTTGTTTGTTCTTCAAAGGGTTGATGGTGGGTTTATGGCAGTATCCATTAGAGGGTGTGTATGAATTAGGGTAGCAGGCTTACTGTACGTAAAAAGATTTAACAGCTAAAAGAAAGGTATAGTGGATGCCAGGGAGTGAGGGCAACCAGAGCTGGATTTGAGATAACTGGCCCATACCTTGGAGTATCCTATAGTAAGTCTATGAGCCCCAGAGTTCCAGGAGCACTGGCCCACAAAACTGCCTGCAGGGCACCATTTAGATAATCCATAGTTGAAGGACTCAGAAAGCTAACTGCTGAAATGATAGAAATAAACTAATTTACAAAACAGACTCACAGACTTAGAGAATGAGTTCATAGTTGGTGGGGTCAGGGGGAAGGGGGAGGGAAGGGATAGTTTGGGAGTTTGGGATCGACATGTACACCCTGCTATATGGAAAATGGATAACCAACAAGGACCTACTGTATCATACAAGGAACTCTGCTGGATGTTATGTGGCAGCCTGGATGGGAGGAAAATTTGCAGGAGAATGTATACATGTGTGTGTATGACTGAGTCCCTTTGCTGGTCACCTGAAACTATCTCAACATTGTTAATCAGCTATACTCCAATGCAAAATAAAAAGTTAAAAAAAAATTCTGTTTTGGTTGTGTGCAGTCTGAGATGCCCAGTTGACAAACAACTTTATATATTGAGGGGGCAACTATCACAACATTGTTAATCAGTTAAGCTGTGTACTCAGTCGTGTCTGACTCTTGCGACCCCCTGGACTATAGCCAGGCTCTTCCATCCTTGGAATTTTCCAGGCAAGAATATTGGAGTGGGTTGCCATTTCCTTCTCCAATACAAAATAGAAAGGTTTTAAAAATAGAGCTAATACATAGTATGAGAAGCCTGAAAAAGAAAGAAAAAAACTAACTGCAGCTTTTGACCTGGGGATGACCCTCCTGGATGGACTGCCCACCAGGTGAATGAAACTTTTAGTCTTGCCTGTGTCTCAGGTCAGGGGGCCATCCCATGAGTGGGACCTTTGGTCCAGAGGAGCTTCAAGTCCAGGAATGCCAATGAAGGGGTTGATATGGAACTGATGGCCAGTGTGTTAGTTTATTAACAAGAGCTGGTTGTGTGTGTGCTCAGTCACTCAGTCGTATCCGACTCTGTGACCCCTGGACTGGAACCGCCCAGGCTCCTCTGTCCCAGGCAAGAATATTGTAGAGGCTTGTCATTCTCTTTACCAGGGTATCTTCCCGACCAAGGGATCAAACCCACATCTCCTGCTTGGCAGGTGGATTCTTTCCAATGAACCACCTGGTAAGCCTTGCTTCTAACAGAGAAATAAGTAATTTATAAATGAAGGTCAAATGACTTTTTCCAGGTGTCAGGGCAAACCTCAAGGCACAATTTGGCCTAGAAAACAAACATTTTATCTTCAAAGATCTCAGAGGCACACAGATTGTCCTTTGGCAAGAGAGAATGACCAATCCAAATTGCTCAGAGATGCATCCTCTCCTTTAAAATCAGCAAGATTCCTAAGTTCTGAAAAGCTCTCTGCTGTAGACTGACTGTTGTATCTCCCCGGTATTCATATGGCGATACCTAATCCTCACTCTGATGGTATTCGGAGGCCGGTCCTTTGGGAGGCGATTAGCTGCGAGGGTGAAACCCTCATGAATGGGATTAGTGTCCTTATAAAAGAGACCCCAGAGTGCTCTCTTACCCTCTTTCTGCCATGTGAGGATAGTGAGAAGAGGGCCATCTGTGACACAGAAAACAGGCTCTCATCAGACACCAAATCTGCTGTTTTCTTGATCTTGGGCCTCTCAGCCTCTAGAATTGTGAGAAATTAACATTTGTTGTTCAAGCCACCCAGACTATCAAGTTTTGTCACGGCAGCCTAAACTGATGAAAACACTCTGTGTGTTTTTAGAACAGAATGTGACTGGAGTACTCTTGCATCCTTTCTGAAAGCTGTGGACCACTCAGAAACCTGTGGCTGGCCGGCAGAGCACTTCCACTGAGACCCTCACATTCCAGGCAGACGGGGATTCAGAAATAGACTTTTCTCTTCTGCTTTCCTTCCATATCTCTTATAAGGTTGCCTGGGAATGCTAGTGGTAAAGAACCCTCCTGCCAAGGCAGGAGACATAGAGATGTGGGTTCAGTCCCTGGGTCGGGAAGACTGCCTGAAGGAAGGCATGGCAACTCACTCCAGTATTCTTGCCTGGAGAATCCATGGACAGAGGAGCCTGGAGGGCTACAGTCATAGCGTCAAAAACAGTTGGACATGACTGAAGTGACTTAGCATGCAGGGGAACTTCCCAAGTGTATAGCTTTGATTCCTGGTTGGGGAACTAAGATCCCATATCCCACATGATGCAGCAAGAAAAAAAAAAAAGTGGAAAAAAAAAGAGATGGTCTGGACTTCCAATCTAGCTTTATCTTAAACAACAGACTCCCCACCTCTGCCTGTCCCTGTAGAAGAATTTTATGTGCCTGCAGGTATTCTACTGAGCCATTTTCATTTAACCAGCAGGATGTGTTTACAGAGTGATCCAGTGCATCATTTAAAAGCCTTTATTAATTGTCCCATGGTGCCATAAAATGACAGGCATTTGTTTCCCCAAAGCAAATACTGCAAACCAAGGACCTTAATGTAGAGGTAGAGTTAAATGATAATAGCCAAGTGGCAAGTCCTTGGTGCATTTAGAGGATCACAAGACAATAAAAAGAGCTTCCGGTGCCTCTCTAATTGTTTTTAAATTTTTATTTATGGTCATATTAAGCAGCTTTCAGAAGGTTCGAGTCATTTAAATTATGATGATTCTTTCTGAAGGCTTTTACCTGTGAGGAAATTGGGAATTAGTCCCTTTTCTGAAGAGACACAGGTGCCTGGGTTTCTCTTAACAGACAGTTGTTCTTTCAAACTTGCTGAATGGGGAAGTTATTAGCAGTTCAAAACTTTCAGAATTTCCTGATGAACTTAATAAACTCAAATCGCCAGGCCCCCATCCTAGAATTTCTGATCAGTAGGTCTGAGGCACACCTGGAAACCCATGTTTTGAACACGTTCCCACGTGATGCTGATGCTGAAGTCTTCGGAGCCATACTTTGAGAACCACTGGTATAGAACATGCATGTTTGTGTGTGCTAAGTCGCTTCAGGTGTGTCTGACTCTTTGTGACCCTATGGACAGTAGCCCTCCAGCTTCCTCTGTCCATGGGGATTCTCCAGGCGAGAATACTGGAGTGGGTTGCCATTGCCTCCTCCAGGGGATCTTCTGGACCCAGGGATTGAACCTGTGTCTCCTGTGGCTCCTGCATTGTAGGTGGATTCTTTACCGCTGAGCCAAAGGGGAAGCCTGCGGTGTAGAATATACCTTGAGCTAAATGCACCAGGCTGTCATTGTTGGATAGGATTTCAGAGGACGCGGTCCTCCAACAAGTACCCCAGGTCCTCTGTTTTCTTTATCCCAGTAATAAGCGAGCACTCCTATCCCCACACTATGATTTTCTAATTGCCTACAGATTAGATACTGCTTATGGTAGGAAAAAAAAAGATACCGAGTGTCTGTTCCCATCATTACCATGGAGAAACATTTAATACATACCTAGAGCTGAGTGAAGTAATTGCATGATGATGTGAATCCAGCAACATTTTCCCTCAGAAAAATTATAAAATAATTACACTTCATTTTCAAGCAAGTCCAGTGATCTTTTTTTTTTGTTCAATAAATTCACACTTCAGTATATTCCATTTTTGAATAAGTAAGCAATAACCATATATAAAGGGGCTTCCCCAGTGGCTCAGTGGTAAACAATTCACCTGCCGAAGCAGGAGATGCAAGACTCAGTTTTGACCCTTGGGTCAGGAAGATCCCTTTTAGGAGGAAATAGTACCCTATTCACCCACTCCAGTGTTCTTGCCTGGAGAATCCCAGGGATGGGGGAGCCTGGTGGGCTGCCGTCTATGGGGTCGCACAGTCAGATACAACTGAAGCGACTTAGCAGCAGCAGCAGCACCCTGTTCCAGTGTTCTTGCCTGGAAATTTCCATGAACAGAGGAGCCTGGTTGGCTACAGTCCATGGGGTCACAAGGAGTTGGGCATGACTGAGTGAGCACACAGGCACAACCATATATAATGCCATCAATGATGTTGCAATAAATGTTTCCTTTATGCTTAAACTCTGACAAACTTTGACATCACTTGATTTCATTCCAACTTATTTTTGTTTATCAATAGATTATGATTCTCCCTGATAGAATTTTTATTGAGCTTGAGCATTTCTAATATATACCTAAGGGTGTTCTCTCTGGGTAATTTCTTTTACATTTGCTCAATCTCAGTCTTATGTAATTCACTTTATTTTCTACGTTGTTTGTACTGCAAGTCATTAATTTTTTAATCTTTTATTTTGAAATCATTTCAAACATACAAGAAAGATGCGAGAATGATACAAAGAACATCCATGTAACCCACATGCAGATTGGCCAGTTGTTCACATTTTATCTTTCTCTCTCTCTTGCTCTCTGTCTGTATGCACATATGTCACGTATAAGTAAAATATATATGTATATATCTAATATCATATTAATTACTCTATATAATATACACACTTGAACCATTCAAGAGTAAGTAGACATACTGTCCCATTACTCCTCAAGATATGAATATCTATTTCTTGAAAATAAGGAAATTCTCTCACATAGGCACAGAGCATCAAAAAATCAACATTAGTAGATTACCACCATCATATTCACACACTCAGTTCTGATTATACTGACTATTATAATAATATCCTTTATAAATTGAGGATCAGATCTAGGAATACTAGTTGTATTTAGTTTCCATGTCTCTTTAGTTACTTTAACTTGGAAAAATTCTTCAGTCTTTCTTGGCATTTTATGTGCTTGTATTTTATGTATTTTTTAAGAGTACAGTACTATTTCCTGCAGCAGTCTTCAGCCTGAAGATTTTGATTTTTCCTCATGGTTAGATTCAGGGTATGCTTCCTGACAGAATATCACAGCAGTAATGCTGTATTCTTCCTGGAGTGTCATATGAGGAAGCACATGACGTCAATTTGTCCCAGTATGGGTGCTGCAGAATTTTACCACTTGGTTATGATGATACCTGCCAGTATTTTGGGGCTGTTTATTAATAAGTGACTAACAAGTATTTTAATAATATATGTTAACACTATAAATATCCTGATGCTCATCAAACTATCACCAACTAGTTTTGGCATCCAGCAATGATTTTTTTGCCCTGAAATGATTATTATCATTATACTTGCCAAGTGGTAATTTCCTAGTTCCATCATTAAGAATACTTTTACTTGAGGAGGCCTTACAAATAGCTGTGAAAAGAAGGGAAGCTAAAAGCAAAGGAGAAAAGGAAAGACATACCCATTTGAATGCAGAGTTCCAAAGAATAGCAAGGAGAGATAAGAAAGCCTTCCTCAGTGATCAATGCAAAAAATAGAGGAAAACAATACAATGGGAAAGACTAGAGATCTCTTTAAGAAATTTAGAGATACCAAGGGAACATTATGCAAAGATGGGCACAATAAAGGACAGAAATGGTAGGGACCTAACAGAAGCAGAAGATATTAAGAAGAGGTGGCAAGAATACACAGAAGAACTGTACAAAAAAGATCTTCATGACCCAGATAATCACGATGGTATGATCACTTACCTAGAGCAAGACATCCTGAAATGTGAAGTCAAGTGGGCCTTAGGAAGCATCACTATGAACAAAGCTAGTGGAGATGATGGAATTCCAGTTGAGCTATTTCAAATCCTGAAAGATGACGCTGTGAAAGTGCTGCACTCAATATACCAGCAAATTTGGAAAACTCAGCAGTGGCCACAGGACTGGAAAAAGTCAGTTTTCATTCCAACCGCAAAGAAAGGCAATGCCAAAGAATGCTCAAACTACTGCACAATTGCACTCATCTCACATGCTAGTAAAGTAATGCTTAAAATACTCCAAGCCAAGCTTCAGCAATACGTGAACCATGAACTTCCAGATATTTAAGCTGGTTTTAGAAAAGGCAGAGGAACCAGAGATCAAATTGCCAACATCTGCTGGATCATCGAAAAAGGAAGAGAGTTCCAGAAAAACATCTATTTCTGCTTTATTGACTATGCTAAAGCCTTTGACTGTATGGATCACAATAAACTGTGGAAAATTCTGAAAGAGATGGGAATACCAGACCACCTGACCTGCCTCTTGAGAAACCTGTATACCAGTCAGGAAGCAAGAGTTAGAACTGGACATGGAACAACAGACTGGTTCCAAATAGGAAAAGGAGTACATCAAGGCTGTATATTGTCACCCTGCTTATTTAACTTATATGCAGAGTACATCATGAGAAATGCTGGTGTGGAGGAAGCACAAGTTGGAATCAAGATTGCAGGGAGAAATATCAATAACCTCAGATATGCAGATGACACCACCCTTATGGCAGAAAGTGAAGAAGAACTAAAGAGTCTCTTGATGAAAGTGAAAGAGGGGAATAAAAATATTGGCTTAAAGCTCAACATTCAGAAAAAGAAGATCATGGCATCTGGTCCCATTACTTTATGGCAAATAGATGGGGAAACAGTGGGAACAGTGGCTGACTTTATTTTTGGGGGCATCCAAAATCACTGCAGATGGTGATTGCAGCCATGACATTAAAAGACGCTTACTCCCTGGAAGAAAAGTTATGACCAATCTAGGCAGCATATTGAAAAGCAGAGACATTACTTTGCCAACAAAGGTCCATCTAGTCAAGGCTATGGTTTTTCCTGTGGTCATGTATGGATGTGAGAGTGGACTATAAAGAAAGCTGAGTGCCAGAGAATTGATGCTTTTGAACTGTGGTGTTGGAGAAGACTCTTGAGAGTCCCTTGGACTGCAAGGAGATCCAACCAGCCCATCCTAAAGATCAGTCCTGAGTGTTCATTGGAAGGACTGATGTTGAAGCTGAAACTCCAATACTTTGGCCACCTAATGCGAAGAGCTGACTCATTTGAAAAGACCCTGATGCTGGGAAAGATTGAGGGCGGGAGGAGGAGGGGACGACAGAGGATGAGATGGTTGGATGGCATCACTGACTCGATGGACATGGGTTTGGGTAAACTCCGGGAGTTGGTGATGAACAGTGAGGCCTGGCATGTTGCCGTTCACAGGGTCGCAAAGAGTTGGACATGACTGAGTGACTGAACTGAACTAAATTGAACTGAGAGCTTTTCCTCTGGTCTTTTTATCTACCTGTCATCTATCTATCTACAGAGATTTTAATAGGCAGATATATGGTTTTATATCTTATTCAATGATTTATTATCCATTATTTTTATTACTTATTTTGAGACTTAAATTATCCCAGATTTGGCAAGTGGGAGTCATTCAAACTGGCTTTCATATGATCATTTTAGCACTTTCTTACTATCTAGCTCAGTAAGATATTCTAGACTCATCTTGAATTTTTTTTCCAAGACCCTGGAATTAGCCATTTCTCTAAAGAGTCCTGATTCTCCTTATGAACCAAGATATGGATTCTAGGTGTGCTTATGTGCTTATTCTAGGTGTGCTCATGTAGAATGTGTGTGTGTGTTTGTGGGTGTGTTATGGATTGAATGTCTGTATGCCCCCAAACTCTTAAGTTTAACCCTAAATCCCATTGTAACAGTATTTGGAGATGGAGCCTAGAAGGTAATAATTAAGGTTAAATGAAGTTGTAAGGGTGGGGCCCTTATCCAATAGGGTTAGTGTTGTTGTAAGAAGATCTCTCTCTTTCTCAACGTGCATGCAGTAAGGAAAGTCCATGTGAGTATATATGGGAAAGGCAGCTGTCTGCAAGCCAAGAAGGGAGTTCTCACCAGAATCTGACCATAATGGCTCCCTGATCTTGGACTTCCAGCCTCCAGAACTGGGAGAGAATGTTTCTGTTGTTGAAGCCATTCAGTTTGTGCTAATTTTTTATGGTAACCCAAGCAGATGAATACAACTGATATCTGTGTCTATGTCTTTATCTGTATCTATTTATATTCATACCTAATCTGTATCTACTTCTACTTATATCAAAGGAAACAACTCACGTGTTTCCATCAATACTGCAGATTCCAATCCAGAATTTGTTCTGGCCTTCTCTTTTTTCATATTTGTAACTTTAATCTTCAATGGTGAAACCCAGCTTTCACTATCCTCCATATATTTAATTACTTGTTCACCCCATGCGTGTAACCAATCCCCCAACCACATGGGCTAAGTCCTAAGTGCTGGCTCTTCTAACCACAACCAGGAGGGTTACCTCCTTGTCCTGGAACTAACCAATAATGTTAGCTGAATCCTCAGCCCCAGAAGGAAACTTCACTAAAGGTTTAAAAGTTTAAACAGAATTTGGCTAGCTACACATATTAAAAATTATTTTCTAATCTTTGCAATTTTAGTATAATATATAAATTTATGTAGTCATGCTTTTTGTCTAATGTGAGATAATTCATCATTATATTTTTCATTGTGAGTAAGATCAGTTTGAGGATATAGCAGTGATGATGAGATATATATTGGAAATATTTTTAATCTCATAAAATATGTTCATTTAATAATTTTCGTCTGACATTGAACACCAACTTAAAAATTAAGTGAAAACTAAAATTAGTTTGAATATATTAAGATAAGGAGTACCCATGGTCAGAAGAAATGGTAAGTAGTGAAAGAAATAGTGGATCAAATGATGAAAAAGTAACAATGCTGTCTTTCAAGCAGTTACCAAAACTTCCTTCCCATGCACAGAAAAATTATGCCTTCTCCTTAACAGTGGAGCAGTTGTGAAATCTGATAAAACTCTTATTCTGAAGAAGTGGCATATTAGGTCAAAAGGCTGTAAAAAACCCATTTTACACAGCACAGTGATATAATTAGTTTATCCTATGTATCTGGGAGTATATAGTAATAAAATCATTCAATTTAAATCCTATGTGCTAGGACAAACTGGATTTGTCCTAATGGTCAGTTTATTCATCTCCAAGATTTTCTATGTCATACATGTAATTAAACATGTAAGTGCCATTGTACATACTGTCATATTTAGGCTTGGTCCCAAGACCTAAAATCCTTAACATAAATATACGCTTTGCCATTCAACTTGACATTCTAACCACACTTCAGTTTCTTTTTTAATATTTTCCCCATATTGATCAAGTCACTTAATCAACCTCCATAAATACTTTTAAAAAGTCCTTCTTCATCTCAGAAATCCAAGATATTTTTTGAAGCATATAATCTGAAGATGTGTGTGTGTGATGGCTCCATTTAATTAAAATCCATGGGTTTTATGGAAAATAAGAATTAGAAAATCAAACTAAAACTATGATGAGCCCTTTAGTTTACAGCCTGATTGAGAAAATAAGGAATAGATACAAAGGAAAAAAATGAACTGTGTAACGGAGTATCAGGCTGGTGAACTGAAGTCTTATCACTGTTGAGAGAAGTGTGACTTGGGGTAGTTTGGATTTCAAGCGACTGGGATATGAGGAAGATTGAGGCTTGAAAAGAGAGAGACGGGCTGAGGCCAAAGCAAAGAACTATCAGAGCAGAGGCTTTTATTAGGGAGTCTGGGGAAATAAGAGTAAAAATTTATGAAATTGAAAACCCATTTCACAGATTTGCAGAACCATGTGCTTTTGACATATGATTAAAATCAAACAGGAAAAGGAACTCCCTGGCAGTCCAGTGGTTAGGACTTGGCACTTTCACTGCACTGTCTTTTATCCCTGGTTGGGAAGCTAAGATCTCACAAGCCACATGGCCTGACTTCCTTTATCTTTCTTCTTAGTTGATAAGTCCCTTCCTTTATCTTTCTTCTTAGTTGACAGCTTCATTATATTCCTAACTTGTATTATTTTAGCATTAATCCTTTCCCTCAAAAGACATTAAACTCTTTGAGGAAAGGGAATGTCATCTACTTTTTTAATAATAATAATAATAGCAATATGTATGAATTATTTCTAAACAACGGATCCAGTAAGCTTTGTAGACATTGCTCATTGAATCCTTCTAACAACTCTTTGAGACAGGTATTCTATCAGTCTGACTTTATAGATGTGGAATCTGAGCCTGATTAAGATTAATTTGCACAAGGTTGGTAATGAGCAGAATATATGTTCAATCCAGGTCTGTTTTTCTCCAAAGCCTTTGTTCTAGTCACCCAACTCAGCTGCCTCTGAGGGTAGACATTGAAAATTTTCTGTATTCCCTAACAGTCAGAGAGCTGAGTCCACTGGTTTTTTTTAGGTCCCTCACTATGCTCAGAAGTGAAGTAAAGAGAAGTTGCTCAGTCATGTCCAAATCTTTGCAACCCCATGGACTGTAGCCCACCAGGCTCCTTGGTCCATGGGATTCTCCAGGCATGAATACCGGAGTGGGTTGCCCATTTCCTTCTCCAGAGGATCTTCCCGACCCAGGGATTGAACCTGGGTCTCCCGCATTGCAGGCAGACGCTTTACTGTCCAAGTTACCAGGGAAGCCCCATGTTCAGAAAGACTTGATAAGTGAAAAAGCATTGGCATTTTTTGTTGTTGTTGCAATCAATGCGCTACTATAAGATATATTACATTTATCAAAAAAGAACCTTTGGAAGTCTTTATTTTTACAAGGCAGCTGTAAACATATTGAATCAGAGAATTTTCACATTTCATAAAATGTTAAGTATTCATTTATTGTTTCTTCTTAATAATTTTGTCCTTTATGAGCAAATATTCCAACAGCAATAGTATTCCTAGTCACTTGGAATGCTTCTGTTCATCTGCACATCCTAAGGGGACATATTGGACATCTTTAATAATCACATAACTTCTGTTGAGGTTTTGAATGGTCACCAGTCAGGGGCAAGGGGGCCAGGGTTGGGGTCTGGGGGACCACGGAACGAGTAGAAAACCTTGCAAAGATGCCTGACTTTTACTACTACGTCACTTTCTAATCTTAATTGTCACCCACATGTTAGCAAACACTGGACTTGACAGAAAGGATGACACCACAGCTGTGTAGGGAGGAGAGAAAGCCATTTACAAACCAGGACTGTTTGGCTGGAAGAACACCAATTGAGAAATTAATGATGCCCACACGTATTTAATTGAATGCAGGGAATTTAATCCTGAGACATCTTGAGTTGGAGCTCACTCTCCTGTTTCCTGTTGGATTTGGCAGTGCCTTTTTCTATTATTGAGATGTGCCTTGGGAAGGGGGATCCTTAGAGGAAAAGGGGCACCACTTTCCTCACGTCCAGGAGTTGCCATTAGCAAGACAGGCAAGACCCACAGTTCCAAAAGCCTTTCTCACATCTTCCTAAGGAGGCTTTTCTCTTTTTTCCCCCTTTCCTTTCTATTTTTTCCTTTTTTTTGACATTTGCTTTAGATATGCTTACACTGTGTAGTGGCATCGCAATTCTAGTCATGCATTAAAATCACTCTTCAGCCCTGTTGGACTTTTTAATCACATGAATTTATTTAAAAAAATCACTGCAGGGTCCAGAAATTCTAATTTAATTGGTCTGAAATGGGGTATTTTTAAGCTCTCCAATTGGTCACAATGTGCAGTGTGATGTGATTCTCAGCCGAGGGCCTGCAGGAGTCCACAGGAGCCACTTTGACTATTTCAAACAGCCTAAGGTCAGTCATATATTTCAGTCAGGATAAACTTCCTTGGGGTTAACACTGAGACTTTTTGCTCTTAAAAAAAAAAAAAGAAAGTTAGTTGCTCAGTCGTGTTTGACTCTGAGAGCCCATGGGCTGTAGGCCACCAGGCTCCTCTGTCCAAGGGATTCTCCAAGCAAGAATACTGGAGTGGGTTACCATTTTCTTCTCCAGCAGATCTTCTCTACACAGGGATTGAACCAGTGTCTCCTGCATTTCAGGCAGATTCTTTATTGTCTGAGCCATCAGGGGCTGGAGTTAAATCAATGCCTTGTGGTAACAGCTTATCATTTGCTAATAGAAAACTCCAATGAGCAGGGTTTCTAAACAAAGTAAAAATGAGAAATTAATTCATTATTAATTTATAAATACCATTTTAAATAGATAAAATCTTCAAGAACCTAGTTGATCATGAGAGAAGATAAAAGACACTTTCAGGTGAAAAAGTTGGAAAGCCATCTGATACGGTTATCTTCTAAGCTGGTATTAAAACTAGCCTTCAAACACACAGCAACAAATTAATGGAAGGCATACCAGAAGGGCGGTGGATGCTAGCAGAGGCCAGAGTAGGGGTTTTACATTTGTCCTGGATAATGTGCGCTCAGAGATGCAAAGGGTGACCTGCGTGATTTTGTCCCTGAATTTACTTGCCTTCTCTTGCTTTAGGCAGTAACACAGCATCTCCCCATCACCCCATCTTGAGTCTATCAATCCCATTAGGACCAGACCCTTCAAGACCTGTCTGAGAAAAATCACAGAGGGAAGTACTAGAGATTATTTCTATTGTCTGCCAAGTTGGTCTCTTGCTATCATCCGGAAATGTTTAACATAAGTGAATCTTTAATTAACTTCAAAAAGTGCCTGTGCTTGGTCTCAGGTATGTAAACATGGCAGGACAAAAGTCACTAATGTTTGGCAAGTGGAGTTTTCAAAACATCAATTAGAAAGAGTTGGTATGCCTGATGAACACCCACCTTGACGGTAGAAAAGAAATTAGTGCAAATCGTGAGCATCCTTCTTACTCACCAAGCATTTGTTCATGATTACACACCAAGGAGGTGAAACCAAGCAGTTTTGGTTGTTGTTGTTGTTGTTTTTTACTATATTTTATCTATTCATACTTTCAAAGGATATTTACAGGGACTATGCTATGTGCCAAACACCGCTCTAGGCACTAGAAATAGAGAAGTGAGCAAGATAACTAAAAACGTCTTATCCCCCTGAAGCATAGGTTCTAAAAGAACTATAGAGCTTGGAAGTTACTGCTAGGCAAGAAAAGTGCATGACAAAGTAATTGTTACTTAAAATTGTATTAAAATATTTGTAGTTCAGACTTTCAAAAAATTTTCTCATTTGAATATAGAACACTGAGGTATTCCTTTCAACTCTTAAGAGTATTTTTAATTCACAGTTTCCCATTCTCTGAACTGATTAAGTCAAAACCTAACCAAAAGAGGAAAACATAAATTTATGTGTTATATTCTCCATCCTCAAGAGTTTACAATTCAGCATTTGCTAGCCAGGAGCTTGGGTCATTCCAGTAGAGCATATTTCCTAAGAGACGATAAGCAAGACAATGCCTGGTGTTTATGGCTTTAGGGAGAAAAGTTATGGACATAGAGAAAGAAAAGCAATCTTAGGAAACCTGAAAACGAGTTTGGAGACCAGTAAAGTACTTTGGAGAGCATTGGCATTCAAATCAGATACTTCCATGTAATAAATATTTGCTGAATATTTCGCTGGGCAGCTAGATTCCATAGATAAGTTGAAATTGTGTCTCTTAAGACGTTAGTAGTTTGTGTGTACAATTGTACTGTATAGGATACATTTCAGCTCTCATTTCCAGCTGGTAATCCCTTGAAAAAACTGGTATAATGTGTCTGTGACTGAGTGTAAAATTATCTTGGGTAGAGCTTCTGTGAGAGTATTGAAGCAAATGCTAATTGTGCCACCTTCTTGGCTTGGGTGTTTTTCAAGGAACAGTTAGAAAGCCTTTAAGGCAGAGAAAGTGGCTGAGAGTCACCAAGTATTCTAGCAGCTGAAACTCTACTCTCGAGATAAGAGATACCTTGCCTAAAATACAGTGAAAAGCAGCCTTGAGACAAAGAATTAACGTGAAGAGGTGCAACGAACACATCTTCTGAAAGCCCCACACCATTGCCACATTGTTCTGAGTATTTATAAAAAGCTTTCCAGCAGGACAGACTTTGCAAGGAAAACTGTTCACTTATAATGGGGTTTCTGTGAAGAATTATTAAGGAATGAACAGTGCTTTTTCTTAAGCCTCCTCCATTTAAAATTTTATGTTAAAATGAAAGGAAGTAGATACTTTAGGAACTGATGATTAAATAATAAAAATTTTAGTCATATAATAAGTCATTATAATAAGTCATAATAATAATACATATAATAATAAGTCATAATAACATATGTCATATAATAATAAATGCATACAAACTGGTTAAAAAAAAGAGAGAGAAATAGTTTTTTTTAAGTGTTTACCCACAGAAACGTCAGACAAATGTAGCAATAAATTTTACCTGGATACTTTAAAACTACCTCGTCTCACGGTTCACAAGTCAGTTCAACAAATATATAAGTTAAGTGTCCTGAAGAATAATAAATATGTAAGCTATGATCCCTTACATGGAAAAAAATAAAGTGATGTTCCTCGTGGTAAAGCATGGAAGAAAGGATTGCTAGAGAAAATACAGGACATTAAGTATTGTATGGGACATACTAAAAGCTTTTTGCTGTTTAGCTGAGATTCAACTATAACTGGACATTCTGCATTTTATTTGCTAAATCTGGCAACCCTAAAAGGGTACATCCAAATTCAAAAGAAAATCAGTAAAACCTTAAATTTTTTAAACATTTGAAGAAAATACTCCAGTAGATTCTCCCCAAGTCTTGCTATGGACTTGCGTCTCCTGTCCCCACATCCACACACTGAAGCTCTAACTCCCGATGTGACTATATTTGAAAGTAAGACTTTTGGGAAATAATTAAGGTTAAATGAGGTCCTAAGGGTGGGGTGCTAATCTGATTGAATTGGTGGCCTTATCATAGAAGGAAGAGAGGGAAATCTCTTTCTTCAAGCACACTACTGAGGAAGAGCCACTTGAATACTGAATAAGAGAGGACCGCCCACAAGCCAGAAAGAAATCACTCACTGTAACCCAGCCACGCTGGCACCCTGATCTCAAACTTCTAGCCTCCAGACTGTGAGAAAACAAATTTCTGTTGTTTAAGCCACCCAGTCTATGGTATTTTGTTATGACAGCCGACCTCACTAACACACAAGACCTATTGCACTTCCTCTCTGAAATAGTCATCACACTTGTAACTACAAAAACGTCAGGATTTTCTCTCCTGGCAGATCAAAATCTCCATGATGACAGGGCTTCCTTGGCGGTCCAGTGGTCAAGACCTCACCTTCCAAGGCAGGGGGTGTGGGTTCAGTTCCTGGTTGGGGAGCTAAGATCCCATATGCCTCTGTGGCCAAAAAAACAAAGCATGGAACAGAAGCAATATTGTAACAAATTCAATAAGGAATTTAAAAATGGTACACATTAAAAAAAAAACACCTTAAAAAAACCCACAAAACTTTGTTATGGCAGAAAGGGCAGCTGCTGCTGCTGCTAAGTCGCTTCAGTTGTGTCCGACTCTGTGTACCCCCATAGACGGAAGCCCACCAGGCTCCCCCGTCCCTGGGATTCTCCAGGCAAGAACACTGCAGTGGGTTGCCATTTCCTTCTCCAATGCATAAAAGTGAAAAGTGAAAGTGAAGTCACTTAGTCCTGTCCGACTCTTAGTGACCCCATGGACTGCGGTCCACCAGGCTCCTCCGTCCATGGGATTTTCCAGGCAAGAATACTGGAGTGGAGCAGAGAGGGGCCTAATTGGTCTTCTGCTATTTGTTTCACTGATTGCACAGTGCCTTTGACTTGAAATAAGTGCTAAGTGGATGTCTGTTGATGAATACTGAATGAATTAAGTGACTAGAAAGGTAAACCAAAAGGTTTGCTATAGGATATATTGCTATAGTTTTCACTATTGGATAATCTAAATGTTCAAAAACTGATGAACGTTTAAGTAAATTAATCAAATTAATAATAGTACAATCATATGGCAATATATCATGTATTCAGTGAATTTCCTGGTGGTCTAGTGGTTTGGGCTCTATGCTTCTACTGTAGGGGTCGTGGGTTTGATTCCTGGTTGGGGAACTATGATCCTGAATGCTGCTGCATGATACAGCAAAACTAAATAAATAAATGAAAGGGTCTCACAGATATTATTTTTAATGGCATGATAAAAGTCACACACAATTATGTTAAATAAAAGTAGGATATTTATGTATCTGTATTGTTGCTGTTGTGCTGTGCTCAGTTGCGTCTGACTCTTTGTGACCCTATGGACTATAACCCGCCAGGCTCCTCTGTCCATGGAATTTTCCAGGCAAGAATCCTGGAGCAGGTTGCCATTTCCTACTCCAGGGGATCTTCCAGACCCAGGGATCGAACCTACCTCTCTTGTGTCTCCAGGATCAGCAAGTGGGTTCTTCACCATTGTGCCACCCAGGAAACCCCACATACATGCATACATCCACACAAAGAAGGGAATGTTTGGAAGTGAGTGCAGTGGCTAATAGTGGTTGCCTTCAGGTAACAGGATTTGATGATTTTTCCATTTGTTTTTCTTCATTTTCCAAATTTGCTACAAGAATCATAGATGCTTTTTAATCAGAAAGAGAAGCAGCAGTCACTTGACACAAGTTGTATGGATGAGAAAGATAATCTTTGCAAAATTTTTATAGCAAGGAAAACAAAGCTTAAGTTGGTCAAAGTCATTATTAGAGCAGTGCTCAGGAAAAACAAACAAACAAACAAACATTCAGACTCCACTGGGAAAACAGTGTTAATTGAGAAACATCACTGGGGACCCATTAGTATAGGGAGGGCCATACTCCCCACCTGACAAGTACTCCTTGTCAAGCGACTTGAGGCTTGTTTTAGGTGATGTTCTTTCCTGTAGCATTACATTTTTGTACAGAAAATTGCAGTAACAGAACTTCAGGTGTACTGATTCTTTTAACTCTTTTATTAAAAAATTTTTTCTTTCTTTCTGGTCGTACCACACAGCATGCCGCACTTCCCCAACCTGGGATCAAATCCATGCCCTCAGAGTAATTTCCTTGTTTGAAGTCCCTAGATTTCCAAAGTTTTTTTGTCAGTATCCCACATAAATATTAGGGCTGACTTTGTCCTTGGTTTTACCTGGGTGGCTTTATCACTACCCCTTCACTCTTCCACTAAGCAAACCTCTTCTATTTTATCTTTCTTTTGAAGGAATAATTTATTGATTTTATGACTTGAGGAAGACTTGTCCAAGGATTAAATCCCAACCCTACAACTTAGAGAGTTTTCAATTTTACTTTCGGAATGTTAATACCTTTGAGAGACTTGGAGAGAATCAAAAGATTTGAGAACTACTGATGAACTTTTATCATATCAAAAATATTTAGAATATACTGCTTGACAAGAGTCCTGGAGTTGTATTTGCACTTCCTGGAATGAAGGATTCATAAATATGAACACAAAATATACATTCTGCAATGAAAAGAACTTGCACCTTAGTCTTGTATGTGGTTTGTCTTATTTTTTGTTTTGGGAGTTGTTATTATTTTCTAGGCACCTGACTATCTTTCTACCCCCAAAAGATAAAGTGCTACGCATGTACATTATATTCTTATGTTATTTTATTGATTTATTATTACTAGTGAGAGTTCAAAACAACAAATATTTACTGAATACCTACTAACTGAAAGGTATTGGCCTAGATATGGGGAATATAAGGATAAATGGAGATGAACCTCTCTATCTCATCTGGAAATATCTTTACCGTAGTGAGGGACACAATCACGTAAACAGATCATGCCACGACATTAAGGACTAAATAAATAAAGCCATGTAGCAGGGACCTGGAGCAGAAAGGAAAGGCCTTGTCATGGATGTCACTGTTTTGTCTTGTCAAGATTCCCTTTCTCAGCCTAGTAGAGAAAGAGCTATTGTTGTTGTTCAGTCGCTCATGTCATGTCTGATTCTTTGCAACTGCATGGCCTGTAGCATGTCAGGCTTCCCTGTCCTTCACCATCTCCTGGAGCTTGCTCAAACTCACGTCCATTGAGTCAGTGATGCCATCCAACCATCTCATTCTCTGTCATCCCCTTCTCCTCCTGCCTTCAATCTTTCCCAGCATCAAGGTCTTTTCTAGCG
Source organism: Bubalus kerabau (assembly GCF_029407905.1). Taxonomy (NCBI): domain Eukaryota; kingdom Metazoa; phylum Chordata; class Mammalia; order Artiodactyla; family Bovidae; genus Bubalus; species Bubalus kerabau. The sequence goes on along the minus strand of NC_073632.1, from coordinate 33,673,685 downwards.
AGTCAGTCCTTCACATCAGGTGGCCAAAGTGTTGGAGCATCACCTTCAGCATCAGTCCTTCCAATGAACACTCAGGACTGATTTCCTTTAGGATGGACTGGTTGGATGTCCTTGCAGTCCAAGGGACTCTCAAGAGTCTTCTCCAACAGCACAGTTCAAAAGCATCAATTCTTTGGCACTCAGCTTTCTTTATGGTCCAACTCTCACATCCATACATGACCACTGGAAAAACCATAGCCTTGACTAGATGGACCTTTGTCGACAAAGTAATATCTCTGCATCCTGAAATTTCCAAGATAATACATCACAACCAACAATACATCCCAGAGGGAAAGGCAGAGATTGATATTACCCTCAAAGACTTAAGAGTCTGAATGGATCCTGGTTTCCATCAGCTTCATTAAATTCATCAGTCACAAAATGACTGTGGACACAATGACTCAGCCAGTTGATCCTGGTCAACTAAACATCACCCCACTGACTAACCAGGTCTTGGAAAATATGTTCCTGGATGGAGAGAATTCATGTGAGAAACAACTGCTTATGAGTGGCATAAGGAATAGAGTGTCATAGACGCTGTGGGTGCCCCGCCAAGATCCCCTTTTTCTAGGCCAGTGCACCCACCCTGCAGCTACTGTGAGTTTGTCTGCTAAAGGCTGCTCTCTTACCTGGAAGATTGTCTTTCACCAAATGGGAATTATCTCTCCTGAAAGGTAATATAACCCCACCCCCTCCCAGCCCCCGACCCGGAGCAACTTGTAGTCAACAACCGATTGACGTGGTGTACCCAAGTACAGGCTGGCTGGAGTACATCGTCCAGATGGGATCAGACTAAAAGAGTTCCCCTGAGACTACATTCTTGTTTAGCTCTTTCCCTGCTCTATCCTGCTTCCCTCTCTTTCTTCTGAGAAGAATCCCTCAATCATATCATATGTACCAAAATTCCTTTCTCAGGCGCTTCTGCTAGGGAACATAACCCAAGATAGAACCTTGTCTAGTTCTGGTGACAACAACTTTTCAGAGGAGACAGTGGCTGATGTAAGACTTAAAGTATTAAAAAGTAAAATAGAAATCAGAAACGGACATTAGTTAACATCTTGATTTTGACGTTCTTGTGCTTAAGCTACTTCCACTGAGAAAGACACTTTTCAATGATGATAAAATTCCAATTTGTATTCGTTATGGTAATCTGGAATTTATTTTTCAGTGAACTGCAGTAAAACTCATTTTGTAGCGTCATCTCTCAACATGAAGAGGAAAATCGTTCCTTCTTTTTGTCTTTTTTCCTGTCTCCTTCTTTCTTTCAGAGCTCACCCTCTGGGTCGTATCTGAATCTCACTCAGTTTTGTCTGGAAAGATGAGAGCAGGATATCCTTCTGAGCAGAGAAGTGAGGAAACTGCTGTCTTTCTGAGGGGACAGTGATAGGGGTAGATTTTCCAAGTATAGGCAACAGGTGGATGTACTGTCTGTAGAAATTTTAAAACAGTGGCAAAAATCAACTAAAAGTTAATGTGCTTTTTATTATTATCACAATCCTAAAAAATGGTAGTCTTAATGTTCACTCCACTCCCAACTCCTGTTTCTTACTGAAGAGAATTCCAATATCTCTTTGGGGAAATCCCTGGGTAACCAGACCTTCTACTAAGTTTGGGGTCCCAGCAGCTTCCAGAACCACTTTAGGAGTGGTTTGAAGCAGGGATTTAGAACAACTTGTCCTAAAAGAACCTAAAAGAACAAAAATCAAACACTTTCTACAAGTCAGGAGTTTGGCTTCTGTGGGGGTCTGAGAAAAGAGATGATTCTAACCTGCGCTGGCAAAGATTTAAAGTCCCTGATTCTGGCAGGGAAAGTCAAAAGATCAATTGTTGATTCCTAGAGATTTGGAGGTAGTAAGTAACTTGCTTTTATTTTGTCAGTAAAAATTTTTGAAAAAGATAATTAAGGGACTTTCCCAGAGGCTTGGGGTTAAGATTCCTTGCTTCCACAGCACGGGGGTGTGGGTTCGATCCCTGACTGGGGAATTAAGACCCCACACGCTGCCCAGTGCATGCCACAAGGTGTGGCAAAATAAAGTTCATTGACGGAGGAATGGATAAAGAAAATGTGATACATTTATATAATGGAATCGTACTCAGCCATTAAAAAGAATGGAATAATGCCATTTGCAGCAACATGGATGGACCTAGAGATTGTCATATTGAGTGAAGTAAGACAGAGAAGGAGAAATAGTGCGTGGCATCCCTTATATGTGGAATCTAAAAAGAAATGATGCAAATGAACTTACAAAACAGAGAGAGACTCACAGAGAACGAACTTAATCGTTGCCGCCTGTACATACTTCCATATTTAAAATGGATAACCAGCAGGAACCTACTGTATAGCACATAGAACTCTGCTCAGTGTTATGTGGCAGCCTGAATGGGAGGGGAGTCTGGGGGAGAATGGATTCATGTATATGTAGCACTGAGCTCTTTTGCCATTCCCGAAACTATCACAACATTGTTAATCGGTTATACTCGAATACAAAACAAAAAGTTAAAAAAAAAAGATAAGATTCTAAACAACTACAGACTATTCCTATTCAGCAAGCTTACAAATCTATGAGTTTTAAAACTTTGCAACTTGTTTGCAAAGCTTTAAAACTGTGTGGAATAAACAGTGTCTCATCTGCATTAGTCATCAGAATGGGATAGAAAATGAAGAATGAACAAATGCATTACTTTGTAAACCTTGAATTTTATTATGATCTAATCTGGCACAGTACTGTTGTTGATCAAGAGACATTGAAATAATATGGATTATATTTTATGTTTTGGGTAAATTTTTCATACATGGACCTTCTTCAGGAGCCTAGGAGTAAGAACAAAGGGAAATTTAAAAGTTGCTTGGCAGAACTTAGTATTTTTTTATTGACATATAGCTGATTTACAATATTGCTTCAGACTGTAGCATAAGTGGTTCAATATTTTTACAGATTATACTCCATTAAATATTAATACAAGATAATGGCTGTAATTCCTTGTGCTACACAACATATCCTTGTTCCTTATCTACTTTATACATAGTACTTTATATCTCTTATTTCTATACCCCTAGCTTTCCCTTCCTCCCTTCTCTCTCCCCTCTAGCAAATACGTTTGTTTTCTATATCTTTGAGTCTGCTTCTGTTTTGCATATATATTCATATGTATTATTTTTTAGGTTCCACATGTAAGTGATGTCATACAGTATTTGTCTTTCTCTGACTTTTCTCACTAAACATATTCTCTAGCTCCGTCCACATTGCTGCAATGCAGAATTTCATTCTTTTTTTTATAACTGAGTAATATTCCATTGCTTATTATCTTCTTCTTTATCTGTTCATCTGTTGATGGACACTTAGATTGCTTCCTTATCATGGCTATTAGTGCTTCTATGAACATTGGAGGTGTATGTACCTTTTCAAATTAGTGTTTTCATTTTTTCTGGATCTACAGCCAGAAATGGAATTGATGGATCATACAATAGTTCTAGTTTTCAAGGAATTTCCATAAGCTTCCATAGTGTTTTCCATAGTGGCTGCACCAGTTTACATTCCCACCAACAGTGTAGGAGTGTTCCCTTCTCTCCACATCCTTATCATCATTTGTTATTTGTAGACCTTTTTTGGCATTGCTTGAGTAGGTTTTTATTATGGAGCATAACGCCCTGGAAATCCATCAGGCTGTTGGTGTATGAATAGTTTGTTTTTAATGAGTGAGTAGTATTCTGTTGTGAGGCTATCTTATCCCCTTCTGGTTGCTATAACAACAGGCCATAGATTAGAGTTTTATAAACAACAAAAAATTTGTTTCTCATAGGAACTCTCAGTCACTGGGCCCTCACTTAATGAAGGCGAGCTCAGGGAGCTTCTCGTTGCTGCAGAGAACAGCATTGCTGTTCCCAACCCTCCATCACCCTTTAGGTTATGGATGAAACAGAACCCAGAAGCAGATCAAAATGTAAGGGTCTAGTACAGAGACAAAGGCAATTCATTGCCCCAGGCTGCAAGGGAAGAGACAAGTTTTAGGCAGGTATCTAAAACTAGAGATCTGGGAAATAGATAAAGAGGTAATCTAGAGGGCAATGAAGAGGGTAGATTAATGAAGTGAGACTGAGATACTAGTAGGTCAGGGAACAGATGGGGACTAGTCCTAGAAGGGTCAAGTTCCTTTCCAGAGACTTTCTGGAGACAGATATTGTGGGATAGAAATAGTTGGGGCAAAAGTTGCTTTCTTCAGAGTACCCAGATGCTAATTTCTTCTCACAGAATCTCCCAGAAAGAGTTTTCCTTTTCCTAGTACAAGGCTTGGAAAAACTTTCCTCAAATGATGTTCAAAATTGGGTTTTGTTTTCATATACTTTATGCCAAAATTTATCTAAACTCTTCAAACTTCATCTCAATGCCTATCCACCCCTATCACTGGGGCATAAGAAGACACCAACCATTATGACTTACATGTGTCTATTTTCACTACCAACATATTTAAAACAGATATAATTTTTCAAAGAGCAGGTTTTCAGTCCAAATATGATTTTGGAAAAGGGAATATGGACACGGAGGTGTGAAAGAGACATTCTAGGCCAAGATGAAAACTAACAGTATTATTTTAGTGTGCTCATTACCAAGTCATAATAAAAATAACAATAGTTTTGAGGATCAACAGAGTTGGTTTTTTTTTTTTTTTTTTTCCCAAAATCGTGCTAGGGTATGGTATAAGGAGTTAGACTGGGAGTTCTATGAAACCATGTAGAAATTCTTGTTCTGTCATTTAGTGGTTCCATTACCTGGCGAAAATGACACACAGGTCTCAGCTTCAACAAAATAAAAGCAATCATAATACCTATCTTGTAAAGTGATTATTGGGATGAGATGAGATATAGTGCATGTAAGCTGCTTAGCATGATGTCTTCATAAACTTGGCACATGCTACAGGTCACCTTTCTTTTTTTCCATCTAACCTGTGATACCATCACTTCTGTTGCTCCTTCTCCACCCACTTTGCTGTCCTTCATCCCTGCTGCTGGCCAGGTGCCCTCTTCTCTTCTGGACCCCCTATTCTTTTGTAACAAAAGTTACTACAATCACCATGTGTTTTGTAACTGGGTATTGCTTCTATTAATTAAAATAACATTTACACAGAATGCTTAGTAAAATTATGGATCAGGTTTATCACTAGCTTTTCTTTCTTAATTTTATTTATTTTTTTCCACACACTACAGCACATGGGACCTTAGTTCCCCAACCGTGGGATCGAATGTGTGCCCCCTGCATTGGGCGCACGTTGTCTTAACCACTGGACCGCCACTAGCTTTTCAACTCTTGCAGTTTCCCTATTTGTCCACTAGGTTTGCCACTGAACAGTTGATTCAAATTTACTTTATTGGACTCAGCGTTCATGTTTATTTTACAGTGTTTATCTTTATTCCCAATTATTCTAACCCACAGAAAGAAAGCAAGGCCCTCAATAAAATGGAGCATGAAGTTTCAATTTTCACATGAGTCACACTTGTGAATAGTACTTCTTTTGTCTTGGGCTCAGCGCATGCTGCAAATCAGAAAAGGATGGAAGAGCTGTGAGTATGTATGCAATGCAGCTGGAGCAGTGCTAAGCTGATAGTATGGAAGAATCTGAAACTCTTTTTTTTTTTTTTTTTTTTTTTGAGGTCTCTGTAGAGAATAAAACTAGGAAGAATCATTTTACACCCATGGGAAGGATTTACTGGTTTGTAAATATGATAAACCTTTGTTAATGCTGGTGCTTTGAACCTGCTGAGCGCCTTTCAGCAGTGGATTCCAAAGCACTTCACTGACAGTAAACCCCAGGACCCTCGGGATGGAGGCATTATTTCCATTTCATTGTCAGGGAAATAGATGCACACGGAGTGCCTTGCTGGAGAGCACAGAAGTCCCAATCAGGCTTACATCTCAAGGACTCAAACCAAAGCTAACCACTAGTCTACCCTTCTCCCCACACATGCATTTCGTAAAAGGAAAACAATGATTTTGAATGGATACGAGTGAAGCATAAAGATAGGTCCCTTTCCACCTGTTTTAACAAGTTTTTGAAGTTTTGCCTGCTTTTACGTTGGCAGGATTTTCAGGTGATTAGCTCTGAGTGTCTTTTGTTTAAAGCATCTCGTGTAGGGGATGAGCGAGATCGGATGATCAAGGATCTTTTCACTGCTTAGTCACTGGTTCATGTTCTGTCTAGTTGGGTGGTGATCCACAGGGAGAGAGGTAAATATAGTGACCATCTTAACCTTGTGTTCGGGTGGGGAGAGTGGTTTCAAAATGGAAAAATTACAGAATTAAGGATAAGTTGTTCATATTCTGTGCAGAAGAATTCTGTGAATGCCTAGGGACACTGGCAGAAAAGTACAGAGGGAATAATTTTAGAAACAGAAAATCATGTTCCTTTCAGAAAAGTAAACAAAAAATGTAGGGCAAGAACAGTAGAAGAAAGGGCAAGAGAGAAAGGCAGAGATAGAGAAATGAAAAGTGGAATCAGCAAGGCTGATGCCACCAATACTAATTTGTAAACAGATTTCAGTAGAGGTTTTTAATCTCTCTGGACCAGAAGGGTTAAAGGGAAAACCAGGTGACATCAAGCTGCTGGGAAAGCAACTTTATCACGCCAATGTCCTAGAGAACAAGATAAAATATATTTCTAGTTTCTAAATGGGAATTTACATCTATTTAATTGTCTAGTATAAGAGTGAAGTGAAGATATTGGGCTCCGAAATCACTGCAGATGGTGACTGCAGCCAAGAAATGAAAAGACGCTTGCTCCTTGGGAGAAAAGCTATGACCAACCTAAACGGTGTATTAAAAGCAGAGACATCACTTTGCCAACAAAGGTCCATATAGTCATGTGAGAGTTGGACCATAAAGAAGACTGAGCACTAAAGAACTGATGCTTTCAAATTGTGGTGCTGGAGAAGACTCTTGAGAGTCCATTTGACAGTAAAGAGATCACACTAGTCAATCCTAAAGGAAATCAGCCTTGAATATTCATTGGAAGGACTGATGCTAAAGCTGAAACTCCAATCCTTTGGCCACCTGATGTGAAGAGCTGACTCATTGGTAAAGACCCTGATGCTGGGAAAGAGTGAAGGCAGGAGGAGAAGGAGACAACAGAGGATGAGATGGTTGGATGGCATCATTGACTCAATGGACATGAGTTTGAGCAAACTCTGGGAGACAGTGAAGGACAGGGAAGCCTGGCATGCTGCAGTCCATGGGGTCACAAAAAGTTGGACATCACTGAGCAACCGAACAACAACAAAGAGAGAAATTAGTCAGAAAGAAAAAAACGAATATCGCATATTAATGCATATATATGGAATTTAGACAAATGGTACTGATGAACCTATCTGCAGGGCAGGAATACAGAGGTAAATGTGGAGGACACACTTGTGGGCACAGTGGGGGAAGGAGAGGGTGGGACAAATTAAGAGAGTGGCATTGACTATATACACTACCATGCGTAAAATAGCTGGTAGAAGCTGCTATATAGCACAGGGAACTCAGCTTGGTGCTGTATGATGACCTAGACAGCTAGGATTTGGAGGGTGGGGGTGAGGGGTGAGGCTCAAGAGGGAGGAGATATATATATACATAGATCTGATTCACATTGTACAGCAAAACCAACATAACATTGTAAAGCTATTATGCTCCAATTAAAAATAAAAATAATAAAAAATTGTCTGGTATAGGTGCAATAGATCAAAAAAGTAACTGTAAATCATCATTCACATCAAAGCAACATTTAAACTATCAAGACCCGAAACATAGAGTAATAAATAAACACCATTACTCACGCCATACACACTGCATTAATAAAAGCTCCTCTAATACTCCCACCCTATCCCACCCTCCAATGCACAAAAAGCTTTTGAGACAACTCCTAGCCTGGATCCAATCTTCATCATCTAAGGGAAGCATCAGCTTCACATGCTGACAGGTCACTCCCTATTTCTTCTTTCCTCCCTTTCAGTTTGTAAAATCTGGGAACAGGAAGTGATATTTTCTCCTTGGTGTTGAGAACAATGACAGACACTAAGGATATACTCCACTCTAAATATTGACAGCAAAGGAAACATTCCCATAGGAACTCTCACAAAGCTGGTGCTTTCATTTTTGAATGTCTAGGTGCTTTTCTTGTAATTTAAAAAAAATTAAGAATGAATTGGCATTTGGGTTAAAGGAGAAATGAGCCCCATAGAACTAGAAGAGTCCATGTGACCCTTGTCCAGATAAATGCAGGGTTTTGAGTCTGGTGGAATTGGGTGAGTCAGTGAGTCAGTGAAAGTCGCTCAGTCATGTCTGACTCTTTGTGACCCCATGGACTGTAGCCCTTCAGGCTCCTTTGTCCATGGGGATTCTCCAGGCAAGAATACTGGAGTAGGTTGCCATTCCCTCCTCCAGGGGATCTTCCCAACTGAGGGATCCAACAGAGGCCTTCGGCACTGCAGGCAGATTCTTTACCATCTGAGCCACCAAGGAAGACCAGGAGAAGGTGGAAGTGGGCAGGGGGAAGTGATTTGATAATGCTTTCACTCAAGGGACCTTGTGCATAAAATGAGTAAAACATGATTTCTCAGTCACAAATCTATAGGCTATCCAGTTGGGATGTAAAACATTTGTGCTGGCATTACCATACAACCTACATGTTTAGGGTTAAAGTTTCCTTTTCATTCAGAAGAAAAGGAAAATAGCAATGTCTTAAACAGAGCTTCTGTAGCAGTTTGGCTCTTCTCCTCCCCATGATTTTTTTGGAAAAAGTCATATAGAGTCATGGTTACTATACTTATTTAATAGTACTTTAAATGATCCAGCATAGATACAGATGAAACATTATCTTATTTGTGCACTTCTTTTATATAATTAATTTGTAATATTGAGTTACTACAAAATCAATCATTAAGCACAACTAGTATTTTGATTTATAAAATAATTTGAAATCAGTCTCACCATTTCATTTTTCACTGTATTTTGCTTAAGTTGTAGAGTATTGAGAAAAATTTAATCCAACCATTCAAGTCATTGCAAATGATGCAATTCCTACACAGCTTTCCTTGCAATATTAATATACTCTTCAAAAAAGTGAGTAGCATTTCATTTAAAAAACTGAGTTAGCATTAATATATAACAACTGTTCATTCTTTCTCATAAATACAAAAGTCAGAAGAAATGCACCCAACATCTTTACAGTAAGAATCCCAATTTTTACTGAAATAAAATAACTTGTCATGAATTTTTGCACAATTGTGCAGTTATCCTGGGAACAGAGCTTGTTCTGAGCAGATTCCCAGGCCTGACCTGGAATTCAGTCGAGCCCGACGTTCACATAACCCTGCCATGTACTTTTACATGAGTACACTTGAGCAGGCCTGAATTTTTAAAGGAACATTTAAGCACCATTACATTGCTAATAGATGGCACATTTAGGAGAAGGAAAAATATTTTCAGAGAAGGCAGAAGAAATCGCTATGTTGAATCAACACAAAAATGAGTTAATCTGAGGACATCAGTGATGTCAAAAGTGTTAAATGTAGTATATAGCATATTGAACACACATGCCATTTCCATTGATTTTTCAGATAGTAAATATATATATAAGTCTAGAATAAAATTCAAATCAAACATTTGCAGCTCCTCAAAGCACACTGCAGAGCCTCCCTGGTAGCCGGCACAATGCCTGGTGCAGAATCAGCAGTCAATCCTCCTTGACTGGATAATGGATGCTACTTTAAAAATTCACTGGTATAATGTAGCAAATGCTTCTCAAAACTCCCTCAGCCTCTCAAGGAGGGGTGGAATAGAAAACTAAGTCATTCCAAAGTTATCTATCTTCAGTACTTAACCACCTCTGAAGTTTATTTTTCATGGCTACTTTATGATGGAAGCTTTTAGAAGTATAACTGTAGGTCTGTAAAAGAGGTATTGTCCCACTATCATAGCTCAAAAATCAAAGCAAAATAATGCTTACTAAGGTCTATTAAATGAGCAAGGTGAGGAATTAAGATCCAAAACCTGGACCACAGGGCCCCCAAACCCATGCTTCCTCTTCTGCATCTCTTTGTCTTTGGCATTCTCCACCTCTCACTCCACCTCCTACGTTCCCCGCGATGTGAAAACATTACACATCATTTAAAACCTGTTTGGATCTGGGAGTTAAAAAAAGCCATCATATCTAGAACTTTCTCTTGATCACATATAAAAAAATTGAAATAATAATTATATACACTAATATATACAGCATATAATAAAATATACATATATAATGTATTCTATCTCTACATCAAGTGTATGGAATAAGTCCATTAAGACTTGGCATAAAGTCTATTTCTCATTTTGTCAGAGCATTTCACAGTGAGAGGCCTTTCCTATTCAGAAATGAACATTATGTTTTTCCCTCTAAATTTTTGTTTAAAGAAAGTTGCTTGAATGTCTTCTTCCTTTAGAAAATGGAGAGTGTGCTAAGCAAACAAACATAGAGTATTAAAATTGCCTTCCTGATAATTTTACTAAACCTCTGAAAAATCATCTCTGTTGCATAAATAGGATGCAAACAACAGTCAAGGATCAGGCTTTCTCAGCACACAAAGTAGGCTTTGTCCAGTGACTGTTTTCTTTGGGCTTTTTCTCCTCGACAGAGTGGTAACAAAAGTATAGCTTTCCCACTTTGTCCCGGAGATGAGGGTTTCAGGTCTATTGAGGGCAACTGTGTGCCTTATCTAAGCCTCTCATGGTGGGTCACTTAGGAGGGAAAGCCCCGCTTCATTGACCCCTGGACAGGAAAGAGGGGCCACCGTGGGGACAGGGAGCAGTTCTCTGCTTAAAGGGATCTGGCAGCTTTGCATAAAGGAAGATGTTTATCCCTGTTTATGGCATATCCCTTCTGCCTTTACAATTCCCATGGTTGATGTTACTTTTTATAGCACGTCTGACTGTCTGGGAAGGAGCCACGTTATTCCACCCTTAGAAAGCAAAAGGGGAAGATGAAAAACCTTAGTAATGCTGTCTTCAGAAGTGTTTCTGGCTTTCAGAGTGTACAAAGCAGATGAACTCTGTATGTGTGTGTGTGTGTTCACTCAAGCACATATATACAGTATGTGTGATGTAGAAATTTTTCAAATGGATAAATAAATTGTAAGAATCAATAGTTTTTTATTTATAAACTGCCCAGTTTCTCTGATCTATTGAGTACATTGCTAAATGAATATTGATTATTAACAGTTGACTCAAAATTATATTTTAATGCCACTTTTTCGGTGATATAATTAATGAGTAGGACCCCATCATCTTTGAGTTTTAAAAATACCTATAGAAAACACTAAAACTCCCGTGATCTACTTTTACTTTTATCATTGAGTTTGTGATTTTAGTTAGAAAAGAAAGAAACTTCCAAGCAGAGTTTAATTTTAAAAAGGATGCAGGGTATCTATTAGAAAGATTTTCTTAATCATGTGGATTAATCCTGACTTTCAACTCCAGATAAAAAATAGGATATCCCATAAGGAGGATTTGCAGCATGCAGGGAGTATTTTGCCAACCAAGAAAGGCTCCCAGGGTCTAAGTTATTAAAGTTAAATTTATTGGTGATTATGTCTATTTCCTGTATAAAATGAAAATTCAAAACAAACACTCGAAAAAGTCAAGAGAAGTCAACTAAATGGCATGGTCTTTATAAATGTAAAAGAAGTGGCTATTTTCAAAGGACCTCTTAGCTTGGCAGATTGAATAAATGAATGTGGGAGCTTAAGGTTAACCCCTGACAAACGCTGACACAGTTGTAGACACACACACACATATACACAGGCTGTTCACAAGAAATAATAGACAAACTGCTGGGAGGTACCCAGCTTTAATCCCATCAAGGGCTCTTGTGACATTGTAAACCAAGTAACTAGAGTTTGAGTAGTTGAGGCTGTCCCTAGACCTTCTGGATGGGATTAATTCCATGTAATTCTCTACAGCCCTTCCTAATTGGTTAAGATGTGTGAGACACCATTCGTCTCGGAATACTTAGCCATCTGTATCTCACAGACCATTTCAGTGAGAAAAAAAATTCTCTTAAAAAGAGAAGCCAGCAATTGGCTCTACCTTACAGGAATATATTACTTAACCTTCTTCCGGACACTATGACAAAACAAAACAGTGAACATCAATGCTGCTACATCAGCAATCCCATCTCTGACCAAAAGGGCAATTAAAGTATAATAAACCAGGGTATGGCATGGTTGGGCACCTCTCTCTCTCTGTACATGGAATTTTAAGTTTTGGTAAAAGTAAATGCCAAGCCTTGTGCAAGTATACACACTGGTTTCTTATAAAGCTTTTCTTCAGAGTTAAGCTGTCACAAAATAACCTACACCAGATGGAAAATTTAAGCCAAATCTGTACCTGCTATCCACCCAAATACTCATTCTGTTGAAGTTAGAAAGTAAAGTATTGGTGTGACAAGAAGATAAGACAATCGGCTAGTTAGTTGAATTTTTTTCACTTTTCAATTTGTTTGTCACAGTGTTATATAAACACAACTTGAACCCATAAGTCATTACAAGAGCAAAACTCAAACAAAACGATACTCCATATTACTCAGTGCTCATCGTACCCACCTGATGCTTATTCCCTGTTCAAACTGAATCCATCTGAGTGAGCATTGGACACTAACAATATGTCTCCAAACACACATTTGTTTGAAGCGCTAGAGACCTCAGCGCAATCCTGGCAGCTTAGAGGACAGACTCATGGAGGCTTATGTCTCTGGGGAAGCTAAGTGGATTTAATTATCTGGGTGCTTGGTTTTTTGTTTGTTTGTTTTTAATATGATGATTGGAAAAGGCATAGGAGAAAGGGTGATTTTCTTGGCAAATAGGATTGAAGATTACCACTCCCACCCCCAAAAATGTGGGAGACTGTAATAGCACAGATGCAGGGCAATAAAGTCAGTTTATTTTTTACAGTTAACTATAAGAGAGCCATGATACTCACAAAAATGAAGTCTTCTGGGCTGAATGTATTTAAGAGCAGTGCTGTTTCAAGTATGCTCTTTTAGGCACGTCCATTTGAATTATCCAGTGTCCTCATTAAAAATAACCCTCACCCCTGAAGCCTTTTCCACCCTCATCCTTCTTGTCTGATTGACTGAAAGTACAAACCTAGTGTGTTAAAAAGCAAAGACATCACTTTGCCAACAAAGGTCTGTATAGTCAAAGCTATAGTAGTCATGTACGGATGTGAGAGCTGGACAATAAATCAGACAGAGCACAGAAGAATTGGTGCTTTTGAACTGTGGTGCTGGAGAAGACTCCTGAGAGTCCCTTGGGAAAGCAAGTAGATCAAACCAGTTAATCCTAAAGGAAATCAACCCTGAATACTCTTTGGAAGAACTGATGCTAAAGCTGAAGCTCTAATACTTTGGCCACCTGATGTGAACAGCTGACTCATTGGAAAAGACCCTGATGCTGGGAAAGATTGAAGACAGAGGGGAAAGAGGGAGACAGAAGATGAGATGGTTGGATGGCATCACTGATTCATTGGACTTGAACTTGGGCAAACTCAGGGAGATGGTGAGGGACAGAGAAACCTGGCCTGCTGCTGTCCACGGGGTCACAGAGTCAGATGCAACCTGGTGACTGAACAACAGCCAAATCCTTGGAGCCCTCCTTGTCTGTTATGTGCTGGGTTTTCCCCGAAACTCTGAACTGCTTTAAGATGGGGACTGTACTTCACTGATATCTCCAGAACTTAGCAGAGCCTAGCAGACATTCATGTTGAATGAATGAACACTGATCTTAAAAAAGTGGAATTTCGTCTGATTTCACAACAAATTGAAATAGTGAATAACGTGTGTTTACCTGTCTGGTGGGTCTCAGAACAGCCTATTGCTCCTTAGCCAGAGCCCCTGAGCCCGTATTCATGCCCTAATTGTAGACTTGGGGGGTGGGGGGTGGGCGGGGAACTGTTGTGTATCAGACACAACATGCTAGGAATGATGATAGGTATCTCATTTAACCCTCATGATACCACTTGGAGGAAAATATTGCTGCTCATTAGAGAGCCACTGTAGAAGCTCAAAAAGGTTACTTACTGACCTGATTTATCAGACTTAAGACGTAGCTGAAGAAAGATATCCTATACCTAAGGGATCTTTTATCCCCTGCTGCAACCGGGGGTCAAATGGATTTTATCCATGTCTGAAATACCTGATTTATCCTGGACCTGCCCCAGAAATTAAGAAAAATCCCCAGATAGGGAAATTGGTTCAGTAGCACATCTTCTAGGTTTTCCATAGGTCAGGCAGGCTATTCAAAAGTAGCCCTTTCCAAAGCACTACTCTTAGAGGAGATGGGATGAGACCCCTCCTTCCCCTGGCCCTCATTAGTCCCACCAGCTGGCTGCTGGGCTCAAGCCAAGACACCAGTGGTTCACAGGGTCCCTCCAGGGTTCCTATATTCCAACAGACAGCTCCTCAAGTCTGAGCAGAACCTAGATCCCTCACATAGGCCGAGTTCAGGGTCTAGGGTCTTTAACTCTGTAAAGGGACAAAGAGACCATTACCTCAGTCCCAGATCATTTTCCAGGCTTCCCAGCGGGCTCAGACAGTAAAGAATCTGCCTGCAATGAAGAAGACCCAGGTTCAATCCCTGGGTTGGGATGATTTCCTGGAGAAAGGAATGGCTACCCATTCCAGTATTCTTGCCTTACTTAATATCTCAAATGCAGACACATTTTCTGCTCTTTCAGATGTACAAGCTTCCAAGAACCCTCCTTTTCCAAGAATGAAAAAGCTGGCTTAAAACCCAACATTCAAAAAACTGAGATCATGGTATCCAATCCCATTGCTCCATGGCAAATAGATGGGGGAAAGTGGATTTTACTTTCTTGGGCTCCAAAATCACTGCAGACGGTGACTGCAGCCATGAAAGTAAAAGACACTTGCTCCTTGGAAGAAAAGCTATGACAAACCTAGACAGCATATTCGAAAGCAGAGACATTACTTTGCTAGCAAATGTTCATAGAGTCAAAGCTATGATTTTTCTAGTAGTCATGTATGGATGTGAGAGTTGGACCATAAAGAAGGCTGAACACCAAAGAACTGATGCTTTCAAATTGTGCTGGAGAAGACTCTAGAGAGTTCCTTGGACTGCAAGGAGATCAAACCTGTCTAAAGGAAATCAACCCTAAATATTTAATGGAAGGACTGATGCTGAAGCTGAAGCTCCAATACTTTGGCCACCTGATGTGAAGAGCTGACTCACTGGAAAAGACCCTGATGCTGGGAAAGATTGAAGGCAGGAGGAGAAGGGGACGACAGAGAATGAGATGGTTGGATGGCATCACCAACTCAATGGATACGAGTTTGAGCAAACTCTGGGAGACACTGAAGGACAGAAGAGCCAAGTGTGTGCTGGAGTCCATGGGGGTCACAAAAAGTCAGATACAACTTTGAGACTGAACAACAGCAAGTACAGAATAAAATTAAATCTCTTCAGAATAGGTTTCCTTCTCTAGTTTAAAACTCCCTCTTTGATACATTTGATGTAGTTGAACAATTCATTTATTCTTGACATTTGCTATTTCAGAGGCCCTGATACATATATACATGGTTAAGATCTCCCAGGGGTCAAAAAATGAATATCCCCCCCGCCAAAGCAGCCCAGGAAAGTGCTTTCAAACAGATATCATCTCCTTAAAAAGAGGTCTTCCAGGTATGATCACGTTTAAAGAAATGTCATTACAAAGAAAGAAGGAAAGAATAGAGGAAGTTCTGATATTCTTTTTAAAGTTACATTTCCCTTATTATTTTACTAAAATAAAAATATTTTTAAGGGAACTCTCTGTGATTCAGTGGTTAGGACTTGGTGCTTTCACTGCTGGGGACCTGATGAATTAATGTTGGTTTCCCTTAGTTGGGGAACTAAGATCCCACAAGCTGTGTGGTGAGGCCAAATAAATAATATATGTATTTTAAAAGACTGATACTAGTTATAAGAAGAGTCATTCTCAACCTTAATTAATATTGGCAATAGTTCTTGAACTATGTCCAAATTTTTCTTTAAAAATTATGATCAAAAAAAAATTTTTTTTTAGCCCTTAGGAATTGAGTACAGCTATGGTTCAACGTTCTCATTTTTAGAAGCACACTGTATACCAAGACATGAGACTCATTCAACTTACTAATTTTTCCACGCACATGTTTTTTTGAACTTTTCCAACTATATTTACATAGGTTTGGGAAAGCACAGGCAATTTCAGGGCAGGGAGAGAAATACCACGTTTCATAGTATTTCAACAGGGGATTTCATCTGCCAAAGAAAACTCTGACATTTGTGAGTTGTTTACTGATGAGTTGTTGGCTCTGAAGCAGGCAACAAAGATGGGATCCTCTTTTATACCTCAAAGGAGAAACCTATTTTAGATTTAATGAGGAACTGATTTATAGGAAGACCTTCTTTATCCCTAACAATTCAACACCCTTTTAAAATTTCACAGTCTCCTTCCAAAACCACCTTCAGTGCCATAGAAGAATTCTAAACCACAACATTTTCCTAATCCAGGATTACTCACCAAAATCAGGGCCTATGAAGATATTTTGGGTAAATTTTGTTTGCCTCCATCCTAAAAGAAGGCTATACTGAGTGTTTTGTTTGGAGGAGCAGCAAATCATGTTCAGAGATTGAGTTGTCTTTGCCAGTATTTTATTTAACACCGGTTCACTGTGAAAGTGAAAGTGTTAAGTCGCTCAGTTAAGTCTGCCTCTTTTCGACCCCCTGGACTGTAGCCCGCCAGGCTCCTTTGTCCATGGGATTCTCTAGAGAGGAATACTGGAGTGGGTTGCCATTCCCTTCTCCAGGGGATCTTCCCCACCCAGGGATCGAACCAAGGTCTCCTGCATTGCAGGAGGATTCTTTACTGTCTGAGCCACTAGGGAAGCCCCAGATTCACTCTGGGGATTATCAGAATTTCACAAGCCAGTAGGATAATGTCTCCCAATAAGCCAATAAAGAAATAACATACGCCAAACCAATGATAGATTAATTACACCTGTAGTCCCCAGTCTTTTTGGCACCAGGGACTGGTTTCGTGGAAGACAGTTTTTCTACAGATCGGCGTGGGGGGTGGTTTCAGGATGATTCAAGCACATTACATTTATTTTTATTATTATTACATCAGCTCCACCTCAATCATCAGGTATTAGATACAGGAGGTTGGGCACCCCTGAAATTATGCTATTGTTTCATGCAAGGGGAGATGAAGGAATAAAGTCCAAATTTAGCTTGAGGTGTAGCCTCAGATGAGTTGGGGAAAATGAAAGTCCCTTTTGGCTGGAGCATGTTTCTAGGCAACTGGGATATTTGTCAGCTAGATGAACTTCTTGGGGCCACTGCGTGGCTTTTCCCACTGCTGGTCAAAGAGAAGCCTTGACCAAGGCAGAAGCCAATGCCCCCAAGGTCTTACCAGAGCAATTTAGATCAGCAAAGTGTGGCCTTGCCCAAACTGAACATCTTCAGATCGTCCTCACAAACTCTGGGTATTTCTAAACCAGTCCCCTAGCCAGAGCTGCTTCTTTATGCTCTTATTGATAAGCCCCCAGTAGCACCCTCAGGTGCTGGGCTACCAAGTTCTTATCAGCAACCACAGACATGGACGATGACATCCAGACACACAATTTCACTTTTCTATCAAAAGAATAACTTCATTCTGAAAACACATTTACTCTTACAAACAGTCTCACTTTTGTCACAAACAAGCAGATTTGAAATCATATCAAACCACTGCACACACTGAACTGCAAAGGACCGGCCACCAAGGGACAAAACTCAAAAAGGCCGTGTGATGGTTTTCCGTTCAAGCATACAGCATGGGCTTTCCCGTACCTGTCTGCTTACCCCGCTAAGGGAGGTGTGTGTATCCATCACTAGTGAATTGGGTAAGGTCCCTCCTTGGCTTCCCTGGAGGCTCAGACAGTAAAGAATCTGCCTGCAATGCAGGAGACACAGGTTTGGTCTCTGGATCGGGAAGATCCCCTAGAAAAGGGAATGGCTACCACTCCAGTATTCTTGCCTGGAGAATCCCATGGACAGAGGCGCCTGGAGGGCTACAGTCCATAGCATCTCAAAGAGTCAGACACAACTGAAACGACTTAGCACTCACGCACTGAGGTTGCAAAGAGTGAGAGAGAAAGTGTTAGTCGCTTAGTTGTGTCCGATTCTTCGCAACCCTATGGACTGTAGCCCTCCAGGCTCCTCTGTCCATGGGATTCTCCAGGCAGGAATACTGGAGTGGATTGCAGTACCCTCCTCCAGGGGATCTTTCCAACCCAGAGATTGAACCTGCGTCTCCTATGTCTCCTGCTTTGGCAGGTGGGTTCTTTACCACTGGCGCTACCTGGGAAGCCCTGCAATCATTACAGGATGAACCAAATCCCCTTTTCCTGGAATGCTTTTCCCTCACTTCAGTCATGTTCCTGCCCTCTCAGTTATCAGAGCGGCCTTGGTCTGACCACCCTACAAAGACTAACCCACCACCGCCATCTCTGTATCTGATATCTTAACCTGACGCTCTTCTTCCTTATAAAGCATCACTTGCCACTTATATTTTTTGGTTCCTTTTCTCCAGTTAGAATGTTATTTCCTTGGGGGCAGGATTTTTCGTTCAACGTGATATCCCGCAAGGCCTAGAACGATGCCAGAACATTATTCAATTATAAATTTAAGAGAATTTTTGCTTTTATCCTAATTATGCATTATAAATTAATTTTAATTATAAATTATGAATTAATAGAAGACACTTTTGAGATATTTGTTTTGTGAAATCAATGAATGGTAAGAGGCCTTGGCCTAGATTTTCAGGAAAGATTTAGGGCATTTACTGAACTATTTTGGTGTGTGGCCCTCACATTTTGTGGGTGGCTCAGAGGTAAGGCATTATATCACAGGATCTGGGGGACTTCCTTCAGGCTGTGGAAAAGTCTAGACTTCATAAGAGATAGGGGAGAGGATAAAATCCCCACTCACTGTGGCCTGATCAGAGGTTTAAAGTTCTTAGTCTGCTTTCAAAGCACTCCAGAGAATGACTCCATTCTTACTTTCCAGCGTTCTTTCTCTTGGAGTAAACATAACCATTCTCGGCCAAGGGGAGCCACTTTATACTACACGTCTTCACCCCTGCCCCTCAAAATGATATTTCATTTGCCCCCAAAATGTTCTTTCTACTTTCTCATCCTTCCAGGCACCCCTTGTCACTTCACCACCCTTCAAGACCTTCTCTAGGAATCATCCTTCCACAAAGCTCTTCTTTACCACCCGCCCCCCGCCCCCATCATCACCATTATCCATCATTCCATCCGGATTGGAAGGGACCACTTCTCTTCCTTCTCACTGCTTAAGACCTCCAACTCCTTCACGGCAATAACACTCTTTACTGTGTAATTGAAGGTTTTGGCTGTTATTGTTTGTTTCTTTGTTTTTGTAGAAGCCTCAGCTTCCCCATTAGACCAAACAGCAATTTCTCTTGTTTTTACTAATCTGCCTCCATGCAGTTCACATGCGCAGAGTATTCCTCATTCACAGTGATTTTCAACCGCAGGGCACACATCCCAAGGTGGGGAGGGGTGGAAGTGGAGGGGAGGGGTGGAAGTGGAGGCGGCAAGTGTCTGAGGTTATGGGGGAGGAGAATGTATATAGACTGAAAGAGTACCCCACCTCTTGCTACTCCACCACACTCCACTCTGATTTCTGGCATCCCAAATAACCTCCCCATGCTTGAGATTTTTCATATTAGACTAGAAACGGTTTGTGTATTATCCACCACTGTATTCCCTACGGTGTCTAGCACAGAGCCTTGAACTTACTGGGTGCAGAACAAACGTCTGATGAATGAGAAAATGAGTGCATCCATGGGAAACCTTTCTGTGTCCTTGCGCCTAGCACCTCCTTGATCCCAGACTTGAAACACACATCCTTAAGGCAGGCTCTAAGCCACCTTCATCTTTAATCCTTATCCCCTTCCATAGCCACCCACACCCTCTGACCAGGCATTTATCTCAGGGCACAAAATGCCATTTGTCTGCTGATCAAAGGCTGTGGGAATGGGCGGCATGAGCAGAATGGCAGCTGCACTCAGATCCTGCCCACACCCTTCCTGTTCGCAGCAGCCCACCCCAGGAGCTATTATGTTTTCAGTAGGCTGCGCAGAGCCCCTCCCCCACCACCTCCTTCCCTGGTCCTTGCAGACACTCTGCGGGGTCTGCACTGGCAACCCCTCACCCTTGGAGCCCGCTTTCAGCGTCTCATTGTCCCCAGGCAGGCGCAGATAGCCAGCCAGACCTCTTTTCCCCTTTCCTGGGACGCTGATAAGGCCATGAAAATAGTTCTCTATTTTCCTGCACAAAAGCTGACTTAGAAGAATGGGGTGGAGCATAAGTGATAACCAGCCAGAATTTGTTGCTTTTTGAAAAGAAACGTGGTGGGGAGGAGTTGGGGGAGACTGGAAGCCTTTGAGTTTTTGCTCTGGGTTGTATAAGGCAGGCACTTTCCAACGGCAGTGCCCCCTTGCCAGCTTTGGAGCCTCGTTTCACTTCTGTAACGGGAAACGCTGCCCTCAGGTCAGAGGGCCACAGTGTCTCCTCCTGAGGGTGGCTGGCCACCTGGGAGCCTCTCGGGTGACCCACTTAACCGGACTGCAGCTTATTGGATGGAATTCAGGGAGGGTGGGGGTGGGGGGAGACTGGAATGCCTTCCTTGCATTGAACCCATTCCAAACAGGGTTCTTATCCTTGAGAACCCCTCAAATGGTCAATGTGCTCTCAAAATACGTGGGCCTTATGGGGAGCTTCACTAACTCCACATGATCTCGGTTTATTGCAAGTGTCCCTGATCAGGTGGTGGTGGTTTAGTCATTAAGTCGTGTTCAACTCTTCTGACCCCCATGGACTATAGCCCACCAGGCTCCTCTGTCCATGGGATTTCCCAAGCAAGAATACTGGAGTGGGTTGCTATTAGAGGCCCTTTAAATAAACAAAACTGTCTGGAGTTTCCAAGTTATTTTGCAAGAGGAATCCTTCAAAGATGTCTTCAAAGACAAAAAAAAAGCAAATATATAAATACGATTGTGTTAACTTAGATCTATAGAGCAAAATCTTTCAAACACCAACAAAGGTGTTTGTTGACTGCTGAGGTGAAGAAACGGGGTGGGGAAAAAATGGAGGATCACCATTTCCACCCAGAACTTTAAACAATGAGATGGAAGAGAGAAATCCATAGGACTTTCTGAAAAAGTGATTTCTGCTGGGAGTACACTGCCCTGATGCTGGCGGTGCTGGCCCCATTTTGCCACCACTTACTCTGCAACCTGTTGCAATTAACAGAACCTGTAGGCTTCATCTTTTCTGTGTGTGTGTCAGAAAAATAAAGGGAATTAATGTTTTGGGGTGAAGTCCCAATACTAGTACTGTTTTTTAAAGCCACTAAAATGGTTCTAATGTACAGTCAGGGTAGACAACCAGTGAGAAAGATCATCTCTAATCTCTAAGGTATCCGCTGGCTCTAAAATGTTATGGTTTTGTAGTTTAGGGTCTGAGTTTCTTTATTTTTTTCTGTTTACATATAGCTGACATTAACTTCATATTAGTTTCAGGCATGCAATGCAATGACTCAATATTTGTGTGTATTATGAAATGACCACTATAATTAGTCTAGTAAACCTCCCAACACCATCAAGTTTCTCCATTAATCTTTCTCTCACTTACCTAAAGATTTGATTCATAGCTCCTCACTGCCACCCAAGTTTTTCTGAAATGCTGGAAAAAGAAATTCACACAGGGAGCCCAGCCAGGCAATCTGTGATGATCTAGAGGAATGGGATGGTAGGAGGGGAGAGATGATCAAGAGAGAGGTGATAGGTGTATCGTTATGGCTGATTTGCATTGTTGTATGGTAGAAACCATTATAGCATCGCAAAGCAAATTTCCTTCAATTAAAACATAAAAAAAAATTCAGCAAATGGCCACTACTACTTCTCCTCCCACTCTGGAACATCAGAGCAGGCGGTTGAGCATTTGCTGAGTCACCCAGAACCAAATTTCACAAGGCATGCAAGTTTAGAGGCTCTGGGAGAATAAAAGCAGTATTATATACATGAACTGAACATACCCAAGAAAAAGAGAGAACTTCATTGAAATAGTAGCAGTGAGAAGAAGAGGACACAGCAGTAGAACAACACTATTAGGCAATTTAGACTCTAATCCATTTTTTGTCATGAATAAGGCTGCACTGAGCAAATACAGCCCTACTAACCACCAACTGGGATCTTCCTCTACTTCCCTTGAGAAAACACTTGGTTATCTTTACAAATCTCACTACTTTAGCTTTTTGCTTCCTAAATCACAATCTAAATCATTCTTATAATACCTCTGTCCCCATTGTGCCTCCTTTCATCCAGCCCCCAGGACCGACTTTCTAGAATCCATACTTTGGATTTGCCTAGGGAGGACCCACTACCCCAAAATAGTCTTGGGATTGGCTCTTTGCGACAACTGTTTAAGGCATTGCCAACAATTCTCAAGTGGTTTTAAAATCAAGTATGTGTGCGTGCATGCTAAGTCACTTCAGTCATGGCCAACTCCTTGCAACCCTATGGACTATAGCCAGCCAGGCTCCTCTGTCCATGGGATTCTCCAGGCAAGAATATTAGAGTGGGTTGCCATGCCCTCCTCCATGGGATCTTCCCCATCCAGGGATCGAACCCACATCTCCTGAGACTCCTGCATTGCAGGAGGATTCTTTATGGCTAAGCCACCAGGGAAGTCCAAAATCAAGTATGTAGTTGCATAAATAGAAAAAGAACATGCAGCATAAAATTAAGTAAAATGCCAAATATCTCATATAAACGGAATAGGTAGACAATAAAAGCAAATAAATAAATACGATTGTGTTAACTTAGATCTATAGAGCAAATTCCCAGGAATCTGAAAAGATTCTATTCACCACATAGGCCAACTCCCAAAGGATGCTCTCTTCAGCATCCTTACCATATAGTCATACAGGATCTGACTAACCAATCCAGTGATGGAGTTCTATCTCTTAAAAGGCGTCTCATTCCAGTTTTGATCTATTTTAATTAAAATCCAATTGAAGTCAAATACCCAGTTAGAAGCACTGTGAGTAATGGTGAAACCCTGAAGGAAACATCAGCCATGGAAGAAGAAAAGGAGAATCACAAACTGGGGAGAAAGTTTACAGAATGGGCCACAGTGGTCTGAGATATTTAAATTTTCCCTTAGAATTAATTTTAAAGCTGTACATTCACGTGGTCTTTCCATGTTCCCATAAATACTCCTCTTCAGCAGCCTCTGCTGTTAGATTAAAAAATTGAGGCAAAGCTTTTTTTAAAGTAAGTTTGTTTTTTTTTTTTTTATAATAAGTTTGTTCTTTGCAGCTCCAACTATTTGGCAAGTACTTTTGCACTCTAGTAATTTAAACGGTATGGATAAGCAGAGAGTATTATGATTATCTATCTCTACTCCTCCCAAATTCTGGACTTTTAGGAAAATGGATTAGAAATATGTGCAGCAATTATACCAAAACCATTGGAGTCCAGAACATAATTTTAAATCTGATGCTTCAATACAAAGTTTTCACCCAAGATACTTTAGGTAATGTAGATAAAGAAAGATAAGAACTCACTGAGGGATGAAGTAAAAGCAGTTTGCTCTCTGGAATTAATTCCACTTCTCAATGCATAGATTTTACACCTTCAACGTGAAAATATTGCTCTTGAACTTGTTGCATTAATCAAAAGAAAGATATTCCATGCACATACTGAATTTTCAGTATAAATCAATAGATTTATTTTCAAGTTAGTTGGTAGGGCTCTGAAATGTTATAATTTTCAGAATGGGAAAGAAAATAATAGTAATAATAGCAAACATTTACTGAGCACTCAATGATAGGCCTGGGACTGTACTAAGAATTTTATATACATTATCTAATTCAAAGAAATAGTCTTGATTTGCTTTATCTGAAACCACTTCACAGGTAGTACAAAAGTGAATCTCCAGAGGCATTATGTTTCTGTGACGCTTAAAACTTCTCTGTTCTTCCCTAGCTATAATCTCTTAAAGATACTTCATAGATAAAGTACATATGGATAAAGCTAAGAAGATGTTAGGTGGAATTGCCTAAAAACAACCAAATAAGGAACAGCAGAGCTAAAAATAGAAGCTAAATCCTGCCCTGTCTCCTATCTTTATTTGCAAAATGAGAAAACCTTGTGGGTTGTTTTCAAATTTCTTTTTGGTTTCAGAATCCCCACCCTATAAGTCTTTGCCCAAGGCTCAGAACATTTAGAAAATAGTGCTGTGCTTATTATCTTACAGTCAAATCTAAGCTTGTCTGCTGTCCACCTCCTCTCCACCTTCACAGATGTCAAGACGGGTCCTAAGTTTAGAAATGCACTTTAATCCAACAACTAGCATGGTTGTTCATGCTCTGGGAGTTTGAAAGAAAAATAACTAGTTACTAAGAATCCTCAATATCCTTTGGAAAGATGAAAGTGAAAGTGAAGTCGCTCAGTTTGACTCTTTGTGACCCCATGGACTGTAGCCTACCAGGCTCCTCTGTCCATGGGATTTTCCAGGCAAGAATACTGGATTGAGGTGCCATTTCCTTCTCCAGGGGATCTTTCCAACCCAGGGATCAAACCCTGGGTCTCCCGCATTGCAGGCAGATACTTTACCATCTGAGCCACCAGGGAAGCCCTTGGAAAGATGAAGGAATGAGATAATTCCAACTGGGAGAAAGAAGGAAGTTGTCAACAACTCCAGTAACCATGGGGCTGGTGACCAGCAGGATAAATAAAAGCCATTTTTACAGGGCTGACTCTGTGGGCAAGCTCTGTGAGTCTGGGAAACTATACTACTGAAGCATATCCAAATGGAATGGCTTCATTTGCTTATTTCCTCTACATTATTCTAAGTATCTAATGCTCAGCCCCCAAATGAAAGTCAGTGTGTTTCTGTGTGTGTGTGTGTGTTTTAATGATTTAATGAACAAATAAATAAGAAACTATTAAATCAATGGGCGTCCGTGGTGGCTCTGACGGTAGAGTCTGCCTGCAATGCAGGAGACCTGGGTTTGATCCCTGGGTCAGGAAGATCCCCTGGAGAAGCAAATGGCAACCCACTCCACTATTCTTACCTAGAAAATCTCATGGATGGAGGAGCCTGGTGGGCTACACCACATGGGGTTGCAAAGAGTTGGACACACATTAAATCAATAGTGTAATAAATGTATTTATTCACCTGCTGAACAAATATTTATTGAATATAACTCTGGACCTAGTGGCTACCTATGTAGCATTTATAATTTAATGAGGAGAGTTTATAACTTAATTCATTAAGCAACTAATACAATTAATTTGTGATTCCAACTAGTCACAATTAATTTGTTTTTTTCCATCCACCCTGAGATCACGTCTCTCTCTCACATCTGCCTTCAAGTCATCCAGTTAACTACTTCTCCTTGAGCCAAAAACTCCTTCCTGCTACACCATGGACCACCTGGCTGCCATTTCCTGAGGTCACCTCTAGAATTCTGCTTCCTCCTCAAGGGCCCATGGGGAGGACACCAGAAGACGAGGCAGGTTTTTCCCTCATCTGCTGGCTCCATCACCTCATCACACAAACTTAAATGGACATGTATATGTCACTCAATAGTTGTGAAAAATTAAGGGAAATCACAAAATATGAAGGGAGAAATATTAAACTTGTGCTACATGAGACATCAGAGATCGAGAAGGGATTATGCAAAAAGTGAAACCCTCTGTAAGGGAATACAGTAAATTTGTTCTGAACTACGTCCTCTGGACTCAGCTGGTCCTCCCTTTCATCCCGAGAGCACCTTTTAAAATCCCAGCTACCTTTTGGGAAATGCCAGCTTAGATCGGTAAAATGCTTTTATTAATACTACGTCCTGAAAACAGCAATAGTCATACAAGAAAACAGTGCATATAAAAATGCATTGCCTTATTCAAAGAGGCTTAGGAGAGAGGGTGGTGGAGACTTGAGGGCAGTCATCTAGCCATCATCACCCCTCCAGCTGCCCTTGGAGCTGCTCCCGCGTGGATCATTCCCCCTGGGGATGGATGAAGGGGGACACCTTTCAAGACTGCTTCCACAGAGGAATATTACAGATGTCAGGCATCTCTAGACAGTGGTCTTACTTTTAACATGCTAGCCCCAAAACAGGAAGTGGGCAGAAGAGTTCCCTATTTCTCTCTCAGAATACTCCCTGGGCCCTTTCTGATGAAAAAGTAAGTGAATGTTGCCAGTGGCCAAGAGAGGTCACTAGGGAGGGGCCAACATCAGAAGCCCAGGGACAGGAAGGTTCTACCTGGAAGCAAGAATGCAGTCAGGAAGTTCACTTCACTTCATGTCAACAAGACTTTCATGAGCACCTACTAAGTGCAGGCCTGTGCTGAGGTCATGGATCACCGAGGTGAGCGAGCAACAAGCAATGATAAAAGCATGGAGCCTCTGGGAGAAATTACGGGAATGCAGATACAGGAGCCATGGAGGCATCCATCCCCGAGAAACCAGCTCCTGAAGCAGGAAGGATGGAGCAGGGGTGCCACATCAGTTAGTTAGAGAGGCTACAAATTCCATCTTGTGCAAGAAGAGAACCATTGAGCAAGCAACTCCTGAGATCAGTGCCGACTCGGGACAGGCACTGTCACTGAGCAGTGCTTATTTCCTGCTGCTACCTGGGGAGGTTTTCCAGGTGGCGCTAGTGGTAAAGAACCCACCTGCCAATGCAGGAGACAGAAGAGGGTTCTATCCCTGGGTTGGGAAGATCCCCTGGAGGAGGTCATGGCAACCCATTCCAGTATTCTTGCCTGGAAAATCCCATGGACAAAGGAGCCTGGCGGGCTAGAGTCCATAGGGTCACAAAGAGTTGGACACGACTGAAGAGACAGCACACGCATACACACGGGGAGGCAGAAATAAGGGGCAGTTTGCTCCTGACTCCCCCTGGGACAGGGCTTCCCCAGTGGCTCAGCAGTAAAGAATACGCCTGCAATGCAGGAGCTGGAGGAGACGTGGGTTTGATCCCTAGGTCGGAAAGATCCCCTGGAGAAGGGCATGCAGCCCGCTCCAGTATTCTTGCCTGGAGAATCCTGTGGACAGAGGAGCCGGGCAGACTGCGGTCCATGGGGTCGCACAGAGTCCGACAAGACTGAAACGACTTAGCACACACACACCCCCCACGGGGACGGGATGAGCGCTTCACAGAGACTCCAAATCCTGGGGGTTAGTATGTTATTAGGTTTCCTTCTTGGCCTCTCTGCTCACCTCAGACCTCAGGAACCCCTGAAGGCGTGGTCACCGACCTGAAGTGCCACTGCTCAGGGGGGACCCTGCCCTTGACCACATTCTCCCCGGGGCCCGGTGGCTGCTTTCTCCTGTTCTACCTTTGTTTTTCCTAGTCTGTTCCTCCCTCCTGGGGCTTGTTTGTGTAAGAAAACCTCTCTCCCTGTTTCCTGTGTCTCTGTCATTTCCTCCCATTGCCATTCTACACCGTGGCACTGAGGGCCATTGTTTTTCTTTCTAACCATATTCTAGTCTCTGGGAACCAGCCAGTAGGTACAGGACAATGTGGAGGAAGGCAGGTCTGCCGGGGCTATTTCGGAACCACTCTTAAGCACCAGAATATCACTGTAAACCAAACCGGTGTGGGGGGGTGGAGTGGTGTTTGCTTGTCAGCTAGGGAAGGAAGAAACTCAATATCAGGAGACAGCTCCTTGCCAATTAATCCTCGGCCACTATCTAAACAGAGGCGTGTTCCCAGGAGCAAGACTGGAGATGCCTGACAGGGCTGATAACCATCTTTGCGAGAGGAAGCTGTGACTATCCCACTTGTTTTCTGGGTTTTTGACATATTCTTACTGCTTTTTAAATTAACTAAAAAAAAAAAAAAAAAAAAATCAACTGAGCTGTATTAAGAGGGGAGCTAAACAGAGATCTGAAACCCAGCACAGGACGTAGGGATGCCAAGCGAAACCCGCTTAGGAATGGATTTCCTTGTAGTTCTATTCAGTGCTCTATCTAGCCTGTTAACTTTTCTGATCAACCCCATGATTCACCCAACCCGTATTGGAGTGTAAGGTAAACTGCTTCATGCTTTCCTGGCAGAGTTTGAATCACACAGGTTCTCACAGGAGATACTGGGTCGTTTTCCTGAACACAGGAAGAGGAGCTGGAAAAGTAGCTGGCCTGGGGAAAGAGAAATGTAATGCCTTTTTATTTACCATGGAAATGCCCATGCTGGGCTGCTGTGTTGATTTCCAAATATAAATGGGAGGAAACTGTGGTTCCTGTGCCACTGAAGGACTAAGCAACACACTGGCTTAGGTTTGTAACCTTGGGCATTTCTTTAAGTGCAATTCCAATAAAGTGAACTGAGCAAAGTTTGACGTAGGAACCCCAGCTTGGTTTTCCTAAGAAATATATCAAGCAGCACATTTATTTTGACTGTCACCTAGCAGAAGTACGTAGTTCTATTTTGGTAGCATTTGTTCCATAGAACTCTCATGACTTTTGCCAGTTCCTTTTATTATACTTTTCCCACCAGTTATGACACTAAGGGTCACTCATCAAAGAGATTTTTGTTTATTTCATGTTTTATAGGGCAACGTGGCTGCCAGGAACATGCAAACTTCCAGGTTTCTGTTAGAAGACTAGAAAGTTGTAAAGTACAAATATAATAGAAACATATCAAATTCCTGTATTTCAAATAAAGATGTGTTTTTCATTAAAGGATTAAGGCATGCCCTGTGCCACCCCCATGCTGCAAAGCTGCTAATCTTGGGACACATTTTAAATACCGAGCCAGTCTCCATTTATAATTCAAGAAAACAACAGTCCCTACTACTTAGGACCAGGGGCAAAATTAAGTTGTAAAATCTTTTTCAGGGACCCCTTTCCCCCCAAATCAGATTGGGTGCATGCTAAGTCGCTTCAGTCGTGTCCAACTCTTTGCAACCCCATGGACTGTAGCCCTCCAGGCTCCTCTGTCCATGAGATTCTCCAGGCAAGAACACTGGAGTGGATTGCCATGCTCTCCTTCAGTGGACCTTCCTGACCCAAAGATCAAATACATGTCTCCTGTAGCTCCTGTCTTGCAGGCGGATTGTTTACCACTGAACCACAGGAGAAGCCCCAAATCAGATTAGCAGAAGTCATTTTAGAGGCGATATTCTGTCAAAAATAGAGGGACATTTGAAAAAAAAATGGAGAAAGATTTCTTTTTCAGAAGGGTATTTTTCAAAGATTCTTATATTGCTGGGGTTAAATCATTGCTCTATACTTGGGTTTTAAAAAACTCTAAGACATATTGAAATATTTAAGGGTTAAGTGAAATGAGTTTTGAGCTGTGCTTTAAGATAAAAAGAGAGGTGAGTTGGAGAGGTTTATATGAAACAAGACTGATGAAGAGTTGTTGATATCTGGAGGTGATGGGTAAACCAATTTTCCTTATAATAATCTGTCTATTTTTGCATGTTTCATCTGTAATAATAATGTACGAAATGAAAAAGAATAACAGAGGCAAAAAAATAATTTATTTTTCAATAAAGAAAATTAACGTATTATTTCTTCATTTAGTTTCTAATTAGGTAACAGTTTACTAGCATGCCACTCTAAGGTTTTTTTCTCAAAGAGGTCCAACATGTTAGAACTGTTGGAAATTCAGAAATCTGAGCAGGCACATCATTTCTCAGGTGTCCAGTGAAAGAAATGCAAATCACACATTAACTGCATGCAAATGACTTGATATTATTAACTCAGTTATAATAACTCAGTAATAATTATTCAGTCTACACAATTTCCAATCCAGACCCCCACTTGCTCCATCTTAAGCCTAAGGTAGCCTCTTCCTCCAAAAGTCTTCCTTAGAGGTCTCTCCATAACATTTGAGGAGTCAGTTATTTTCATCACTTGATGTATTTCTAGATAGAATGAGATTTACAAGGAAAGTCTGAGAAATAGTAGTACTGGTGAATAAATCTGAGAAATGGGTTTTTCCATGTCTGGTTCTACAACAAGCAAATACACAGTAGCTTAACTAAAAGTGTTCCAGAATTGCTTCACTGGGATGAGGTCCTTATATGAAAAGATAAAACTTTCCTTTGCCTATGAATGAGAAAGGACCCTTCCACTTCCACTGATAATAATGCTTGATACATGCAAATCTGTATTTACTAGGATTACATCTCGGGCTCATGTCAGTGTTCCTTCTCTGTGCTTCTGAGAACAGAGTCTTGTGTATCAAGATTTTTTCCATCACAGTTTTGGCAATCAGATTTGGCAGTCACAACATCTGCTTCCTGGAATATTTTATTTTCCTCAGTTTACCTATTTTACTCAAATTACATCTATATACAAATCTGCAACAAAAGGGGCTTCCCAGGTGGCTCAGTGGTAAAGAATCTCCCTGCCAGTGCTGGAGATTCAGTAGAGTGGGTTCCATCCCTGGGTCAGGAAGATCCCCTGGAGGAGGAAATGGCAAGCCACTCCCGTATTCTTGCCTAGAGAATCTCATGGACAGAGGAGCTTGGTGGGCTACCCAGTCCATGGGGTCGCAGAAAGTCTGACACAACTGAGCTGACGGAGCTTGCACACACGCAAGCCGACACGCAACAAAAGCATTAAATAATGATTCACTGAGATAATACTTTCATTGTTAAAGTGTCCTGTGATGAGATTCTCAGAGCTGCCAGCAAATAGACTGTCTACAAAAGGAAGTTAGGATCTGGGCCCAGAGATTCATTTCTTTATGTGGCCCAGATGAGGAACAGATAACCGAGCCCAGTATTTTCCTAATCAAGCCTTTATGGTATTTTGAGTCTGTGCTCCCAAAGGAGGGTCAGTAGCCAGCCTTTGGCACTGCCTGGGGAAACACCTCACCTTGCTGAGCACAGTAGTTATATTTCAGGCCATCCAAGAGACGGGCTCTCCGCTAAACTGAGCCGAAATAGAAAAGAATCCTTACCTCTGTGTGGGTTAAATAAAGATCACCAGTTACAAGAATCGGCCTCAAAGGGTTGAATGGGCCTCTCCCAGACACTCATTCTACTTATCTGGGGTCTTAATCCCAGTCTGCACCTTTTGATCAGGCAGCCCCCAGACCACGGATGACTTATCAAAGGGGTTGGAATTTGCACTGTGCCCATTGCACCCCATCTTACTGGCCACTTGTAGGCTGGATTGTGGGACTAACACTTCAACACTCACAAGTGGAGCCCTGGGGGGGTGGGGTGGCTCATGGTGTCCATCACAGGCAAGGTGCCACGAGTCAAGTGGGAGGTCAAGCAGAACACGCCAGAAGGCCTCCGGCAGCCTCTGAGCCTCTTCCCAGCTCTCCGCGATAACAGAAACATCCTTCCTTGCTACGGCTGGCAACAGGGCTCGCTTTTTTTTTCTTTTGAATGTAGGAACAAAACCCCTTCCCTTTTACACATCCTCTCCTTTTCAGGGTGGTCCTGCTGTCTCACCAGCTTCCCATTTCACCCCAGGAGGCGGCTCCCACCTGTGCCACCAGCCGGCTGAAACTTTCTGATCTTCCTTTCTACAGATTTCTGTTATCAGCCTCCAGGCCTGCTGTCTCCCAGCATCTGCTTTTAAGGATAGCAATAGCCCCCAGGCCTTCAACTCCTCTCCAAGGGGAGCTGGACTATTACTAAGATTAATTACTACTCTCCTCCCCATCGGATTTCCCTATCGCATGTGCCCCAAACCCCAATTCAGAGCCAGCCTTAGCTAAAAATTATGAAACAAGGAGGTACATTAACCCTTGGTGGCCCCTCTCCCCTCCCTCAAACTAACTCCTGGACTAGCAGAAGCCACTCACTGTTAGCCCTCACCTTGTCCTGACGTCTTTCCGTAGTTTCTTTTCCAGCATTTTCTTTACCACCTTCCAGAGTATCAAAATTTAGTTTCCTTGCATTGCATTTTCTCCTGTCCCATCCTAGTGAATTACCCTCTGAGAATAAGTTTTGAACAAATTAATTAGTATTAACACAAAGATGTTGATAGATAAAGAAAGCTGAATATGTGATACCTTCTGAAAGTAGTTTAATATGACTTAAAAGAAATGTTTTTAATGCCAGAATTTTCAAGTACCAAAGGAAACAACTGGCCCAAGAAATATTTATTTAGGGGGAAAAGATCCTTTCCTAGCATCTCTTTTTATACAACACAGCCAGTCTTTCCTCTATAAGATTGATCGTGGTTCATTTCCTATCAAATTTTCCCAAGCTGGAACTCATACTTCCAGATTGTTTTGGAACATAAATGTAGTCTGACAACTGCAATAAATACCAGTTAATTTCCTCATCACTTAACGTTTTATTTTTCACTAATGACAGCTTCATTCAATCCTGCAGAACTAGCATAATAGCCTACCTGTTGACTTTAGTTACTAG
This sequence comes from Bubalus kerabau, assembly GCF_029407905.1. Lineage (NCBI taxonomy): Eukaryota > Metazoa > Chordata > Mammalia > Artiodactyla > Bovidae > Bubalus > Bubalus kerabau. The sequence goes on along the minus strand of NC_073632.1, from coordinate 33,641,172 downwards.
AAAACTCAGGAATACATTAAGATCACTTGAAATCCAATTTTTGGCTAATTCTAGACTACTTAGTGACATATCATGAGGAGCTGAAAAATAAATGGAAAAGATGTGGAAGGTGAAAGAACTGAAAGTCTATTCCTACTGAGGCCAGGAACTGCCTTCACATTCAAATTTTGAATATAAAGTCTAGTAATATAGCTTCTAAACAATTCACACATTGGATTTTTTTTTTTTTTTTGGGTCCCTTGAGAATAGTCATTATAAAATTATAAGTCTCACAGTGAGGAGGAAGTCTTCTCAAATAACAAACCTAAAATTTCCCTGCTTCTTGACAATTCCAAAGGATCTTAAACTATCCATGAGTGCTTGATCTGGGTAAATGTCCTATTTCTATATGAAAATAGTTACCCAAATACAGTTTAGGAAGTGATAACATTTCTTGATTCTTGAAGCACCTCAAGAAGGGAAATCTTTATGACTAAATTCGTCCCTTACTCTTACACTAACGACACTCTCTCCTCACAGCGTCAGTCTCTCACAACTTAAGCGATTTCTCTTTAAGTCGGTTTGTGCTTTTCATACAGAAAATGAAACTTTTCTGCTCCTGGGCTGGGAAAGGAGATGCCAATATCTTCCTTATTTCACTTTTAGTCACTGTTGTGAGTCTGGAGCACATTAGCTTACTTGGTTGGAAATAACAATTTTCAAAGGTGGCTCATACTTATTGCCTGTGATTCAGAGCTGAGGCTTCAAAGGCTCTGGGAGATTCTGAATGTGCCCAAGGTCACCTAGACATTGGTGGCAGAGTTCAGACTCAAGCCCAGGAGGCTCTCACATCCCCTGATGTGAAGGTCGGCGGCATCGTCCGCTTCCCCTGAACCGCAGCCGGGTGTCCTTCTAGGCTGTGCTGTTGCTACCAGTGGAGCCAAGTGAAAGAGAGAGGAGCCCACGCAGCCCCCGACAGAATCAGCTTGCCAGAGGGGACACACTCCAAGAGGCAATGTGGCTGACTCTGTTTCTCTGTCCTTTTAGAACCCCAACCTCCCGCTCTGTGCTTCAGTTGAAAAACTAACATGTAATTCAGAGTTTGCATGTACGCATGCTCAATCATGTCCAACTCTTTGCGACCCCACAGGCTTTAGCCCACCAGGCTCCCTGTTCATGGAATTTTCCAGGCAAGAATACTGGAGTGGGTTGCCATTTCCTACTCCAGGGGATCTCCCCGGCCCAGGGATTGAACCCATTTCTCCTGCATCTCCTGCATTGGCAGGCAGATTCCTTATCATTGAGCCACATGGGAAGCCCAAATTCAGTTTATCTTCCCCGTATATCTAAATGGGCTTCCTAGGTGGCTCAGTGGATAAGGAATCTGCCTGCAGTGCAAGAGACACAGGAGCTACAGGTTCAATCCCATAGGCTCCCCATTCAGGCTTTTGTCTTCTTTAGTAAACCCATCACACCTCTTTGGGGCTTCTCTGATGGCTCAGATGGTAAAGAATCTGCCTGCAATGTGGGAGACCTGGGTTCAATCCTTGGGTCAGGAAAATCCGCTGGAGAAGGGATGGCAACCCACTCCAGTATTTTTGCCTGAAGAATTCCATGAACAGAGGAGCCTGGCAGGCTACAGTCCATGGGGTTGCAAAGAGTTGGACACGACTGAGCAATTAATACTAACAAAGACTGGAAGGGAAAGCGAAACGTCCAGGCCTGAGAAAGGGCAGAAACCAGGGTAGCAAGAAGGTTCTACTCTGGAGCTGGTGGACTCCCTTGGACACTGCCGCCACTCCAGTGGCCTTCAGGGCTTGCTGTCCATCTACCACAAGGTCCCAGTTCCCAGGAGACAGACACTGGCTGGCCTAGCCTCAGTCATCTGTGCCAGGCTGAGGCCAGGCCAAGGCAGGGGCACAACAAAGCCACATGGAATGAAGAAAGGGTATCTCCCCAAGGAGCAGAAAAACAGGGAAAAGAAGTCATAATTGACTCCACAATGCCCAATAGCTTTCTCTTTGTATCTAATTGACTCCTTGATTCACCATTAACATTTCATCTAATTTTATTGTTGACAAAATGATTTTCATCATGAACAAAAAATGATTTGTTATCTAATCCCATTAAAGTGTACAACATAATGATTTGATATACGTATATACTGTGAAATGCTTACCACTGTAAGTTTAATTAACACTCAAGAACCAAACACTTTGATCATAACTTCACTTCCAGGGAATTATTTTAAGCAAATGATTAGACAAAGATTAACACATTAAAGTTACCACAATATTCATGATAGCTAAATTATAGACAATTTCAATACACATCCCAAACTGAAAAGTGGTACATTACAACTGATTTAATTGAGGTAATATGGCATTGCAATCATAATGTGTTGATAAAGGGTTTCAGTAACATGTAAAGATGCTCGTGACAGAGGGACTGTTAAATGAGAAAAGACTGTGTTTTCTAAGCCGTGTAACCTCAACCGTGAAGAAATATGCATAGAAAAGTGGTCAGAGAATATGCATAGAATCTGAGTTCCCACATCTAGATTCCCATATTCAAACCAATAGGATTTCTTTTTTTTTTTTAATACACTGAGCTCAATTTTGTGGGAAAGAAATAAATCAGAAGTAACTAAGTTAATGTGAAGAGTTTGTTTAGAATTGCCCATCCCAGAGTAGGCCTGTGGGGAGTGAGTTTATTCTTCCACAGCTCTTAAAAATGACATGTTTAATGGTGACCCTAAGGCATATTACATTCTGAGGCACTTCTGAATCAGGAATGGATTTGCTCTGTATGGTTTTAATAGTAGGTGAGTGTATTGTCTTCTCATTTTTTGAAGTTGGTGGTCTATGGGATCTACACAACTCTGTAAGAAGAAGATCCAATTAGCAGAACTGCTTTCTCCCATCTTTATGGATAATCTGGGGCTTGCCATCTTGTGGCTGCAAGTTTTATTCACTTAAGGAACTCCATTTTTATTAATAATTATTTAATGAGTGGATCTCACTTGGCCTCAAACAGGCCTCCCACATGAGAAGGTCCACATCTGAATGATGAGAATAAAGTAGTCTCCAAGTTTCTGTAGGCAACGTAAAATACCAGCTCATGCAAACTGGAGAAACAAGTTGCATCATTAATACACGAAGCAATGAAAAAGTAGACAGACCACCAGTGTATTAATATTTTACATAGGCCACTGCATCTTCTCCATGGTCTCTCTTGTGGCAGAACCTTCCAGTCTGACCAGTGGAAGACTGGCATCTCTCCAGGAAGTGAAAGGCTCCTTTTCATATGCTGAGATGCCATATGTTTCAAGTTGATGTTGATACTTCAAAGGTTCTGTGAAGTGGCCACAGGGCTTTGCTTGTTCATATGCCTTTGGAACTGTTTCTGAAGACTACCCCACCATGGCCATTCTGGGTATTTTAATAGCTTTGTTTACAATTGGGGTACAGACTTTGGTCTAGGATCAAACATGAGCTCTGAATGGAAAAAAAACAAACAAACATTTACATTGGCCAAGAAAAATGCTTTTCTTCCAAGTGGGTCCAAGATAGCAGCTTAATTTTGAGTGGCACCTTTTGGGGCCCCATAAGCAGGACTGCTAAGATTTCCAGGTCCAGTATTGCAAGAATGCCTTTCTCCAATTGTTGACTTGACAGAAGGTGCCAGAGTATTTCAGGTGACTCTGCCTCATCCTTTGGGTCTCTGGGTTTTATCCTTTTGACATTTGAACTGAATTTGGAGTAGATGTATCATTTGAGGTCTGTGCTAGACTCCATCCTAATTCTAACTTCAGAGTTTGTCAGATGGTAAGCATTTTGCTGAATGTCTGATGAATAGTGTGTTAGTTCCAGGGAGTGAGCTTAGAGAGAAATGATGGAGGTTAGGGATGTAGGTCCCAGAATCACAGGATGAACCTAGTAGATGGTTCTGTGCTTAGTAGGTTATTGAATAAATGAATGAATAAGTGTACATTACGTGAGAAAAACAATAATGCAACAATAGATGGGCAATTTACATGAATGGTATATGTTAGTTGCTCAGATCAGATCAGATCAGATTAGTCACTCAGTCGTGTCCAACTCTTTGCGACCCCATGAATCGCAGCACGCCAGGCCTCCCTGTCCATCACCAACTCCCGGAGTTCACTCAGACTCATGTCCATCGAGTCAGTGATGCCATCCAGCCATCTCATCCTCTGTCATCCCCTTCTCCTCCTGCCCCCAATCCCCCCCAGCATCAGAGCCTTTTCCAATGAGTCAACTCTTCGCATGAGGTGGCCAAAGTATTGGAGTTTCAGCTTTAGCATCATTCCTTCCAAAGACATCCCAGGGCTGATCTCCTTCAGAATGGACTGGTTGGATCTCCTTGCAGTCCAAGGGACTCTCAAGAGTCTTCTCCAACACCACAGTTCAAAAGCATCAATTCTTCAGCGCTCAGCCTTCTTCACAGTCCAACTCTCACATCCATACATGACCACAGGAAAAACCATAGCCTTGACTAGACGAACCTTTGTTGGTAAAGTAATGTCTCTGCTTTTGAATATGCTATCTAGGTTGCTCAGTTGTGTCCAACTCTTTGCCATCCCATGGACTGTAGCTCAGTAGGCTCCTCTGTCAAGGTAAGAATACTGGAGTGGGTTGCTAGTCCCTTCTCCAGGGGGTCTTTCTGGGTTGCCTGCTTTCAAGGCAGATTCTTTATCATCTGAGCCACCAGGGAAACCCCAGTTTACATGATACAAATGGACAATTTGAGAAAATTAAGACTGTAAAAGTGTTTAGAGTGGGATTAGATTTAAAGGGAGCAGTTGTGAGGAGATTAGAAGCAGGTCTCTAAGAAACTAAACTAAGGAAGGGGCGTGGCCGTTGGCCTCGACGCACGCACGCACACGCACGCTCTCGGGCCTCACGGCTACGTGTCAGGCCACGTGATGCACACCCCGAAAGTCCACCCGTGAAGCAATAGGATGTTAAAAAAAAAACACACATTATTTTGGAGGGGGGGTGGGGGCAGGGAGGGTCGCAAAAAAAAAAAAAAAGAAAAGAAGCTAAACTAAGCCCAATTTTTGGAGTATCTGTTGGAACAGAAATATGTTTGTTTCAGCATAACAATGCAAAAGTACTCTCTATAGGGTAAAGGACAGTCCTCTGATGATGCAGACGCCTTTCCAGTCATGAACATGACAAGGAATGCTCACTTACACAGTAAACTCCAGCCTGCAGATAAGTTGCTTTCATGCGTCTTTAAAATCATCTTCAGTTCAGTCGCTCAGTCGTGTCGGACTCTTTGCGACCCCATGAATTGCAGCATGCCAGGCCTCTCTGTCCATCACCAACTCCCAGAGTTCACTCAAACTCATGTCCATCGAGTCGGTGATGCCATCCAGCCATCTCATCCTCTGTCATCCCCTTTTCCTCCTGCCCCCAGTCTCTCCCAGCATCAGGGTCTTTTCCAATGAGTCAACTCTTCGCATGAGGTGGCCAAAGTACTGGAGTTTCAGCTTCAGCATCATTCATTCCAATGAACACCCAGGACTGATCTCCTTTAGGATGGACTGGTTGGATCTCCTTGCAGTCCAAGGGACTCTCAAGAGTCTTCTCCAACACCACAGTTCAAAAGCATCAATTCTTCGGCGCTCAGCCTTCTTCACAGTCCACTCACATCCATACATGACCACTGGAAAAACCATAGCCTTGCCTAGACGGACCTTTGTTGGCAAAGTAATATCTCTGCTTTTGAATATGCTATCTAGTTTGGTCATAACTTTCCTTCCAAGGAGTAAGCATCTTTTAATTTCATGGTAGAAATAAATGTACATTAAATATACATAAAAATTTCCCCATAGGTTTACTAACTTATTTTCCATTAGCAACATTTCTAAGTATCTTATCCATTTTATCATCATCAACAGCACTTAAAATTCATTTTAATTGACTTTTATTTTATTTATGCTTCTGTCATTCCCTTCAAACGTCTCTCTTGGTAGGTTATCTTATCCAATCTGCAAGTTCTTCTGAATGCAAACAATTCTTTACAAAAAAATACTACAAATACATAGCCTATTTTGAAGTTACTTTGTCTTTCTGCAGTAAAGAGGGCTACTTATCACTTTTCACTTGCATGCACTGGAGAAGGAAATGACAACCCACTCTGGTGTTCTTGCCTGGAGAATCCCAGGGATGGGGGAGCCTGGTGGGCTGCCGTCTATGGCGTCGCACAGAGTTGGACATGACTGAAGTGACTTAGCAGCAGTAGCAGGAAAGGAGGTTGTGGCATAGATGGAATGCTAAAGCTCTCAATTACTCTCTGATAAGTTTAATGTGACAAGTAGAGGCTCATACTTCACTATTTTCTACAGGAAGGCTGTATTTCTGTCCTCATGATGCTTAGAACATTTATCTGAAAAATCCACATTCTTTTTTTTCCACATTCCTTTTTGAGTTATTATATTAAATATTATAAGACAGAAAGAAGACATAAAAAGCCCAAGAAAAAATTAATGTACCTATATTTTGTCTTTGTAGTTGACTGGGTGTCTCTGAGAAGAGCCGACTCATTAGATAAGACCCTGATGCTGGGAAAGATGGAGGGCGGGAGGAGAAGGGGATGACAGAGGACGAGATGGTTGGATGGCATGACCGATTCAGTGGACATGAGTTTGAGCAAGCTCCTGGAGATGGTGAAGGACAGGGAAGCCTGATGTGCTGCAGTCCATGGGGTCACAAAGAGTTGGACATGACTGAGTGACTGAACAACAACAATTCAAGAAAGGAAAAAATGAAGAGACCATGGCTCTATATCTGCTTTGCAACCTTCTCAATCTCCAAGTTCCCCACATGGGGCAGGGCTGGCTCAAAAAGCAACATAGAGAAAGTTCTGGGGATGAATGACAGTGATAATTGTACATCTCATACACATGAAGATGGTTAAAATGGCAAATTTTGCTTTATCTTTGCCCCATCTCCCCACCCCCCATAGGAAAACAGTAGAAGCTTTACTGAGTTTTGCTTGGCCTTCCTGAGCCTGCTGCTGCTGTATATGAATCTGCCACAGCTCACTAGCTGCTGCCAGGGACTTCAACTCAATCAAGGAAGCTAACTGACTCAGAAACCCTGCCCCAGCCCTTCTTTCAAATTAGTAGCAATGAAAGTATAGCCATAAACATAATATATGTGAAGAAAGACTACTGAAATAGTAGAAGCTGCTACTTCACTCCTGCTAGATGACTGGAGTACAAGGTTTAGAATCACCATCAGAGGCCCTGACTACAGAAGATGTCACTGTAAGTGTGTCTTGCTTTCCATAATGGGCAGATTTCTGGAAATGTTATATGATTCACTTGGAAATTAAGCACATACTGCTTAATGGTGCCAAGTATTGTTATTTGTCTCTTTTAAAAATGTTATTCGTGCACTCAAATACATGTCTCATCTTGCCAACTAGACTGTAAATTGATTCAGGACTATGTAATGAGCTTGTTGTGCATGTTTAAAGAGATGTAATATAACAAGGACCTAGTATAGTATTTAGCATATGGTGCAGGTTTCCCTGGGCTTCCCTGGTGGCTCATTGGTAAAGAATCTGCCTGCAACAGAGGAGCTGCAGGAGATGCGGGTTTGATCCCTAGGTCAGGAAGATCCCCTGGAGGAAGGCATGGCTACCCACTCCAATATTCTTGTCTGGAGAATCCCATGGACAGAGGAGCCTGGCAGGCTACAGTCCATAGGGTCACAAAGAATCGGACACGACTGAAGTGACTTACTTAGCATGTAAGCACAGGCTTCCCTGGTGGCTTGGTGGTAAAGAAACCACTTGCCAATGCAGAAGATGCAGGTTTGATCCCTGGGTCAGGAAGATCTCCTGGAGAAGGGAATGGCAACCCACTCCAGTATTGTTGCCTGAGGACAGAGGAGCCTAGGGGGCTACAGTCCATGTGGTTGCAAGTTGGACATGACTTGGTGACTAACAACAATAACAACAACATGAGTTCAGTAAGTAGAAGTTTTCATTTTTTTCCAAAGTTTGTAACATACACCTCAGTCCAGAATATGTACAAGTTATCAATTAACCATTGCATGTAAGAAACACCACACTGTGGGATATTGTTTGATGACTCCCTTAAGCAATCCTTAGACAGGACTTTAAAGAATACCCTGGGTCCATATCAAACGACATTACCAATAGAGCAAAAATATATCAAAGTTAAGAGGGAGCAGTGATAATGAATATAGGCTTTGGAATTAGGCAGATCCTGGTTTAAATGTCTACTCCATCTCTTACTAGATAGGTAGCCTTGGCCAAATTCCATCACTCAGTCAACTCCATATGAGAACAATGATACCTGTTCCTGCCTTGTGATAAGAATTAAAGGAACCAATGTATGTTAAGAACTGACGATTAGATAGTATTAGTTACTCTAATTCAGGAGTCCAAAAATTTTGTGTTCTGGGATTGAATATAGAAAAATGATTAACGTGTCCAGTACTTTGGCCACCTCATGCGAAGAGTTGACTCATTGGAAAAGACTCTGATGCTGGGGGGGGATTGGGGGCAGGAGGAGAAGGGGATGACAGAGGATGAGATGGCTGGATGGCATCACTGACTCGATGGACGTGAGTCTGGGTGAACTCCGGGAGTTGGTGATGGACAGGGAGGCCTGGCGTGCTGCGATTCATGGGGTCGCAAAGAGTCGGACATGACTGAACAACTGGACTGAACTGAACTGAAAGAGAGATAACTTGGTCTGACAGTCTCCTTGTCCACCAACCCAACCTTCACAGTTTGAGAATTAAGGAGAGTAGATCACATATATATGAACATGTTTAATGCATATATTTTTTGGCAAAAAAAACCTGAAAATCTGAAAAATGTATTTGGTTGTTGAGAAACATGTCTTTGTGGTTTAGACTAAGATTGGATTAGTAGACATCAGGAAAATACAAATCAAAACCACAATAAGATACCACTTTATACCTACTAGGATGAGTATAGTAAAAAATACAGACAGTAATAAATGTTGGTGAGGATGTAGAGGAAATTTTGGAACCTACATTCACCACTGGTGGGAATGTAACTGGAGCAGCCACTTTGGAAAATAGACCGACAAGTCCTCAGAATTGCACATTATTGTTAGAGTTAGCATTAAAGTTGTCATGCGTGCCTGCTAAGTCACTGCAGTTGTGTCCAACTCTTTGCAACCCTGTGGACTGTAGCCCGCCAGGCTCCTCTGTCCATGGGATTCTTCGGGCAAGAATAACAGAGTGTGTTGCCATGCCCTCCTCAAGGGGACTTCCTGACCCAAGGATTGAACCCCCATCTCTTGGGTCTCCTGCATTGGCAGGGGGGTTCTTTACCACTAGTGCCACCTTGGAAGCACCTAAAGTTATCTTAACGTGACGTGACGTGAAGTCACTCAGTCGTGTCTGACTATTTGCGACCCCATGGACTGTAGCCTACCAGGCTCCTCTGTCCATGGGATTTTCCAGGCAATAGTACTGGAGTGGATTGCCATTTCTTTCTCCAAGGGATCTTCCCAACCCAGGGATTGAACCCGGGTCTCGTATGACCCAACAATTCCACTTTTAGGAATATACCCAAAAGAAATAAAAACACATGTCCACACAAAATTTTACATGCAGGTGTTCATAGCAGCAGTATTAACAATAGCCAAAGAATGAAAGTGAAAGTGAAAGTCACTCAGTTGTGTACGAATCTTTGTGACCCCATGGACTTAGTCCATGGAATTCTCCAGGCCAGAATACTGGAGTGGATTGCCTTTCCTTCTCCAGTGGATCTTCCCAACCCAGGGATCGAACCCAGGTCTCCCACATTGCAGGCAGATTCTTTACCAGTTGAGCCACAGGGAAGCCCAAAAGAATGAAAATAACCCAAATATCCATCAACTGATAAATGGCTAAACAAACATGATATATCCATACAATAATTATTCCACAGTGAAAAGGAATGAAGTGCTGATAAATGCTACGGCATGGGTGGATCTTGAAAATATTATGCCAAGTGAAAGAAAACGGTCACAAAAGGCCAAGATTATATGATTTAATTTATAAGACATGTTCAGAATGAGAAAATTCCTAGAGATAGAAAGTAAATTAATGATTGCTGAGGACTAGGAAAAATGGCAGGAAACAGGGAGAGATTGCTAATGGGTATGAGAGAGATTGCAAAAAGATTCATTCACTTTTTGGAGTGATGAAAATATTTCAAAATTGATTGTGGTGATGGTTGTCAAACTGAATATACTTAAACCATTGACTTGGGCACTTTAAATGGATGAATTTTATGGTTTGTGAACTATTTCTAAATAAAATTAAAATTTTTTTTCATTGTTTGCTATGTTAATTAGAAAGAGTTTATTAGCTCACAGAAAGTGAAAAAAAAAAAAAAAAAAAAAGAGCAAACCAGGGAATGCCCTGGCAGTCCAGTGGTTAGGACTCTGCTTTCCACTGCAGGAGGCATGGGTTCGATCCCTGGTTGGGGAACTAATCTAGATGTCTTAAAAACTATAGCTTCGCAGTATAGTTTGAAATCAGGGAGCGTGATACCTCTTTGATATTCTTTCTCAATATTGCTTTGGCTATTCAGGGTCTTTTGTAGTTCCACACAAATTTTAGGTTAATTTGTTCTAGTTCTATGAAAAAAATGCTGTTGGTATTTGACAGGGATTGCACTGAATCTGTACATTTTTTTTTTTTAGTAGAATGAACATTTTAACAACATTAATTCTTCCAATCCCTGAGCATGGTGTATCTTTCTATTTATTTGTATCCTCTTGAATTTTTTAACCCAATGTCTTATAGTTTTTAGAGTATAGGCTTTTTACCACCTAGGTTAAATTTATTCCGAGGTTTTTATTCTTTTTGATGCAACTCTACCCATCTTAGAACATGCAATTTTTGGATTCTTCCTAATCGGAGGAGGTAACACTATTTGGTTCTATGTCAGTTGTTCACATGCACTGGTTCCTTTCATTCTTATAACAGTGGTGGAGCAGGTAACAGCATTCTCATTTGGAGCTGACAGAGTGATGTAATTTGGTTATTTGTTTGTCTTTCTCTATTCCTTTCTTCTTTGCTCTATTACCTTGTGATTGATGATTTTCTTTATTATTTTTGTTTGCAGTCCTTTCTCTTGATTTTTTGTGTATCTATTATCAGTTCTTGGCTTATAGTTATCAGAAACAGATTTCAATTGCTATTGAAATATCTTTAAGATTTACTTTATTTAATCACAGTGCCCTTGTTTAATATTTTTCTCTGTTAAATTTATATTTAATATAATGTTAGAAATGTTACATGCCCCTTAACTTTAGGATCTGATTCCTGTCTTTATAAAATATATCTATGACTATAAAATATTTAGCAGCAGTTGAAACTACATCTAAAATCATTTAAAGTTGAAGGTAGATTTAAAATTAAGAGTTTCTATCAATCATACCTCAATAAAATGTTTTAAAAATAATTTTTAAAACAGAGGCTATTAACAATAAACAAAGAAAACTTTAAACTTAAAACTTTTACCATAATGCAATACTTATTTTAATAACCCCCAAATTAATTTTATTTCAAGTTGCTTCATATTTTTGCCATCATTCTGGTGTTCACCTTGCTGTATTGTAGAAAACAAATTAGAGAAAATATACCATTTAAGAACAGGATCACACAATTATTATTCTCATTCTATAACTTCCTAAAAAATAAAGAATTCTATTTCAAAAAATTATCTAAGAATTTTGTGAATTGAACACATTGTTTGTACATTAATTGTGTTTTATTTTCTCACCTTATTTAGAAAGTTGAGTTGGTACAGGGAAAATTCACATTTATATGTGAGGAATTCTCCTAACACTCACTTCTAATTAAGGACCATGGATCACAGTGAATAAGCTAACATGGATTTACATGTTAGCTTTAGAAAATAGCTTGGCTTTCAAAGAAGTGACACCTTCTTCAGATTAACTATAAAGAAAGTCTTTAAAAGTTAGTAGAAAGATTAGAAATTTCACATTTTTTTTTCCCACCATGGTAGTTCTACATATTTAAAAATATTTTTGTAGTCAGAGTACTATAGAAATCTGGAAGTAATTCTGATTTTAAAAGGCAACATTTTCAACATCTTGAAGTTTCCTTTTAAGTGAAAATTAAAAGCCATGGCTAATGTTTCATTTTAGTTGGATCTGTTACCCTGAACGTGAATAAAGTAATGATACTGGGAAGTAACAAAATACATACTAGGCATAACTTAATTTCAGATTACTGAATATGCACTGTATGTAATGAAAATGCTTTCTACGTATGTAACATATTTAAAAATTACTATAATGCTATCCATACATTTTTCAAAAGCAGGAAACAAACTTTTCAAAACTCTAACTCAAACCTTTAATACGAGTTAAGAGAAAACAAACTGAAGTTCTTAAATTATTAAATAGACTGATTTATAATTGTTCAGTAGAAATAAGTGAGTTTAGATAAATGTATTTTAAATGTGTAAAAAATGCTCACGTGTGTGTGTGTGTGAGTGAGTGTGTATAAATTTCTAGCAATAAATTTAGGGCCAAGCAATGTCATTGGAATGAATTCCTCGAACAGATGTAAAGGTCTTGATGACAGGTATTTTCCAGGTCGAGGGTTCCACAATCACATCTCTGAAAGATTTTCTACATGAAGTGTTTGAAGAAGTGGTGGACGTGTCACTGATCTCTGAGGTCCATTCTGGGTCTCCTTTAAGGTGGAGGTGGGGCAAATAGGAGAGAAAAAAATGGTAATGCTGATAAGGGAATCTGAACCAAATGTTGTCGTATGCTAGAAATGATTAGATGCCCTTGTCAAGGAGCTGTTACTGAGGTCCAGGGTGAAAGAGGGAAATAAGAGGTCAAGTGTGGGCACAGGAGCCAAAAAAAAAAAAGTTGGTGCTGTATAGCGGAGGGAAAATGAATCCTTAATCTACTCCTACATCTTCTCTCCTTTTCCTTTTTAAATGTTCTCTGGTCCTGGGATGGGAAGGATGGAGGCGGGTCTTGTTGCTATGTATTAACACATATCAGGTTTAGCTACACAATATGTTTGTAATTAAAAGCTTGAGCAAGGATATTTTGTTCCCTTCCTTTGACGTTCCCAGAGCATGGGCTTGGGGCGCAGCTACTGAACTGACCTTCTTTATGCAAAGCCTGTTTTTATTTTTTAACTTATTTTTTTGCAAAGCCTATCTTTAAATGTCAATGTCTTATCACCATAGTTGCTGTTTGGCAGGAGTCAGGTCTTAATTCATTCAATACTTATGCCTTGAGGACCAGCTAGGGGCCAGGTCTTCTTCTAGACAATGATCAAATGCACCAAAAGCTCTGCTCCCATGGGGTTCACATAATATGCATTTTAAGTGATGGTAACTTTTATTTCATTTGGTGATTTTTTTTATGGTAAGCCATAAAACTTCAGTGATAGCATTTAAGGTTCAACAAAGTACAGCAGAGTACTAGAGAGTAATAAATACTTTGAAAGAAGAAGTCTAGCATGTGGAATATTGTAATTTTTGATCATGTGGTCAGGGATAGTCTCCCTGAGAAGATGCCGTTGGGGCCCAGACCTAAAAGATGAGGGAACATGCCACACAGAGCATTCCAGGCAGAGGAAACTGCAAACACTAAAGTCCTGAGACAGGAGGGTGCTTGGTCACACTCTGGGAATACAAGTCCTGTGTAGCAGGAACTGGATCAGGGCAAGAACAGCTGTGGTAAAAGGTGAAATCAGAGGAATAATAAGGAAGCCAGACTGTGTAGGGCCTTGCAGACCACTGTAGGGACTTTGGCTTTGGCTTTGCATGAAATGGGGACCCATAGGAGGGTTTGGAGTAGATATATGATATGAATTATACATAAAAGGTAAAAAAGTACTTCTAGCTGCTGTGTTGAGAATGGATGGACCTAAGGAGGGCAAGATAGACAAAGAAATCACTTAAAAATCTACTACATTTTTCCAAATAAAAGCTGATGGTGGCTATCACTAGTGTGTAAGCAGCAAAGGTGATGAGTGGTGGACAGATTCTGAATAGATTTGGAAGATAAAACCAAGATTTGTTTATTCTGGATTTGGGGTTTGAGAGAGAATTTTCATGGGTGACCCCAAGTTTTTTGGCCTGAAAAACTGGATCTGAGGTGATGTCATTAAATATTCTAATTGTACATGAGGTTCCTCATGCTAAATCAACAAGTTTCTAACTGAATTTGTTGTTGTTTACTTGCTCAGTCATGTCTGACTTTTTAAGACCCCATGGACTGTAGACCCCCAAGGCTCCTCTGTCCTTGGAATTTTCCAGACAAGAATACTGGAGTGCATTGTCATTCCCTTCTCCAGGGCATCTTCCCAACCCAGGGACTGAACCCACATCTTACTCAATGGCAAGCAGATTCTTTACCACTGAGCCACCAAGGAAGCCCTTCTAACTGAATAGGGTCATATATATTCAATATAGAAAATTTCAAATAGTAATGACTGTAAGAGTCCTGTACTCCAATACAAGAATGCTATTCAACAAAGCAAGGGAAAAATGAAATAAAGGCAAGAGTGGAGGGGAATTAACTTTACTGTACCAAGTGGTTCATGTACACTGTCTCATTTAATCCCAACAACAGTCACACAGGCTTGGTATTCAGTTCAGTTCAGTTAGGCAGTCGTGTCCGACTCTCTTTGCGACCCCATGGACTGCAGCACGCCAGGCTTCCCTGTCCATCACCAACTCCTGGAGCTTACTCAAACTCATGTCCAACTAGTCAGTGATGCCCTCCAACCATCTCATCCTCTGTCATCCCCTTCTCCTCCCACCTTCAATCTTTCCCAGCATCTGGGTCTTTTCAAATGAATCAGTTCTTCACAACAGGTAGCCAAAGTATTGGAGTTTCAGCTTCAACATCAGTCCTTCTAATGAATATTCGGGACTGATTTCCCTTAGGATTGACTGGTTTGATCTTCTTGCAGACCAAGGGACTCTCAAGAATCTTCTCCAACACCACAGTTCAAAAGCATCAATTCTTCAGCACTCAGCTTTCTCTATAGTCCAACTCTCACATCCATACATGACTACTGGAAAAACCATTGTTTTGACTAGATGGACTTTTGTTGGCAAAAGAATGTCTCTGCCTTTTAATATGCTGTCTAGGTTGGTCATAACTTTTCTCCCAAGGAGTAAGCATCTTTTAATTTCATGGCTGCAGTCATCATTTGCAGTGATATTGGAGCCCAAGAAAATAAAGTCTCTCACTGTTTCCACTGTTTCTCCTCTATTTGTCATGAAGTGATGGGACCAGATGCCATGATCTTAGTTCTCTGAATGTTGAGCTTTAAAAAAGCCAACTTTTTCACTCTCCTCTTTCACTTTCATCAAGAGGATCTTTAGTTCTTCTTCGCTTTCTGCCATAAGTGTGGTGTCATGTTCATATCTGAGGTTATTGATATTTCTCCTGGCAATCTTGATTCCAGCTTGTGCTTCATCCAGCCTGCCATTTAGCATGATGTACTCTGCATGTAAGTTAAATAAGCAGGGTGACAATATACAGCCTTGACATACTCCTTTCCCTATTTGGAACCAGTCTGTTGTTCCATATCCAGTTCTAACTGTTGCTTCTTGCCCTGCATACAGATTTCTCAGGAGGCAGGTCAGGTGGTCTGGTATTCCCATGTCTTTAAGAATTTTCCACAGTTTGTTGTGATCCACTATGCTTTGGCATAGTCAATAAAGTAGAAGTAGATGTTTTTCTGGAACTCTAGCTCTGTATTACTCTCCCCATTTTACAAGTAAGGAACCTGGGCCTTAGGTTGATTAAACAACTTACCAAGGTTGCATAGCTGCGGTTCTCCCCTTGGAACTGGTTGCAATTCTTTAAACTTTCAAATCAAGCACTGCATTTTTCTTACTATTTCTAGCTCTTCTTCCTTCTCCCAAAGAATATCAGGGATTTTTTTCTGCTTATCAGTGGAAGAATATTTCAGTAGGTACTACAGTGCTTTTCCAAAATGCATCTTCCTGCTAACATACTTCAGTGTCCCAGAAGTGTCTTAAATTTCACTGGCAGAGCCCCTGCCCACCCAGAGCACCAGCCTTTATCCAACATTCAACCCTCCTTACACACCTCTTTACTGTTTTTTCTGACTCTTCATCCTGGGAGTCTAACCTCAGAACCTACAAATTTTCTAACTCCCTTGCCATATTATCAGCAGATGCTCACACCTACATGACTGCATGCCCCCTGAGCAGTGATTACACAAGAGGTTCTCATGATGGGATGCTTGATCTTAGATGGTAAGCCTTCCCTAAATAGGTTTACCAAATCTAGTGCAGCATGAAGAATGAGGACATTGATATCAGCTAACACTTGGTTCATATCTGAGTTTCTGACACTTTCTGGCTCTGTGATTTTGGGCAAGACACCCAGCTTTTTGAACTTCATTTTTTTTTTAATCACTAAAAGGCAGAAAACTATAACTATGTTGTAAGAATTAAATGTGCCTGTGAACCATGGTAAATTGCTTATGCATCTTGTAGTATAGAAAGCAACCATTAAGAACAGTATACAAAGCTGTATATTCTCAGAGACTATACGTCAATCAAGATGCCACAAATACATGAATGAATGAATGGAAATTGGTTCTTAGGAATATCTAATTTTTTAAAATCTTGCTTTCAACCAAAAAAATTATTGAATATAAATCTTTGAAAATCATCACCATTATACATGACAATGATCAAAAGATTTCTTTTGGTATTGAATTAGGAGATTAACATTTTTAATCATGAAAAAGAAATGTAAAATCTGCATAAAGGAAAGACACAACCCCCCAAACAAACAAACAACAGCAAAGATAAAAATGCAATCTAACAAAAGCAGCAAGTGTGGTCATTTCATCCTCAAGACCCTGTCCTGATCCCATCCTTTCATTCAGATTACTTTTGTTTTTTAATTTACCACCTCTAACTTGATGCAAAGCAGCTGTTTTCCCACAAAAGAATCTTATCTTTTGCAGCATGGAGAATAAAATAGGGTTTAAAATGCAACCAGATACAGCCCCAGCCCATGAAGCTTCAGGTTGGAAGAGGCTATGAGCAGTACCAGGAGCTCATAAAGTTGGTCTGAAGGTGGGATTATCTTGTTCTCTCAAGACAGAAGCCATTAGATCAAGGTGGAGGGCTGCAGCTCTCAGCCAGCTCCGCAGCCAGCAAGCTCCAGACCTCTTTCCTTGTCCTTGACAGAGATGAACTCTTCAAAGAGAGAGACATGTGGGCCCCGGGGCCGAGGTCATCTCCGCTCCTCCTCACCCAGTGACCTCTGGCCCACATGGATAAAGAGACACTGCCTAGTGGGAGATCAAAGCCCTCGCCTTCATCACTGGCTCTCTTGACTCCTCTCAGAGGGGGCTGAATGGGCGGTTAAGGAGGGAGTGGGAGGGAGAAAAAGGAAGGGTGTTTTAGCACAATGTAAATCACCGAGGGGTCCATGGAAACACTTTGCTGAGGCATCACTGGCCAGGTGGCTAAAGGCTAACCAGTCAGCTGCCTCGGCCACAGCTGCTTTTAGAGTCCCCAACAGCTGAGCACGCAGGGCTGCTACAGGTAATGAGATGAGCAGAAATGAAGTCCGGAGAGCGGCTCTGACAGACAGGACATCTCTCCAGGGTCTCTCATTTCAGCAGCGGCCTCTGACTCACTCATCACAGGAGTCAAAGCAGAGCTCAGAAGGAGATGGGGCACCTCTGAGCCAACTCACCTTGTCTTGGACGGTTTTGTTTTCTCCTGCCTTGCCGTCACACCTCCAGTGTGGGGATATTGGTCATGCAGTCCCTTTGATCTGTTGGGGGGTAACCAACCATCATGCTTTAGCCAAAATGCTCCTTCCTCTGGTTTTAACACCAAAAGCTCCATTGCCAGGAAATCTCATGCAGGGAAAACCAGGACAGTGGGCCAGCCTAATAGTGGACCTGCAGGTTTTCCCAGGTGACTGTGTGGTTTGTGGAAAGGTAACTACAGTGGGCAGGGTGGTGTCCTCCCCAAAGACATATCCACACCCCTAGCCCCCAAATCTATGAATGAGACCTATTGGGGGAGAAAGGTCTTTGCAGATGTAAAGAAAGATCTTGAGGTTATCTGGATTTACAGTGGACTCTCAGTGCAATGTCAGCCATCTTCATAAGAAACAGAAGATGAGAGAACATGAACACGCTGGAGAGGGTGATGGGAACGCAGAGGCAGAGATCGTGGTGATGCTAACACTCACCGGAAGCTGTGAGACAAAAGGAACAGAATCTACCCAGGAGCCTTTGGAGGGAATACAGCCCTGCCAACACCTTGGCCTTCAGACTTCCGCTCTCCACCATGATGAGAATAAATTGCTGTTGTAAATAAGCCGCCCAGTTTGTAGTCATTTGTTACGGCAACCAAGGAAACTAATACAGAGAACCTGGTGCTTGGTGTCTCCCCTGAGATTATGATAAACTAAGATTTTTCTGTGAAGACATGGAATGGCTGCAGATAGAATAAAGCCAATGCAGTCATTAGAGGGAGAAAGAGCTTTCAGATGAATCCTTAGGAATCATCAATGAGTTTAGCAGATTGGCTATTTTTCATAAATACTAGTTACATGCAAATTTGCCTTAGGGGAAAAATCCTGACCTCTCTCAGATATGTATGGGGCTTCCAAGGTGGCGCTAGCAGTAAAGAACCCGCCCCCCAATGCAGGAGAAGTAAGAGACGCGGGTTTGATTCCAGGGTCAGGAAGATCCCCTGGAGGAGGGCATGGCAACCCACTCCAGTATTCTTGCCTGGAGAATCCCAAGGACAGAGGAACCTGGCAAATTACAGTCCATAGGGTCGCAAAGAGTGAGACATTACTGAAGCGACTTAGCTTGCACGCACACATGCATGCATGTCTTTCTTTCTATCTGTCTATCTGCTTAGAGCAACAACACATTCACAAGGTCTCATATTTTTGTCTACTGTAGATATAGGCTCACTTTTCATTTTTGAATTTTTATTCATAAATTAAACTTCCCAAGATAATTTTCCCCAAATAGAAATATCTTGTTGTGTCTGTTACTAGCAGATTCCAGTCTTCTAATAATGTGGCACATTTGAAAGGGGCATTGACTATGATATTGGGGTTCTTAGTTGGCTCCAGTATTAAATAAGTGATGATCTTATGCAAGTCACTTTGCCACTCTGGTCCCTGTTTTTATCACAAATAAAATTGGGAGGTTCTACTAATATGATTTCAAAAAGTCTTTTTTTTTTTTACTATAGCATTTAAGAGATATGGGTCAAAATTCAGATTTTAAATGTTAAAAAATACCATATTTCCACACTAGAAAAGTCATGTCTCTGTAAAAATCACATATGAACTTCTCTGGTTTTGAACTTTTGTTTCAAGATGAAGGCATCTCCTACTTCTGCTTCTTTTTGTATTGTATATAAATAAATTTCTTTATGCATTTTTTTCAACAGACTGTGGAGGGTCAGAACATTGCATTCAGGAAAACATTATGCTGAAGACATTACAGTTTATTATTATTGAAGTCCTTTAAAGGCTAAAAATGAGAAGGCAGAAAGTAAATGAATGAAATGAGTATGAAAGCCACAATAAAAAGAGATGCTCCAACTAGCATCTTAGCTCACTTGAATCACTACAGAGCACATTTCCAAACAATGTGACAAGAAGGAAAAATACCTATCATATCCCCAGAGATATGCTAAAGGAGATCTCTGTGTTCTAACTCTCCACAGACCATGCCAAATGGGATTATTATTGATCTCAGTGAATATCTGCTAGCACCCACCAAGAACAGCTATAGTAATTGCAACTTGCCCATTTATTCAGCTTTCCTTTTCTTCACAATGCCGGTCTAGCCCCTTAAGTGTAGAACATGTGCCCCCTCCTCTGTGTGCCCATGCACCCTCAGGTCCTTTGTTATACTTTCCTATGTAGCTATCTTTTTCTCTCCCATAGACGGAAGGGTCCTTGGCATCAATGGTACCTTCTGTCTTTATAATCACTGTCTGCCGAGCATTTTGTAACCTTGGCTGAACCTATCACACTGCTTTACTCACTACCTGCCATACCAATCAAACGAAAACAAACCACACCAAAAAGTTTTATTTTCTCTGTCAGACTCTCCTGTTTTCATCTTGATGGATGTGACCACTACATAAACCGGAAGCATGGTAATGATGATGAAAAAAGGAAAAATGAACCAATCACAGTGGAACAGCAGAGCCAACGGTTCCTCTGTTTAGGAACCTTCTCAACACTGCAGAAGAACTGCTCTGATTTGATGCCAACTGTGTGTTGTGGAGTCTGAGAAAGTTTACACTAAGCAAGCAAAAGGAGGACCAAGAAAGAATCCTTTGCTCAGGTAAGTGGCCGTCCACAATTACAGTCATCACTGAAGAGAGGAAATAAAACTGAAAATTACCACAGAAGTTGCCAAAAACCCAGCCAGAATAAAACAAAGTCAGATGGCATGGAAGCCTTACATGCCTGAATGAAAAATGACTAAATGAAACCAAATTTTGTCCCACAAGAAAAATGGGTAAAACTTTTACCCAATTAGAGAAATGCCATCATGATCAAATATGAGCCACATAATTATTACATGGAACAGTAAACATTTTAATTGTATAATTAGATGCAAATGTAAGGTTTTTGTTTTCTTCTTTTGTGTGCTTGTATTTTTCTGCTTTCATGGTCAGCAGCCTAATGTAGTGATTTAATTACCTCAGAGTCAGTCAGTTAAGCTCGCTGTCTGAACACTGCCTTTTCACAATGCCCTGAACTGACCTAAAGTGAAACTCAAACTCACCCTTTGTGTCCAGGGCTTTCCTGACAACAAAAGAGGTATTGGTTCTCCTTTCCCCAGATACCAGCCCTGGGCTCACTTCCCAGTCCTTTCTCCTCTTCCCCAGGTCTCTTTCCTCTCCTGTTCCTTGCCCTCACTCCACTCTCCAACTCATTCCCCACCCCCAACCCCCTGAAATGGAAAGGAATGCCTAATCTGCCATCTTGTTTCTCTGGGTTATCACAGAAACAAGAGCGTCGGGATTCTCCTATGTTTCTAGGCACATAAAATCCCTCAGTCTCTCTCTTAACAGCTCTGACCTTGGCTGCTATATTCATGCAAGGGAATAGATCTCGTGATCTTGTTTTGGAGTCATGTGTAAGAAAAGGAATCAGAAGCACTCCCTAGTGAAAAGAGCTGGGCAATCACCTGACCTGTTAGAAGAACCTGGATTATATAAAAAAGACTTCAGATTCTGATCCTTGGGCTCCGGTTCTACTTAACTAAGGAGAAATACCTTCTACAGAAAAGGCTTCAATGGATAGAGGTGGATTTTCTAGTGTGTCTTCACAAACCATACTGCCTAGGACACACACCAAGATTAGAGCCCATGTGAGAGGTGTCTGATACTCTGTAGGTAAGAACAATGATCAGGACCCCAGGCTCCATGTTTCACACAGGACATACCACCATGCCCTCACGTTATGCTCATTTACTATGTTGGTACTTTCAAAATCTATATCAGCAGTTCTGGGTACACGTCTCAAGTAACTTTCCTTCTCAAAAAGTAGCCTTGTGTCATAATACTAAAAAGCCAATGAGAATGAGTACCGTGGGGCATTGATATAGGGGAGAAAAAGACAGCATCAAGACATTTTCTTAAATTTTTTAATATATGCTACAGGTTATGGGTTATTCCTCTGAAAGATTTTTTTTCAGTTCAATACATTTTCTGTTTCTGTGGCCTAGAGTCTAAGAAAATATCTAACATAACGGGACTTTTGACATCTTCACAGTTAAAATCCTTCTCCATTAAAAAATGAATACACTGCCTAATAGTTCAAGGGTGTCCTTTGAGAACCCTAAAGCATGACCCCACAGTGGAAGCCTTTCCACAAATAATCCCCTGGAAACAGATTATACAGCAGTTAGGCCTTGAGAAAGTATTAAATCACGTTACCACTGACAGAATTTGGTAGTCTATTTCTACCACTGTTCCTTCTACAAGTTCTACAAATTCCTTCTACAACTTAACTTCAAAGAGAAAGCAGTCAACAGGTGTGCCTGCTTATTATTCCACAGTCTATGATTCCCAGGAACCACTAATGTGGGGTCTGCATAAGTAGAGTGGAGAAGGTGATGACACCCCACTCCAGTGCTCTTGCCTGGAAAATCCCATGGATGGAGGAGCCTGGTAGGCTACAGTCCCTGGGGTCGTGAAGAGTCAGACACGACTGAGTGACTTCACTTTCACTTTTCACTTTTCACTTTCATGCATTGGAGAAGGAAATGGCAACCCACTGCAGTGTTCTTGCCTGGAGAATCCCAGGGATGGCGGAACATGGTGGGCTGCCGTCTATGGGGTCGCACAGAGTCGGACACGACTGAAATGACTTAGCAGCAGCAGCAGCATACATAGAGAGTAAAGACATAAACTTTTATTCTTCAGAGAGATTTGCAGGACTGGCTTGTGTTGTTTGATTTGCAGCAGAGGCTCAGTTTCTTCAGTTTTGAAAAGGATACTAGTGTATGTGTTGCTCTGACAGGGAGACGATGAGAAGTGAACATCATACTTAAGCACTTGGCCAGTATGACCTGGCCTTCTTTAACGTGGAGACAGAAAGGGTTGTAGTAACAGACAGACATAGTATTCTTATTACAGAGGATGTGGATCAATACACTCAGTCTCTCTTAAGATCTAATAAAAAGAGGTAAGGGATTTAAGCTAGAGCAGAGCATAGTTGGGTGAAGTGAAGCAGAAGCCTATATTTATACAAATAGAAGTAGAATCTATTTCTCTGTGCATTTTTATTAGTTCTTACTCCATTATTGTGGGTGTTACCAAATAACAGCAGGATGAATTCTTAGGGGCTCTTCCTATATATATATATATATATATATATATTTTTTTTTTTAGAAAAATGGTTTAAATGTTAAAAATAGTGTAAGACTATGTATTAAATAATTTCTAACAAATATGGCCTTCCCACTTGCTTTCAAATTGTTATTGCACTCCTAGAGAGCATTTATTTTATACTTAATAGGCTATAAGCTGCTGTTAAACTGGAGGAGGAGTAAACACATACATATTTATATGTGGTAAATATATATATATACATATTATGTGATTAAAAGTACTGAGCTTACCATTTTTAGTCATTATCCAGAAAAATACTGTTTTTCATATAGTTGCCATAAATATCAAAACATTACTGCTGTTAAAATTTTAATGTTCTCTAATAATTAGAAATGCTATAATTAAATAGTCAAGAGTAGTGAAAACAGCTATTTGAAAACACTGAAAAGAAAAACAAACACAACTTTGAAGAAATAGAAAGAGAGAAGCAGGAATAAGTATTAATAGTAAACCTGGCCTGTAAGAAGTAGGTAAAATATCCACCTTTTTAAGTCAACCTGGCCAGACCATGGTGCCCTGGTGTTTGATCAAACACCAATCAAGATGTCCTTGTAAAGATTTTTTAAATGAAATGAACATTTAAATCAGTAGACCCTAAGTAAGGTAGATTACCCTCCAAGGGGGTGGAGGTGAGGTGCTTCATCCCGTTAGTCAAAGGCCTTAAAAGAAAAAGACTAACCTCTAAGGAAGAGGGAATTCTGCATTCAGATGGCCCTCAGACTTGAGCTGTAACATCAGCGTTTTCCTGGGTTTCCAGCCCGCCACCCTGCCCTGCAAGTTTTGAACTTGCCAGCCTCTACAACTATGTGAGTCAATTATCAAAAAAAAAAAAAAAGCAATAAGTCAATCTCTCTCAATTTTCTCATATATATATATATTTGAGAGGTATGTGATATGCATAAATATATGTGTGTGAATATATACACACATATAGTTTCTCTTTGTCTAGAGACCTTGATTCTGACTAACATGCCCACTCTAAAAACCATATATTTTTATATTTCTTTATTACACTTGTCTTAGCAGCTGGGTTTATAATTATGGATGTGGCCATTAATGCTTGCTTATAGTAGGTACTCAAAAATGCAAGTTAATTTGAATTCAATAGAATGGAAAGAAATAAGTCATATAGATTCAGTCATTTGATAACCTGGTATTTCTGCTTTCTTGTACCCTAAGGGGTACAACAGTAAAATATGCTTTGCATTCAGACTGGTGCTATGAAGTGAAGTGAAGTGAAGCGAAAGTCACTCAGTCATGTCAGACTCTTTGCGACCCCATGGACTATGCAGTCCATGGAATTCTCCAGGCCAGAATACTGGACTGGGTAGCCTTTCCCTTCTCTGGGGGATCTTTCCAACCCAGAGATCAAACCCAGGTCTCCTGCATTGCAGGCGGATTCTTTACTAGCTAAGCCACCAGGGAAGTCCATGGACATCTCTAATATCTGCAGTCTTCAAATAATTCTCTTTAAAATGAAAGCATTGGAATGGATTAATTGTTCTTAACTGTTTAGAAGGACCCTTACAGAGTGAGGATAATTAGAGCCAGGGCCAGACTTTCCAGACCCCTTGTTGCAAGGCACTTTTTGGGTATGATAGGTATCTTAATTTTATTGTTTTTATACTGTATAGTTTTGCCTGCAATAAAACAGATTCATAAGCATTGTTATTTTAATCCCATGAATCTGCCTTAGCAATTGAAATGTGATTGTCTCTCTTATCACACCTGGGGACCAAATTTTAATAGAAATTGAATCCAAAGATGGAAAAGAAAATGTAAAACAATCTGAAACCACGTCACATATTTAGAGACTTGAAAGAAGTAAAGAGGTATCATCTGGGAAAAAAGATGAGAAGGATTGTAATACGTTGTAGGACTTTGTCTATGTCTCTTTCAACTCTAAGACTGCACTATTAATTTTTTCACATATTTCTAGAAGGTAAAACAAAATAGTAGGATGATATATTACTCTGAGACATTTAAATATAAGGATGAATTTCCAACAATTTGGGGCTGTTTTAGCTGGAATAGGCTTCTTTGTAAGGTTGAAAGCACCTTGTCTCCAGATGGCTCAAGAGACTAGAAGACAAGAAGTATATATACATGGTACCATCGCCTTTCATTTCAAAATTATGATAATTTTTACATTCCTTTCGATGCTAATATATTAAAATTGTAAGATTTTTGTGGGTATAAACAAGAAGAGTCCCTATCACAGTGACACCAAGATTAACTTTATTCATGGTATGTTTAAAATGTCTTCCTCTTGGGTATGTCTGGCTTCATTGTACACTGTGTAGACTACACATCCATTCCCCCTTCTTAGCAAAAGTGAGCATTCAAGTTTCCACTTAAAATCTAAAGAAAAAAAAAAGGTCAAAGCTTATTTTCTCATAAATTTCTTTGTGACTAGAACAAGAAGGCAAAAAGGAAAACTGTAACTGAGAATTAGCACACCCTCTGAGCTGGCTGTCAAGAACTGGAAGGACGCATCCAGGAAACACATATAACTGGAAAGTGTTGGGCACTGGGGGGAGGAACCGAGGCGGCTGCCAGGAAAAACAACAACAACAACAAAAAGAATCTCATCTTTGTATTTCAAACATCTCGGGCCCCAGGAGGAGAAGGCAATGGCACCCCACTCCAGTACTCTCGCCTGGAAAACCCCATGGTTGGAGGAAACTGGAAGGCCGCATTCCATGGGGTCACTAAGACTCGGACAAGACTGAGCGACTTCACTCTCACTTTTCCTTTCATGCATTGCAGAAGGAAATGGCAACCCACTCCAGTGTTCTTGCCTGGAGAAACCCAGGGACAGGGAAACCTGGTGGGCTGCCGCCTATGGAGTCACACAGAGTCGGACACGACTGAAGTGACTTAGCAGCAGCAGCAGGGCCCCAAAATACCAGTTTGATTTTGGGAGGAGCACACCAGGGGGGAGGTAGCCCATTGGGTCCAAACAGAGAGAGGTTCAAAAACAGACAACTGTGCTCCAGAGAGCGAGGTGAAGCATCCTCCCAGCGCCGTGGGCTGAGATGCTGATGATGCGTGCTGGGATTGCGAGGCCGGCCTGAGCTCGGCCGCCAGTGGTGCACGTGGATCCGGATCCCGCGATTTCCTGGACGGTAGGTGGAGAAGACAACAGCAACCGGAATCTGTGAGTCACCGCGAACCGAGGACATTTTGAAAGGCCGATTCCAAAGGAGACGCCAGAGGGGCTGATGAGACCTAAACCCAAGGCCAGGTTGGAGAGGGGAAAGGAAAGCAGCCTTTTCTTGGGGACAAGGGCTGAGAGGCCGTGGGAGGCAGGGCTCAGGTGCCAAGACATTTCCAGCAGCCAACGTCTCTGTGTTCACCCCATGGCAGTACGGTAAGACGTCTTGGGTTTTTCTCCTCAAAACGACTGCTGAATAAAATACAGTCGGTCCAACAGCTTTCCATTTCATCCCCAAACGTAGCGTCTTGTCCAGACACGTATTGGAAAAAGGCTCTCTGCCCAAGCCCCCCCAGTGCAGGTAATACGTCTTTAAAGGCAGCCTGGGAAGGACTGGACACCCCCTACCCCTAGCCCAACTCAGGCACCGCCATCCATCCTGGTCTAACACTTCATAAATTACCAAAGAGGAAAACTTTCCTCATCTCATTTAAAGGAGTGAGGTGTATATGGCTTTAACAGATCCAGGACACTTATCTCAAGCTGGGAGTGTGATTTCACGGTAATAATTTGTTTCAAGTGTTGCTGATTGCTTCCTATTTCTCCCCTGCTAATGACTTTTGCACCTTTCCACTGTTTCTTTTATATGAGCTGCTATGGCAAGTCATCCACAGGAGGCTGTTTAGACAGCACAGGGCCTTTCAACAAGCTGCTGGGAACTGTACTGGACACTCCGAAGATCTAAAGTCTCTTTCATATCGATTCTTCTCTTTTTTGTTCACTTTATTTGGTTCACCCCGCAGTATGTGGGATCCTAGTTCCCTGACCAGGGATCAAACCAGCACCCCTTGCACTGGAAGCAGGGAGTCTTAACCACCGGACTGCCAGGGAAGTCCTGATTCTTCCTTTTTGGGAAAAGATTTTTTTACCTTCTGTCAGTACTTTGCTCTCTCACAATTACTACTACTCCTATAGTGTATGGCTATTTAGTAGGCAACTGAGCAAAGCTAATTTGTTGTTCATAAATTTCCTGTTGACCAAAATCAGCTTGAGGAAGGTGGTGTGGAGGGGCTTGATTTGGACGTATCAAAGAACACATCTCAGGGAGGCTACAAGTCCAATGTGGAATATCTTGGAAAGTGTATTAGGAGTTGGAGGGTCATTTGAGAACCTTTCAATCTTTACATTTTTAAAGCAAGCCATGCTTGTAAATTTTGGCAAAGTATTTTCTTCTCCTATTGGCAGAGATTTCAAATCTGAATGATGAAGTAGCTTTGTTGTGTTTGGGGAAAAAATAGCATGCTCCTCATGTCACATAATGCATAATGCATGAAAATGCCATGAAAATGCCAGGGAGAAAGAGTGCATCACTGCACTCCCCCACCTCCGGGCTGCCTTCTCTCCTGGTTTCAACACATCTGTTCTTTCCATTTATTCACCTTTTTCCAGTCACTGCTTTTTTCTGTTCCCTGCCTTTCTCACCGCACTTTAATTCTGGCAGAGGCAGGGCAGTCTTGGGATCAGAAAAGAGAACAGAACGACTGAAAACCCCAGCCACTCAGGTTCAGGCATTGGATTCCACTGACCAAGTTCACCATTTCAGCCCAAAGGTGAGTGTGAATGAGGAAAGGAATGGAGATCCAAGATACCGCACGTGCGTCAGCAGCGCTGACAGCCCAGGCTCTGAATCACAAGGCGCTTTAATCCCTCCATGGCAGACCCACCTAAGGAAAGGGATACCTGAAACCAGACCAGGAAATACTTGTGCAGGAGGCAGGGAACACGATCCACACTGCTTTTCTCAGTCACTCAGATTCTAATTAAAAACAAGGACAAGTCCTAACTCCAAAAACAGTGTTCACAACCCCCATGTCCCAAAATGTAACATGAGAAGCCTTTGCCAAGCCTGTCATCTCAAGATTGCTCTCTATACTTTTCGGGTGACTTTCAGGAAAAAGTCTTCTCCTCAGGGTCCAGTGCTTTCCTGCTGCCCTAGCCATCTTGTTAGAAAAGTAACGTCTGCAGCCTAGGTCTCTGAAGTTGATCACCTCAGTTTGTTTCATATTCATCAGATAATCAACCTCATCTTGGATAACTATTCGTATTTGTTCTTTCAGCAAATGTATAAAGTGCCTACGATGTGCCACACATCCTTCTGGATGCTTCTGGTACATCGTTTCCTCCCTTCATAGAGCTTATATTCTAGTGGTGAGTGGGAAGGTCAAGAGACACAGTGAACAGGCAAGAAAGTGACCTCATATGCTAGCAGGCGGTCAGTTGTTCAGTCGCTCAGTCGTGTCCGACTCTTTGCGACCCTATGGACTGCAGCACGCCAGGCTTCCCTGTCCTTCACTATCTCCCAGAGTTTGCTCAAACTCATGTCCTCTGAGTCAGTGATACCACCGTCTCATCCTCTGTTGGCCCCTTCTCTTCCTGCCTTCAATCTTTCCCAGCATCTGGGTCTTTTCCAATGAGCTGACAGTCAATGCTATCAAACAAACTGAACAGAGAAAGTGGACAGGGAAGTGGCAATACAAATAGGGCTGTCTTAGTAGATCTTACTGAAGAGGAGACATTTGAGCCAAGTCTTAAAGAAAGTGAGGGAGTTGTCCAAGCAAATATTAGAAGAAAAGATTAAGGAGCAAATACCCTCTAACAAGAGCCGGCCCCTAATGTGATCCAGGAGCAACAAGGAAGCCCCTGGGGCAGGCTCTGAGTTAGAGGGGGAGGGTGGTAGACAGTGAGGTCAGAAAGGGAACAAGGGCTTTACAAGCCTTTGTATGGACTTGGGGTTTTATTCAGAGCAGAGTAAAGAGTCATCTGAAAAATTTCTGAGAAAAGGAGTTGAATGACAGGGCTTCCACTTTATTAGAACCTCTCTGGCTGCCCCATTGAGAGTAGATGGGGTGGGTGTGTGTGTATGTGTGTGTGTGAGTTAGGAGGCCACTTAATCCAAGCGAGAGATGATGGCGGCTCCACAAGTAAAAAGTAGAGACATCACTTTGCCAACAAAGGTCCATATAGTCAAAGTTATGGCTTTTCCAATAGTCATGTATGGATGTGAGAGTTGGACCATAAAGAAGACTGAGCACCAAAGAATTGATGCTTTCAAATTGTGGTGCTGAAGACTCTTGAGAGTTCCTTGGACTGCAAGGAGATCAAACCAGTCAACCCTAAAGGAAATAAATCCTGAATATTCACCAGAAGGACTGACACTGAAGCTGAAGCTCTAATACTTTGGCCACTTGATGCAAAGAGCCGACTCATTGGAAAAGACCTTGATGCTGGGAAAGATTGAAGGCAGGAGGAGAAGGGTGTGACATAGGATGAGATGGTTGGATGGCATCACTGACCCAATGGACATGAGTGGAGCAACTCATGGTGATCGTGAAAGACAGAGAAATCTGGTATGGTACAGTCCATGGGGTTGCAAAAAGTCAGACACAACTAAGCAACTGAATAACAACTGGAAAGGTGGAGTTACCATCACCAGAGATGGAGAAGACAGCAGGTAGCAGAAGTCAGATGGTGGAGCTCAGAAGTTTAGTTTAAAATACATTGAGTTTAATAGCTTTCTATCATTTAATAATGATTACAAAATAGTATTATATGCTATCTTATTTGACAGACTGTGAACATTGAGATTTTCACTTTGTGCATGTCTAGAAAAGCTCAAAAGTCACAGTTAGAAAGAATACAGCTGAAAGGCAGCCTAGGATCTGCAGGCAGTAATTCTATACATTAATCTTATCAGTAAGTTGAGAAAGTACACCCTCTTTTTTGGAGGAAATCACTGGATGCTAGACAAAGTCCTTACTTGAGGAAATTGACCAGCTTGTTCTGATGAATGAGATTTCTTCATTCCCTCGGTCGCCCTGCCAGCCTCACACAGGATTTCCTGTGCACAGAGCTCTGTGGAGATAATGATAAAGTGCCATGGCTCACAGTCTTGGCTCTTTGGGAAAGCCTGCAGAAGCAGCTGGATCCAGAACACAGATCAGAGAAAGAGGGGCTTTACCCCAAAACTGATAGTGTCCATACCAAAATAGTGCACACTTATGCTTGAAGTGGTAGGAGCAAAAAGTCATGGTTGAATGAAACACAGTTTCTTATAGGAAGAGTCTGAAAGCCCAAGCCAAAACAAAAAACAAAAAACAAAAACCCTATCGTGTTGGTAGTTTTCGTGGGGCTACAAGCAGGATGGAACAAGAAAATATCTAGCTGTCTACCTGTTTAGCATAAGAGGCCAATCTTAACCAACTGGACATGAGGTCTGGGCCGAAATTGCCAGAGGAGTGAAGGCATTGAAAATTCTGATGGTTATTCCTAGAGCAAAGGACCCATAGAGTAAATTTTTTTTCTCTCTGTTCTTTTCTTTGGAACCTTGACTCTAATAAAATAGATACTCGATTCTTATCAAATTAAGAAGAAACAAATAACTGTTCAACTGCACAAATTAAACAGAATTTCAGAGCTGCAGTAAATAAAACAAGTGAATAAGCAGCTTTAAGAAGAGACCTAACAATCATGTGGCTCAGAGCAAAGAAATGTATCCCTGTCTTAGCTAACAACCCAAGGTCAGTATTTCAGCCAGCAGGCAGCTTGGATCCCTGTGACCATTCAGGAGCCCAGGCTGATGGCAGCTCTGCCATCTTCCAGGTGCCCAAGGTCACAATGCCTGGAGGAAAGGGGAACGAGTAGAAGTTCAAAGCCAGAGAATTCTTCTTAACCAAGTGAGGCAGAAGTTGTTCACTTCATTTCTGCTCATGTTCCATTGGTAAGAGCCAAGCTACATGACCAAGCTTTGCCACAAGGGGCGCTGGGGGACGCAGCCTAACTGGGCAGTCACTTGCCAGTACAGCTCTATTACTATGGAAGACTGGTTCAGAATTGGGAAAGGAGTATGTCAAGGCTGTATATTGTCACCCTGCTTGTTTAACTTATATGCAGAATACATCATGCGAAATGCTGGGCCAGATGAAGCACAAAATTCATCCAGGAGAAATATCAATATGCAGGGAGAAATATCAAAAACCTCAGATATGCAGATGACACCACCCATATGGCAAAAAGTGAAGAGAAACTAAAGAGCCTCTTGATGAAAGTGAAAGAGGAGAGTGAGAAAGCTGGCTTAAAACTCAACATTCAAAAAACAAAGATCATGGCATCCAGTCCCATCACTTCATGGCAAATAGATGGGGAGACAGTGAAAGCAGTGACAGACTTTGTTTTCTTGGGCTCCAAAATCACTGTAGTTGGTGACTGTAGCCATGAAATTAAAAGACACTTGCTCCTCGGAAGAAAAGCTATGACCAACCTAGACAGCCTATTAAAAAGCAGAGACATTACTTTGCTGACAAAGAAAGCTGAGCAGCGAAGAATTGATGCTTTTGAATTGTGATGTTGGAGAAGACTCTTGAGAGTCCCTTGGACTTCAGGGAGATCAAATCAGTCAATCCTAAAAGAAATCAATCCTGAACATTCATTGGAAGGACTGATGCTGAAGCTGAAAGTCTAATACTTGGCCACCTGATGCAAAGGGCTGACTCATTAGAAAAGACCCTGATGCTGGGAAAGATTGAAGGCAGGAGGAGAAGGGGGCGACAGAGGCTGAGATGGTTGGATGGCATCACCAACTCAATGGACATGAGTTTGAGTAAGCTCCAGGAGTTGGTGATGGACAGGGAAGCCTGGTGTGCTGCAGTCCATGGGGTCACAAAGAGTCAGACATGACTGAGCGACTGAACTGGACTGAACTATGGAAGAGAACATGGCAACTCACTCCAATATTCTTGCCTTGAGAATCCCATGGACAGAGGAGTCTGGTGGCCTGTGGTCCCATAGGGTCACAAAGAGTTGAACACAACTAGAGCAACTTAGCATGCACTATGGAAGAAGAAATAAAAGCAGTTTGGAAAGAACTAGATGTTTTCATCCCAACTGCATTCATTACGGTAAGGTGGACTAGGAAATGCCGGGCTTCATCTGGCCCGGCATTTCGCATGATGTATTCTGCATATAAGTTAAACAAGCAGGGTGACAATATACAGCCTTGACATACTCCTTTCCCATTTCTGAACCAGTCTTCCATAGTCCATGCACTGAGCTAACAAGGAGGGGAAGATATCTGCCTGAAGAAAACTTTACTCTGTAAAGCTGGCCTTATGACCTGACTACCAATTCAACTCTTCCTAAACCAGTAGAATTACACAGAAGTCAGATATTCCCTGAAATTCTTTAAGGAGAGATTTCAGATTATCAGGAAGTTTAAGAACTTGATCTTAAGTCATCTAAGCCATGTACCTACCTAAGACCCTAGTATCCCAGAATACCAGCTTGTTTGGACACTTGAGCTATATTGATGCATATAGCTTGGGTAGCCAAAATAAGGTGGTTAGATGTATCTGCAGAACCTACATACACGCACGTGCACATCTGCACAGAATAACACCAACAATAACACACATAACCACTAATATCTGGCTGAAAAATTTTCTCTTGTTGTACTACTTAAATGCACAAAAGGTCACTCGCCCTTGTGCTATGGTCTAATGAAGGCTTTGGTTTAATCCGCGGTCTGAGATGAACCTACTTCAGGGTAGCAAAACACTTGTACCCTTCACCAGAGAAAAGATTAATTTATAATAATAGCTAATCTTTATTGAGTGCCTACCATTTTATATCTATCGTCTCATCCTAACCCTTAGAAATGTCCTATAAAATTTTTATGCAGATATGGAAACTGATGTCAGGTAACTTCCTTAGGATCTCAGAAGTAGCAGATGATTGAGTCAGAGTTTCAACACTTTCTGACTGTAGCATCTATGCTCTTTCCTCTACACTATGCTGCCTCCACCTATGCCAGGAATAATTTGTGTTTGAGTCACACTGAGAGACCAAAAGTGAAAGTGAAGTCGTGTCCATCTGACTCTTTGCGACCCCATGGACTGTAGCCTATCAGGCTCCTCCATCCATGGGATTATCCAGGCAAGAATGCTGGAGTGGATTGCCATTTCCTTCTCCAGGAGATCTTCCCGACCCAGGAATCGAATCCAGGTCTCCTGCATTGCAGGCGGACGCTTTACCGTCTAAGCCACCAGGGAAGCCCATAGAGACCAAAGTATACCTGAAAAATTGAGATTATCTTGTGGAGCAGAGATTAGATTATTCTACCACTAGCAGACCCAGAAAAAGTGGAAGGAAGACACTGGAAAGCAGATTTATGTGAAGTAACAAGAAGACTTCCCTGGTGGCCCAGTGGTTAAGAACCTGCCTGCTGATACAGAAGACATGGGCTCTATCCCTGGTCTGGGAAGATTCCACATGCCTTGGAGCAGCTAAGCCCATGCATTGCAACTACTGAAGCCTGTGTGCCTAGAGCCTGTGCTCCGCAACAAGAGAAGCCACCACAGTGAGAAGCCTGTGCTCCGCAACCAGAGAGTAGCCCCTGCCTGCCGCAACTACAGAAAGCCCGCGTGCAGCAACGAAGACCCAGCAGAGTCAATAATAAAAAAATAATAAAGAAGTTGCAAGCACTTTCCAGCTATCCCAGCTGTCTGACAGGAGTGTCAGCTTCTGCGTGTGGTGCTGAGTTTCACACTGCTGGACATATTCATGCAAAAGCTTGGCAAACAGTCTTCTGAATTTCTTGCAATGGAAACCTAGTTCGGTGGCTCCAAAGACCGCTTCCAATTCTATTGTTTTTCTGCTCTAACTTCAAATGTCTAAGATGGCATTTTATCTTCTTTGAGAATTTTTTCTTAGGATAATTGCAGTTTTGGTTATACAGACTTCAATAACTGATTATCTGCTTTCTGAACCCATTTTAAGTCCTGTCAATGATTGTAGAATATAAATGAGAAATGGTAAAACATATAGGTTGAGAGTTCATTTTTAGCGTCAGATCTTTGGCCCAGTGATTCCAAAACTTACCAGCTGTGTCATTTAAGTCTGCAAGCTTTAGTCTCTCCAACTGTAAATGGAAGTAATCAAACCTCTTTTACAGTGTTATTGTGTTACATATGCTAAGTCACTTCAGTTGTGTCCGACTCTTTGCGACCCTATGGACTGTAGCCCACCAGGCTCCTCTATCCATGGGATTCTCCAGGCAAGAATATTGGACTAGGTTGCCATGCCCTCCTCTAGATGTGTTACATACCATATTATTAATATTTATAAAATCCCTAGTATACCATCTGGGACATGATAAGGGCTCAAAACATGTTTTTTTTTAATAAAAAAAATAATAACATAGAATTCAGAGGCCAGTGAAAAAATCGTAATCATATCTCTACTCCCAGAATGCTTACCTTCTCTTGGTAGACAATTTACATTACTGTAAATGTAAGCTGATCACACACACAACATACAACCACCCCCCACAAAGGGCTTGATTAGTGGGTTGTTTATAACCCAAAGTTTACTTGGGTGACTTTACTGCCTTCTCCTCATGTAAAGAAATGTGGCAGTGAGGATGGGAAAGGAGGAGGGCAGCCACCAAAGATCTTTCTCATCATTTAATCATTTATCATGTCTCTCAGGGAAAAGATATGCAAAATCACCTGGCCAAGAGTAAATAGAACCTAAGCTCACTTCCATGTATACCTGGAATAAGCCACAAACTATGGGCTTCCCAAGTGGCCCAGACAGTAAAGAATCTGCCTGAAATGCAGGAGATCTACGTTCGATCCCTGGGTGGGGAAGATCCACTGGAGAAGGAAATGGCAACCCACTCCAGCCTGGGGAATCCCATGGACAGAGGAGTCTGGTGGGCTACAGTCCATTGGCCCACAAAGAGTCGGACACGACTGAGCAACTTTCTTTTCTTTCTTTCTTTTGAAATTCTGGGCAACCTGCTCTAGCTTTTCAGAGACAAACTAATATAATAAGTCAGGCAGCAGTTTTTAATGCTGAGGAAGACTAGTGCAACAGAGTTTAGTAACATGCTTAAGTTTAGGAACATGCTTTTATGTGTAGACATGTTTAAAAGTTGTTCATATACTATATCTTTGTTTTCTTTTGTTTCTTCAGGCTGTAGAACTTTATATATATAATTTATACAATAAACGTATTTGTTCTGTTGGTGTAGATACATTTGAATTACTAGAAACCACACAAAAAAAAGAGTATTTCCTAGGTACCATGTCTGGTGCGTGATATGTCTCTAACAATTGGTTTATAAGTCACTAAGTTGTGTCTGACTCTTTTGTGACCCCATGGTCTGTAGCTCTCCAGGCTCCTCTGTCCATGACATTTCCGAGGCAAGGATACTGGAGTGGGTTGCCATTTCCTTCTCCACAGGATCTTCCTGACCCAGGGATCAGACCTGCGTCTCCTGCACTGGCAGCGGAATTCTTTACCACTGAGCCACCAGGGAAACCCTAACAATTGGTAGAGAATAATATTTAACACCTACGAAGGATTTTCTGTGTGTTAGGAGATGGAAATGTTAGTCACTCAGTCATGTCCAACTTTTTGCGACCCCATGGACTGTAGCCCTCAAGGCTCCTCTATCCATGGAATTCTTCAGGGAAGAATACTGGAGTGGGTTACATTTCCTTCGGATCTTCCCAACCCAGGTATTGAACCTGGGTCTCCTGCATTGCAAGCAGATTCTTTACCGCCTGAGCCACCGGGGAAGCCCCAGGAACTATTTCAGTACATTATGTGCATTGATTCATTTACTCTTCAAATCATTTATGAGCAAGGTGCTTTATAATCCCCATTTTGTAGATGAGGAAGAATGCACAGGGAAGTTAAATAATTTGCCCTGAATCACACAGCTACAGTCAGAGACAGAATCTGAACCCAGCAATCTGGCTCCAGAGCCTACATGCTGATCACTATTTCTGGTTATCTGACTCTGACTGAGTCCCAGGGGAATCTCAGCCAAAGTAGATCAGACTTCAGAGGAGCAGCTAGACAGAGGTCCCAGAGGACCACAGCTTCAGCCCTGGCTTTAGTCAGCATGCACTGACCGTGCCTCATAGCACCTCGTGGATGACTCTTGATAAATTGACTCTAGTGTTTATATCTTTGGTCTCTCCAGCTGCAAGTCACAGTTGCTCATCTGTCAGTTACATTACTGACATGTTCATAAATGTCAGCCTCCGTTACTGTCCAGAGTTCTAGGCCTGCCTGTCTCCTTGGTTATAATGCACCGTAGCAATAGAGACCGTGGGTCCAAGTCCTGTTCCACAACTGATCACCTGTGTGACTTTGGCCAAGGGACTTACCTCCTAGAGCAGTCATACCTGTAGCCTGAAGCCGATACTTACTGATAGGATTACGGAAGTTTAAGGTAGTAAATGTAAATTCCCTTTCCCCCAATTTCTAACACTTGAACTCTATATAATTTCTGATTCCTGAACTGTATTTGTTTCTTGCCACATATGTGTGGCACACACACAAAAAAACCAGCAATTTAATTCTACCTTCAATATTATTTCTTGATATTAGGTTAACATTCTTTGAGAATCATCCATTTTGAGTAAAGACATCCCATGATGCTAGAGTCTCTTCATGATGGACTAAAAGTCTGTTTTTAAAGCTCTGTTCAAATTTCCCTCTCAAATTGAGGGTGGGATGTATGGAGAGAGTAACGTGGAAACACGCATTATCATATGTAAAATAGATAGCCAATGGGAATTTGCTGTATGACTCAGGGAACTCAATCCAGGGCTCTGTAACAACCTAGAGGGGTGGGATGGGAGGGAGGTGGGAGGGGACATGGGTAAACCTACGGCTGATTCATGTTGATGTTTGGTAAAAACCAACACAGTACTGTAAAGCAATTATCCTTCAATTAAAAATAGATAAATAAAAAATTTGCCTCTCAAATAAACTGATTTTTTAAAAAATTGCAGCAGAATACACAAAACATGGGCTTCCCAGGTGGCTCAGTGGTAGACAACCCACCTGCCAATGCAGGAGACACAGGAGGCACAGGTTTGATCCCTAGGTGGGGAAGATCCCCCTGGAGGAGGAAATGGCAACCCATTCCAGTATTCTCGTCTGGAAAATCCCCTGGACAGAGGAGTCTGGCAGGCCACAGTCCATGGGGTCACAAAGAGTCGAACACAACTGAGTGGCTGAGTACACACACATAAAAGTCACCATCTTAGTCATTTTAAAAATTTTATGTATTTTGATTGAGGATGATTGCTTTACAATGTTGTGTTGGTTTCTGCCATACAGCAATACGAATCCCCCATAGGTATACATACGTCCTCCCCTCCTGAACGTCCCTCCCACCTCCCACCCCTCTGGGTTGTCCAGAGCCGTGGGTTGAGCTCCCTGTGTCATACGGCAAATCCCCACTGGCTACCTATTTTGCATATGGTGTGAATCCGTTCCACCCTTTCCTTCCCCAGCTGTGTCCACAAGTCCTCTGTCTGCCTTTCTACTGCTGCCCATCAGTGCCATTTTTCTAGACTCCATATATATGCACCCATATACGATATTTGTTTTTCTCTTCCTGACTTACTTCACTCTGTGTAACAGGCTCTAGGTTCATCCACCTCACTAGAAAAACTGACTCGGATTCCTTCTTTTTCATGGCTGAGTAATATTCATCTTAGCCATTTCTAAGCATACAGTTCAGTAGTGTTAACATAATTCACATTGCTGCACAATCCATCTCCAGAACTTTTTACCTTGTAAAACTGAAACTCTGCACACATAAAAAACTTCTCGTTTTCCTTTCTTCCAGTCCCTGCCAGTCACCATTCTACTTTCTATCTCTGTGAACAGGCTACTCCAAATACATCCCATGAGTAACCATAGTGTGTTTGTCCTTTTTTTGACTGGCTTATTCCCCTTAGCATATTGTTCTTAACATGTTCATCCATGTTGTATCAGGGGTCAGAATTTCCTTCTTTTTTAAGACCAAATAATATTCCATTGTGTGCACTTACCACATTTTGTTTGTTCATTTATTTGTCAATGAATACTTGCATTGCTTCCTCTTTTGACTATTGCGAATAATGTTGCTATGAAGAGAGGCATAAAAATATTTCTTTGAGGACTATTTTCAATTCTTTGGGGTATATAACCAGAAATAGAATTACTGGTCATATGATCATTCTGTTTTTAATTTTTTGAGAAACTGCCATACTGTTTTCCATACCATTAATATTTTACATTCCCAGCAAGAGTTCACAAGGGTTCAGATTTCTCTACATTGTCACTAACATTTGTTTTTATTTTCTGGTTTTGTTGCTAGTAGCCATCCTAATGAGTATGATTAGGATGGCTAATGAACCATTTCAGTGTGGTTTTGATTTTCATTTTCCTACTGATTAATGATGTTGAGCATCTTTTCATGTGTTTTGGGGCCATTTGTATATCTTCTTCAAAGAAATGTCTTCTCAAGTCCTTTGTTCATTTTTAGATCAGATTGTTTGGGTTTCTTTTTTTGTTGAGTTGTAGAAGTTCTTTATATATATTTTGATATTTGCTTCTTATCAGATATATGTTTTACAAATACTTTCTCCTACTTTCTGGATTGCCTTTGTGCTCTGTTGATTGTGCCCTTTGATCCAACGTCATTTTAATTTTAATGAAGTCTAGTTTACTTATTTTTTAATTTTGTTGCCTGTACTTTTGGTATCATCCTCATATATATAAACTACCATTTTATGCATAGGACTAATAAGGCAAGAATCACTATCTCTTTAGGGACTGTCTGGGAATCTAAAACCTTTGGCTCAGACATTCCCAAGGGAGCCTTGTGAGTAAATACACACAGCAAACCCTGTTGCAGGAACACGACCAAGGCTACTAGGCATAAAATTGGAACCCCTTGTTTGTTTATTCACAGCCTGTGCGTGGAAGCCAGAGGGTCCTGAGATGCCAGGATCAGGCTTGAGAAGCGCCTGCAGTTCAGCCGTGCCTGCTGTCACAAGCGGAACAGCCAGCTCGTGTGGAGGGTCATGTGTCAATGAGTAATCACTAAGAAAAGCAACTCTCTGAAGGGCTGATCAACACTTCAGGGTCAGGACGCATCACATGGACATGTAGATGCCTTGGCGTGTGTGCGCGCATTTTAAGTACCTATTCAGACCTGTCAAACATGATCAAGTGTCGTTAATTAAGTGCCTGGGCCAGTCTGTATGCACACATATGCAACTGTTCTTTTCTACCCACTGTAGCTTAATAAACACTCTCTATGAAATTTCATGTTAACTTATTTACCTAAGTAAATAAAATACACATTGAAAGAATTTTTCCTCTTTTGCCCACTCTTGAGGTTCCATAAACATTTCTATATTTCATACACACAAAATTCTCACCAGCTATTTAGACAGCCAAAATAGGATCTAGAGGTGGGTGGACAGTCACTTAACTGTCAAATATCTCTAGTGAATTCTTTTTTTTTTTTCTCTAGTGATTCTGAATGCTCGCCAGAGCATTTGAAACAGTGTAGTGTGTCTAGCACTACTTCTCTTAATTTTTAAACCTGGGTGTATTTCAAGGGGAATTTAATCCATCTGGTTCTGATTCGCTTACTCTTAGCTCATCAAAGTGGGACTTTGTAATTGATGTTTGATGTCCAGAATGCCTTGTGGGTTTTCAGGTCATTAGAAAGATTCCCCCCTGCCTGCCTGTCTGCCCCTCCACAGCCCTGGCCCTACTCAAGAAGTTATATTTTATTTACCTGACTTAGTTTTAAATGAGCAGAAATCAGTACTTGACCAAATGTCAGAGTTTTCAGCCCTCCATAGTCACGATTTTGGAGTGTGACAAAGTGAGAGCCCTAGGGTGGAAGGTTGCTGGGGGCTGTGCATGCACTGTGGGCCCGACCGCTCAGGAGGCCAGACCACACACTCTGCACTGTCCCCTGGCTGGAGGTCTGTGTCTACAATGGATGTCTCTAGACGCTGGGAGCAGAGTTCTGAAACCTCTTTCATCCAGCACTCGCACACGATGCCACAGCCACCCCCACGCCCGTAGCACATGCAGACATAAACGGGCCCCCAGACAAGGTTTCTCATCGTGCGTGCATGCAGTCTCTTTAGGATGACTTCAAAACAAGCTCTTGACTCAGTAAGCCCTGCTGTATCAGGAAAACAACATGCTCATGCCCTTCCAAATCCTACCAATAGGAAACTTAATACCATCTTCTCAAGGATTGGCCTCTCTCAAAGTCCTCCAAAGAAGATCCCAAAATGCCCAGCTCTCTCTCATGGTGGGGAGAAAATGCAGTCTACTGTGTCCAAAAAACAATGCAGAATTTTAGCACCAGAAGTGGCCTTGAAGATCATGTAGTCTTGATCATCTCCCATAGCTGCAAAGGGTAAACTGTGCATTTATTTCAGCATTTGCTCTTTCTTTTAAATATTGATGTATGGTCATGGCCTTAGTCAGCTTCTCCATTCAACAGTCATTCAATAGATCTTTGCTGAGCACCTCCTTTACGTCAGTCACCTTGCTAGGCCCTGAGGTTTTCAGAGGGCAAGTAAGCTTATCCCTGCAAGAGGTATGCATCCATTCCCTTCTCTATCACTGCTCTGTCCTTATAAGCCAACTAGTGATGTCAACTGAGAATAAGCAAAGGGTTTCCGAGGTTGCCAGTTTGTCTGAGATAACTTTGGAGAACTCGCTTTCATTGGTAAGGCTCCTATCAATAAATCTTGCCGATGTGATAGCCCTCTTGTCTTGATTTGTGAACTATATAGCTCTATCAGTTTTCCTACCTGACCAAGGCTCTCTGGATGGCATTTTGG
Source organism: Bubalus kerabau (assembly GCF_029407905.1). Classification (NCBI taxonomy): domain Eukaryota; kingdom Metazoa; phylum Chordata; class Mammalia; order Artiodactyla; family Bovidae; genus Bubalus; species Bubalus kerabau. Next base: position 33,600,321 of record NC_073632.1, on the reverse strand, counting down.
ATTTCCCAGGAAATAAATAAAACCCATATTGATCAATGTTTGTGGATTAACTCTATTCAGCTAACAAGTGAGCATCCTGCCAGCCAGCGTAGAACCTCATACTACCGAGAGCAGCAGAGAAACACCACAGAGAGGGAGAGGAGGCTGATGAAACACCTCTTAAAAAGAGGCTGACTAACAACAAAAAAAATTCTTTTTTCTTCCTTTTTTGTTTTAAAAAGGACTATATTTAAGCTTCTGAAAACTAAAGAGTCTGAACAGAAATAGTTAGTGCTTACTTACAAAAAAATAAAAATAAAAATGCACACGGAGGCAAAGCAGACAAGAGGTAAAGGGCCAAGGAAGCATTGGTCACAAGCCCTTCCTGCTTTCTCTTGAACAGTTTCCTTAGCTTAAAGTCATTTATCTTTTGCAGCATCGAAACCAAATGTACAAACATTTGTATAAAGTCTGGCACTGCAAATATCACAGTGCAGCATCCCATCTCAACTTTCTGCATGTTGAATATTTTACTGGTGAATATGGAATTCTTAGACGTGAGAAGGTAGTAATCCAGGCAACTTTGCCTTTGTGATATTTACTTTTATCAGTTTACAGAAATGGAAAGCTTCTTTTTGAACTGACTTTTGCTAGCTTTTCCATTTCCCTTGACAACTGCATTTTACTATCATACCATAAAGGAAAAGTTTTCAGGCGACTGATTCATGTGGCAGTGAGGTCATCTGAAGTTTTAGGACCTTAAATAGGAATGGTGTTGTGAAAAGAATGAGCCTGGCGTGTACCAGGCGAGCTAAGAGCTTATCTTACCAGGACATGGAGTCCCCAGTGGGTGGAGGAGATGGCCCGGCTGCCTTTCTTTCCTTCTCCATTAGAGTTAAGCAGATGTGGTTAGTCACTGTGTAAGGGAGCGGGTGGAAATGTAAGTATTCAAGCTTGTGTGTGTTGCCAGGTCTCAGTCAGCCAGGCAGTCGTTTCTCTGGAGCCTAAAGTAGGCACTAAATTTCACCCTCAGCCACCAAATGGGCACACTTGCCCCTTAATCTGTCTTCCTGCAGGAGGGCTCCCCTGGTACCATCCCGCCTAAACTTGGGGCCAGCCTTTCCCTGGAGCCCCTTCTTGTGAATTACAGCCTGCAGCCTGGGGGCTGAATAGAAAACAGCCTCCAGAAACTCAACTGGAAGGGCTGACCGGAATTCAGCCTAATGTGGAGAATGGCAGGAAAGCTTCTATTATTCTACTTCATTCTATCTGCTGGGAGGCAGCGCGGCGCCTGGAGTCTGACTGAGCTTAACTCATTTCCCTGGATTTCCGAGTCACGGCCACCATGCCTACTAAAGCCAAATATCTCACTCCCGGGGCTCACTCCACTTCCTGATATAGGATGCACTTGCCTGTCTCCTGGTGACCTAAAACACTAATAAAGGAGTCATAATATGACCTAGACAAGACCTGGAAGCCAACCAGAATGCAAATGATTGACGGGAGTGCTTCCAGTTATCTGCTGCTTGTTCTGACTCTTTGGCGTGGTTCTTTTTATTATGATTGTGGGAGTAGGAAGCTTAAAAATACATACAGGCATTACTCTCCACATTGGTGAAGGTTAATCCTAAGGTGTGGCAAAAGAAACTCTGTGTTACAGATTGGAAACCCACAGACACCAGCTATAATTTTTGCTGCCCCTTCCTTCCCCTGGCTTTCTGCAAGGATGGCCATGGCACTTTGGAAACAATTCTTAAATGTGACTTTTGTCCAATTCTAGGTACAGGGTTAAAGGAGCAACTTCCTTTGTTAATTTATTTTCCTCACTGATTGTTCTGATGATCTCTGCTCGCTATTTCTCAAATGTTATTAAAGTGATTAGCATTTCTGCAGAAAGGTCATGAATTCACTGTCCTATTCTTTCTTTTTTTTATCTTTTTAATACCAATCTTAATCTTTTATTTCAAAATAAGATAAATATTTGATATAATGGAGATCCATGGTTAAAATAACCACTTGAGTTATGAATCAGGACTAGGGAGATTTTTTTTTGGAGTCATTTCTTAGGTTTGCTGATTACCATGTTTCAGTATCTTTAACCTCAAATTCCTCTTTTTTTTAGAGGAAGGCTTTTTATATATCCATTGTTCCTTTCCCTTCTTCTTAATTTATTTAGATTCAAAAGTTCATCTTATATCTAGCTAGACAGAGAGGTAGGCTGCCCAAATGTTAGTTGCCTGTCTGTACTTGGAAAGTATCCACTGAAGTCAGCTTGCAAGGAGTTCTTGTAAAACCCACCCTGGAAGTTTCAGTCTGCCATCCTCGGAGACCAATGTCCTAAGGTGATCTATCATAGCAATGCCTGAGAATGGTCATCCTTCCTGTGGGAGTAAAATCAAATGGAGTCAGGTTCCTCCACCCAGGGTACCAGAGTCAGACTGGACTGGCACATTATCCTCAATGACAACAGTCCCAGCAGGCAAAGGTATGCTATGGAATACATTTTAATGTATTCCCTTTAATACTTACATTTCTAGGTTAAAGAATTCCTCTACTTTTTAACATCTATTCTATTAGATTTAGATTTAACTAGTACTTCTGAGTTTCTACTGTGTGCTGGGCATTGTGTTAAAGTCTTTCTCATATGATAATAAAGTGAAAGTGAAGTCGCTCAGCTGTGTCCGACTCTTTGCGACCCCATGGACTGTAGCCTACCGGGCTCCTCCCTCCATGGGATTCTCCAGGCAAGAGTACTGGAGTAAGTTGCCGTTTCCTTCTCCAATGATGATAATAATAATGCCTAATATTTATTATTATTATATTTATTGTCTAATATTTATCTGCCAGGCACTGTTGAAATACTTTTTGTGAATTAATTCATTTAATTCTTGCATCAATCCTATGAGAAGTTTCATCTCATTTACCAAGAAAAATTTCATGGATTTTCATTGTGATTCTTACTATATAGATGATAATTCTAGGGTTCAGAGAATTTTGAGCACCTTGTTCAAGGCCAAGGATCAAGAACCAAGATTCATACCTAGAACTTTATCTGTGTAGAGCATCCTCCACCCTTCTTGGCTGTATTGCATAAGTCATAGAAAACTAATTTTAGTTCTGTTGGATGTTGCTTCATCTAACTAATTCTTAGAGCTGGGTTGTTTCTAACATGTTATACAGATTTTTTAAAGTAAATTTATGAATTATTTTTCTATTGGTCTGTTGTCAATTGATACTAACACATGGAGAAGTTAACCTGATACAGTATCTGAACACAATATAACTCTAGAAGAGCAGATCCAACTATCAGATACCATGGTATAAACATACTTTAATGCTCATCAACTACAAGGTTGCAAATTCCATGTTCTACACAAATAATTAATGCCAAACTATAGTTGGTACATCTGGAACTTACTTTAATTCATTTGCTGTGTTTGGTTACTCACACTTTGGTTGTAAAAGTATTGTAACACATTAGTGATCGTCTATCGAACAGAAATTCTCTATAAAATAATCTGTAGAGAAGCCAAAATGAAGTCATTAAAATTATTTAAATATGCTCAAGTTCAAAGGGCTTTTCCTTTCCTTTATTTTAATATTTTGTTTTTTCTTCAGCCATGCGCCAAGGCATATGGGATCTTAGTCCCCCAACCAGGGATCGAACCCACACCCCCTGCACTGAAAGCTGAAGTCTTAACCACTGGACTGCCAGGGAAGTCCCTTTCCTTTCCTTTAAATTCATGCCCATTTCCTTAATCCTTTTTTTTAAATGTTAATTTTCCACACTTTTAATTACTTTTGAAAACCCTCCAAGTCTTCTGTTTCTCTCAAGTTGCGAAGCCCAGAAATGGACACTTACCAAAACTGAGTAAGACATGGAGACAATTTAATAAAGATTCCTACCTTCCCTTCTTATATTCTAATTTCCACATGTTATTCTCAAAAAGCACTTTAACACATTGCCTCTTTAGCACAAAAGATAGTCTCCAGATTTTATTTATGTCTCTCTCTCTCTCTCTTTTTTTTGCATACCAGATTAAAACTGACAAATGCATGGTCTGGTTTTCTTCTTAAATTAACCACTTTGCCTTTTCCCCTTAATCTCAGACCTAGGTGGGCTTGGTTTTTGCCTGTCCCTCACTTTGGAGGCATCTGAATCCTTTGTGTTCACTCTTTTCCTATGTCTAAGATTTTAAACACAACGCCAGGATCATAACCTGTAGAATAAGCTGTCTCCCCAGGATACCACAGTGACTTGGTAATAATGCCCCTGTCTGGGTATGTCGTAGCTCAGTCCACAAGTGTAGCTTGTGCAAAATTTCATATAAAAATATCATCTGCAAATCACTGGGCCACTTGTTTTCTAAATCAACAAGCTCCTAACATAAATATGTCATTTGCATGTGGGAAAACTGGGCTGGATAAGTTGATTTCTTCAGTGACATAACCAGCCCTGCCTCAACTCTGCTTTATCTAGAGGGAGGAAAGCAGAGATACATAAACAACACAGGGTTCCCACCGCTCGGGTGGGAGGTGGGGGTGGAGTCAGACAGCCTGGGGTCCTTGGTTTTAATCAGGGCTTCTCTCCACTGCAGACAGGGACAATCGCCCCTGAATCCCACAGAGTTGTCTTCTTCCAAGCGGCTGATTCAGACACAGAGTCTAGCCTTGTTTATCTTTTCTTCTTTTAAAATATGCATCCACAAAAAAGCCCTAAGGTCTCTTGTAAAAATGTCACTGAGATATTTCCTAGTGATTTCTCACTAGCTATTTTTCCCTGAAATAGATATTTTCACCAGCATTTCATCAGATATTAATGGAAATGCTGAGCTAAATTTTCAGCCATCCTGATATGCATTGATAATTAAAAAACTGACTTCCACTTCTGGTTTTATAAATCTCTATTTCTGCTCTTGGTTATATGAATTATAGTAATGAGGGACTACTAAACCATGATAAAGTACAACAATTTTTTCAATTTTGGCATAAAGATTATTTCAAGGATAGAGTTCTTATGGATTTCTGATCATTTATACATAATGAAATAAAAATATCCTTTTAGATTTTTCAAAAATATTATTTAAGCCAAGATGGGATTTACCATTTTTAGTTTTTATACTTGCTTGATTTTTGTTGCATTTTTTTCAGACTGTGGTTCATGACAGGGCAAAGTATTTTACAAGTAGGGAGAGGGTTTGATTACATTTGATGTTCTCTAAAGCGTATTAATCTTAGGAATAAGAATTGTATATTTTCCCAGAAAAAGATATAAGATGTTTGATCCAAGAGAAGCTTCAGGGATTATTAATATCAGTATTGCTCAAAGGAACTCTAGGGGTTCCTCAGACACTCCTGAAGAGCAGGGGGAAAGAAATCAGTTCAGGTTGGGCTGGGTGGAGACAACTAGTGGAGTCTCCAGACACTGAACCAGGGCAGCTCCACTTTTAATTTGATTCACACACTGGACTTCTGTGTGAGGTTTCATTTGAAAAGGCTACATGTGCTACAGGAATATTAATAATATTACTAACAGTAAGAAAGCTTTGAAATCCAATAGACAAATGCCTAAATGTTATAAGTGAGGAAACTGAAGTTGAGAGAGAATAAATGATTTGTTCAAAACAATGCAGCTAGTAAAAAGTTAGCTGGATTAATGATTCTTAAAAATTAAAAGGCGCAGATGTAGAGAACAGACTTGCAGACACAGTGGCAGAAGGAGTGGGTGGGACAAATGGAGAGAGTAGCATGGAAACATGTAAACATTACCATAGGTAAAATAGACAGCCAGTGGGAAGTTACTGTATAATAGGGAGCTCAGCCTGGTGCTCCGTGACAGCCTAGAGCGGTGGGGTGGGAGGGGCAGGAGGGAAGTTCCAGACGGGGGTAATATATGTACACTTATGGCTGATACACAGGGGCTTCCCTGGTGGCTCAGAGGTTAAAGCGTCTGCCTGCAATGCAGGAGACCAGGGTTTGATCCCTGAGTCGGGAAGATCCCCTGGAGAAGGAAATGGCAACCCACTCCAGTATTCTTGCCTGGAGAATCCTATGGACGGTGGAGCCTGGTAGGCTACAGTCCACGAGGTTGCAGAGAGTCGGACACGACTGAGCAACTTCACTTTCACTTTCATGGCTGATTCATGTTGTACAGCAGAAACCTACATAACATTCTAAAGCAACTAATCTCCAATTTAAAAGAAATTTTAAAAACTTAAAAGGCTATCTATGTTCAATTTAATCAACATTTATCAAAGCCCTGCTAAGTGTAAGATACTATGCTAGGCCTCCAAGGAATAAAGAAAATAGCATATAGCCCTAGTATAGAAACCTAGTCCAAGATTCTTTAGCATCTTGTCCTAAAGTTAGATCATCCCATCTAACTTCTTTGTTTTAGAGTTAGAAGCTTGCTCAAAGCCACACTGCAATTAAAGGGCAGTATCAGGACATGAATCTTACTTTTAAAATCTTCGTTATAATGCACTTCCCACTGTACCATCACGCTGTCAAATTTGGTTCATGAGCACTGAATGTCTCCGGAAAATCCTCCACTTGAAAAACCCAACTGAACATTCGCATTTTAAAAGTTCTGAAAAGTCCTAGAGTAAAGAGCTGTGCTTAGCTATGGTTCCAAAACTTATGCCTTAGAATACTACTCATGCCTTACACATCTATGTCCCAAAGAACACACTTGAGAGATTCTGCACTATAACTTCTCCTCCTCTAGACTTTACTGGATATGATACTGAACTCTAGTAGGGCCTTTTTTACGAAACCACATTTCCATGGTTTATATATAAATAGGGCTTGAGCAATGTACCCTCAGTGATGTGTTAGACCAGATGGATTATTTACAAATACATATTGTGTTTGAATGTCACAGAAAATATTATATACATATGTCCAAATAAGTGTGAATCAAATGCAATATACAAAATGCTAACAATGTATTGTTTCAGCCTTTATATCAGTTTATATCTGCTCCTATCTACCATGAGAGGCTCAAGGCTATCTATTTGCTTCCTAAGTTTAATGTATGCACTTTAAGGCACCAGAAATATTGAATTAATTTTAGTAAGATAAGAATTGGTGAATAACTTCTTTCCCAGTGTTCAGAGATAAAGTTACTGTCATGCAAAGTGAAGACCCATTTGTTTTTTCATATAAAATACATGTATCTTGGTGCATTTGACTTTGGTCAGACCACAAAACATAGGAATAAATAGTAAAATATTACTCAAGGTACACCAAACCAAGATAATACTGTAAGCCTTGGGAGGGAACCTGTTCTTGCAAGATTTGCAGACCAATTTTTCAAGATCAAAAGTGTTTCTATAAGCACACAAAATCTTGGACCTTTTCCCAGACTAAACCTCCAACACTTCTGAGGTTGGCCCATCACTAATATTTACAATATTTTGACATTTCATAGGATGGACTCCATAGGCCTTTTTGACAGGCAGGCTTCCGACTATGACAGAGTGCTGAAACGGTTTGTGGTGTGTGAAAGGCGGTCAGACAGCACTGGCATTTTGCAACAGGAAGGAAATGATTTGTAGGTACCACCAGCTTGTTGTATCTTGTCGGCTTTGTTAGATGAGAAGCATCACTGGGCACCCATTAGTATAGGGAGGGCCATGCTGCTCACCTTAGAAGCACTCCTTGCCAAGCGACTTGAGGCCTGTGTTTAGCTGATGTTCTTTCCTGTAGCATTACAGAAAACTTTTAGAAACAGGACCTCTAGCGTGCTAATTCTCTTAACTCCTTTATTTTAATTTGAAAAAAAATTTTTTTTTTCTTTTTTGGCCGCACCACACAGCATGCTGAATTTTCCAACCAGGGATCAATCCCATGCCCCTGCAGTGGAAGCCTGGAATCTCAACCACTGGGCCACTAGGGAAGTCCTCTTAACCCTTTCAAATAAGACTGAGCATAGCAACTTACACTTAGTAGGGCTTTAATAATAAGAGTTTTCAACAAATCCATGCATTTACCAAGTTGGAACATGTAAGATAAAATAAATCCTGTACTCTCTGATAACACATACCTCTAAGGACCTACTTATCCACTGTGATTTATTTTTTTTTCCATTTTGAAAAGTGAAAGCGTTAGTTGCTCAGTCGTGTCCGACTCTGTGACCCCCAAGGACTGTAGCCTACCAGGTTCCTCTATCCATGGGATTTCCCAGGCAAGAACACTGGAGTGGGTTGCCATTTCCTTCTCCAGGGAATCCCCCCAACCCAGGGATTAAATCCCAATCCACTGCAATGCAGGCAGATTCCTTACCACCTGAGCCACCAGGAAGCCATGGTCATTCCTAATAATGCTTCTAAAAAATTGCATGATTATTGTACCTTCATTGCCAATAGCAGCAGTAGAATAAAGCCACAGGTGCTCTCTTACCTGCTAAATTAGGATTCTCCTCCATAATCATCGTTGTTACTTCGCTGCTTTTAAGAGGTCCATTTCCCTTAGATGACGAGGGTCCACACTTGCAATATTTATGCTCAAGGTTCTCCAATCTCAATAGTTTTCATGTGTGACCAGGTAGGAGACACTCTGTTAGAAAAGACAGAAATGTATGAGATGTGAGTCCTGCTCTCAGAGAGTTTCAGTCTCATTGTGGAATCAAGAAAAACACAAATACAGGCAGTAGCACTTGTCAGAGACGTTTGAAGGTGCTGCTCTAGAAGCAGGGATTCAGATACTTATCTTGACAACAAAGAGGTTGACAATTGCATGTGTTCATCTGTTCTTTAGGGAATGGGGATATAAATGAGACTATCTCATTCATCAGGCTTCCCTGGTGGCTCAGATGGTGAAGAACCCACCTGCAGTGCAGGAGACCTGGGTTCGATCCCTGGGTTGGGAAGATCTCCTGGAGAAGAAAATGGTAACCCACTCCAGTATTTGTGCGTGGAAAATCCCATGGACAGAGGAGCCTGGTGGGCTACAGTTCATGGGGTCGCGAGAGTCAGGCATGACTTAGCAACTAGACAGTAACAACTATCTCATTCATCACATGATTTAAAGCCAAAAATCAAGACTGCCATTCTTCTGGAGCCATGGGTGTTTTCTCCTCCATCATCCCCAGGAGTGTCCAAGGCTTTACTCCTTTCTTTTCCTACCCTGGCGCAGCCTAAGTCTTTATGGGAGTTCGATCTATCACTGTCAGAGATCCACAGTGGGATTAGAAAGAAGCCGATCTAACAGGAGAGAAGTGAGCACACCCGTAGTGATAACCCCAACTTGGGGTTCTCGTCTTCTAACTGGTCACCATGTCTATCCACATGCTTGATAATTTAGAACTTGTGGTCTTGTGACATGGGCTTAGATTATTTGCAAGGCAGTTCCCAGGCAACCTGGGGACTGTACTCAGCAGTGAAACATTTAAGGTGGCAAGCAGATGGTGCCTGTCCAGGAGTCCAGCCCTATTAGAATATGTCCTGTGAGGCAAGCCTGCCAGTTGAAGGGAATAATTATAAGAAGCTGTCTAACTGCCATGGCAATAGAAACTTAACCCAAGTGTTTTCAGGTAACTGCCAGCCCTGGGCCTGGCCCCCTTCCATAGGCCCCACAGCACACGGCCCTGCGTGAAGTGGGGGTTTTCCAGCAAGTTGCAGCAGCGCAGCTGTTTGCACTAGAACTTAACCCAGGTATGCCGGACAGCTGTGCCAAAGCACGTCTTACTGTTTCATTAATTCAAAAGCAACTCACATTTAAAAAAAAGCAAAACAAAACCGTGTGACCCTGACTGCTGGCTTCAGTTCTTTGTCAAGAACTGGTTATTTAATTCAATTTCATAAAATGTTTCTGTGTACCCAAAATGTGTTTCAGGCTTCCCTGGTAGCTCAGATGGTAAAGAATCTGACTGGGTTGGAAAGATCCCTTGGAGGAGGAAATGGCAAACCCACTCCAGTATTCTTGCCTGGAGTATTCCACGGACAGAGGAGCCTGGCAAGCTACAGTCCACAGGGTCACAATGAGTCAGACATGACTGAGCAACTAACTACACACACACACACACATACACACACAAGATGTGTTTGATACCTGAAAATAAAGAAGGTACAGGCCCTGATCCAAAGACAAAAACATCATCGCAACTGGTAAGCAACATCCTATCTAGTCGTAATAAACACACATACATTACAAGTCAATGATACGTGCAAAAACAGAAATAAACATGAACTAAGTGGTGAAACAGAAGAAAGAATGGTTACTTCACACTACTCCAGATAGTAAAAAATGGCTTCCCAAAGGTGATGCCATTTGAACTGAAATTTGTAGCATAAATGAAAATTCTCTAGGCAGATGAGAAAGGGAAAAGGTCTAACAAACAGAGGGACTATAATGAACCAGAGTATGAAAAGCAAACATACAGTGGGAGAAAAATAAGTAGATTAGATTTATGGAGGGTAACTCTTGAACAAATGAGCCAGGGTGAGCAAGTCCTGTTGATAAAGCCTGGGGTGTCATGCTTGGAACTGTAACTCATGTAGTGCCCATGGGGAGATTTAAAGGGTGTTTCCCAGGGTGTGACATGAGTCTGGCAGCCCCTGCTGGAGGTCCATAGGAGAAGGAGACTCAAGGCTGCTGAGAGGCTACTACAACAGTCCAGGCATTCTTCACCATGATGATACCGAAAGTGTTAGTCGCTCATTCATGTATGACTCTTAATGACCCCATGGACTATAGCCCACCAGGCTCCTCTGTCCGTGGGATTCTCCAGGTAAGAATACTGGAGTGGGTAGCCATTGCCTTCTCTAGGGGATCTTTCTGACCCAGGGATCAAACCCGGGTCTCCTGCATTGCAGGTGAATTCTTTACCATCTGAGCCACCAGGAATTCTCCTGGATGGGCTCAAAGAGACTGCAAATTTCTCCTTTCCTTCTGCAGCTGGACTTTGGGGCTTGTTGTACACAGATTTGTTGATGTGTAAAAAAGAAACTGTCATGGTTAGAAAGAATGGAAGAATACTAAAATGATAGAATTATAGAACATTCAAATTGAAAACTATCCAAAGAGGTCCATTCCAACGCCCTCATTTACCTACAGGTGAGTTGGCTAATTAATCGTGAATTCCAGCCTGGCAGCCAGGTCCCTGGCCAGTGAAAAGCTGGTTGTTTTGTGGGGTATTGTTATGGGTTGAATTATGTACCACAAACAAGAGATATTGAAGAAGTCTGAAGCCCTCAGTAACTATGAATGTGACCTTTTTCAGAAATAGCATCTTTGCAGGTATAATCAAGATGAACTCACTAGCTGCTGCTGCTGCTAAGTCGCTTCAGTCATGTCCAACTCTGTACAACTCCAATGATGGCAGCCCATCGGGCTCCCCCGTCCCTGGGATTCTCCAGGCAAGAACACTGGAGGGGGTTGCCATTTCCTTCTCCAATGCATGAAAGTGAAAAGTGAAAATGAAGTCGCTCAGTCATGTTCGACTCTTAGCAACCCCATGGACTGCAGCCTACCAGGCTCCTCTGCCCATAGGATTTTCCAGGCAAGAGTACTGGAGTGGGGTGCCATTGCCTTCTCTGGAACTCACTAGAGTGGGCCCTGATCCAATAGGACCAGTAACCTTTTAAGAAGGAGAATGCCATGGGAAGATGAGACATGGGAGAATGTCACGGGAAGATGGAAACAGAGACAGGAGCTACTCAGCTGCAAGCCCAGGAAGGCCAAGGATTATGGCCACTACCAGAAGTCAGAAAGAGACAAGACTCTACCCAGAATCTCAGAGGGAGCACGGCCCGGCCAACACCTTGATTTCAAACTTTAGGGCTTAACAACTAAGAGTAAACTTCTGCTATTTTAAGATACCTATTACAGTAGCTTAAAACAGCCCTAGGTACCAAAGGGAAAGAGGAGTGGAATTAATTAGGAGTTTGGGCTTAACATGTACATACTACTGTGTATAAAATAGATACAAGGACCTACTGTATGGCAGAGGGAACTCTACTTAATATCTTGTAGCAACCTATAATGGAAAAGAATCTTAAATTTGCATATATTTATATGCAATATATATATATATGTTTAGCTGAATCACTTCTATATATACACCTGAAACTAACACAACAATAAAAATTTTTAAAAACAGCCCTAGGAAACTAGGTAACACTAAGAAACTAATTCAGATACTGCCAACATTTGAATGTTGTGCTCGTGTGTGTGGGTAAACTTAAATAACTTCGAAGATAATGGGCATAATGCAGAGCTACCTTAAAAAAAAAAAGCTGACTATAAATTTTACACATTGTAAATCAATTTGGTTTGACAGTAAATCTCATTATCACAGTTTTCACAGAATGAAATGATTTTAGAAAGTAAAAGCTGGGTATACTTTATAAAGCATCTTCATCCATTATCTCATGTAATCCTCATACCAGTTCTGGAAGGTGGTAATCATGGAGAAAAACCACTGATTGTTCCAAAGTTACCCTGTGATGGGATAAAAATCAAAGGCCATGCTGTTGCCTTCATTCTGCCCCAGTAGTGACTCTAACGGCTTACGTCTGCTGAGAATCACTCAGGATAAACTGAGGTTACAGACAAGGAAGATCTCTGCCTTGCAATTGCTTATTGGATGTATTCAAGAAGAGTGAACTTGAGGCACTAGTGCAAGTGAAATGACATGTTGTTACATCTCCTCCCTAGCTGTCTCTCCCAAGTCTGAAAAAATAAGCTTTCTTTATATAAAAAGGGATATTTATAGCCTTGGAAACCAGAACCAACTCAGCTTCTCTTAGACAAGCGGGGGTCTTCTCTTGCTTCACCTATCATCCTATAATTTACTATCTCCCTTCTTACTGTGGGATTTTTATGGCTGCTAAGAAAAATCATGCCTTAGGCAAGTGACACAATTCAGTTTTTGTTGTTGTTGATTTGGAGTTTTTATTTTTACTTTATTTTTGAGGCACTAAAAAGCTCATGTAGGTAGTTGCAGGGAGACAAATAGTTGACTAACAATTAAACAGAAGAGGAGGAATTGGCTTCTTGAAATAGTGTGATGTATGGCCCCAAACGCCATTTATCAGAAATTGGCTAATGGTATTATGTTAATTACAGCTGTGCCATGCATGGAAGGAGGAAGGAGAGGGGAGAGGAGGAGGAGGAAGGAGAGGGGAGAGGAGGAAGAGGAAGGAAGCCTCTCGATTTGCACAGATCAATCAATACATGTCAGTGGTTCCTTGTACAGATCAATAAATGACAGTGGTTTCTACTAGCAATCTTATGGAACTTTATTAAAGAAGCAAGAGAGTAACATCCAGTCTCAATCAGGAGGAGTCCTTGGCACCGCAGCAGTGAGGCATGACATTTCTAAGAGTTAACAAAGCTTAGGGTCATTCTCTATCTGTTTTATCTCCTATAAGTACTTAAAAGTCAAGGATAGTGGCTCAAAGGAGACCCTCAGCCTTTCATCTTTCTGACTGGGCTGAAGGCAAATTCATGACCAAACCTCCACCTAGGTCATAAATATACGTCATGTTTGGTCTCAAGACAGACACCAGAAACAGAGCAAATAAAGTCTGTCTCTCCATCTGCATTAAAGACCTTCTCCATTAGAGCTATGACGCTGAGTTGTGTGGAAGAGTTCTCCAGACTAAGGATGTTTGCCCAGTTGATGAAGAGTTTGAGTTGTTGCTTTTAAAGTACTGACCCATGGTCACATAGCCTCTTCCACCTTTCATCCACTCATGCATGCATGCTAAGTCACTTCAGTCGTGTCCAGCTTTTTGTGAACCTATGGACTGTAGCCCACCAGGTTCCTCATCCACTCGTACTCTTAAATAAAATTCAGGTCAATTATGTTATAATATAATCCAGAGGATATCCAAATTCTTGACTGGTATGTCATAAATCATCCATTATTTTAAATAAAGAAGTCATGAGTTACATGTTAGAAGGTTTTCTTTTTCCTGTCTTTTTTTTTTTTTTTTGAGGGTGTGTGTGTGTTGTGTGTGTGTAAAGTCGCTTCAGTGGTGTCCAACTCTTTGCAACCCTATGAACTGTAGCTTGCCAGGCTCCTCTGTCCATGGGATTCTCCAGGCAAGAATTCTGGGGTGGATAGCCATTCCCTTTTCCAAAGGATTTTCCCGACCCAGGTATTAAACCTGCATCTCTTATGTCTTGGGCATTGCCAAGCAGGTTCTCTACTACTGACCAATTTTTTTTTTTTTTTTTTTTTTTTTGGTAAAAGGACTTGGATTTGCCCTATGGCTTTTAAAGTAAAAATTGCTTAATCTTGCAAATGTTCAGTATCTTCACATACTTGCAAATGTTTACAAAGATTTTATTCAGAAGTTCCAAAGAAGGCTGAGAAGCGTTTCATTTGGATAATTGAGACTCAACAGCTAAAGTCAACAGATTTAACGCAGACAGATTTTTGTGGCTTTCAGAATTAAAACACCAGGACCCCCAATCACATCTTTACATCTGTCCCCACATTTGCTGAGCGCTTAGCCAACCCCAAGGCTGTGAAGGGCCGTCCTGGAATAGGAGCCCCCAGCCAACGCAGGGCACCACACACAGCTTTTGACTTTTCGCCCGTTAGTCAGTTACTCTGCCCAGATTTCCAGGAGAAGGACAAGCCTGCCCACTCCCCCACTGCCCCCAGAGCTGCGGATGACCTCCCAGAAGCACAGAAGAGCTCTCGGAGGCAGCTGCTGTGAGGTCTGAGACTCCCCCCAGCACTGAAGCGGTTAACTTGGAGGAAGACCCAGAGAAAGAAAAACAGACAGGACTGCCTTGTGCTGGGAGGAGGGCTAGAAAACGAGGCTGTTGCTGTTGTTTTCATTGTGTGCACTCTAATCAGGGAGAGTAAGAACAATGATGCATGTGATGCTGATTTTGGAACGCGTCCATGCAGCTTTTCCCAGGCTAGACAGCCTTGGGAACCACTGATAGAGTGGCACACCAGGAGCACAGCCTCAATCACCAAGCCCAGGGCAGGGCAGCCTTTTCTGTGGATAAAATATGTGAGGGATGACAAGAATCTTCCCAGCATGGGAAGTGGTGGTAACAAAAAAATACACAACGCGGGGGGGCGGGGTGGGGTGCGGTGGGGGGAAACTGTGAGGGTTTTGCAAATCCCAGCCCAGGCCACGGGGGACGTGTTATTTGAAAGATAGGAGAACTTCTCCTTCTGCCCACCCTACCCATTTTACTTTTTTGTTTGTTTGTTTCCCTCTTCGCATTCAACCGGCCCTCCCTTTTCTTCCCCGCTCCCCTCCCCCCAAAGCCCCTCCACCACACTTTGAAGCCGAGATGAAAGCCCTGTGTTGTGGCTGCAGGCCCCAGTCAAGCCGGGGGACCGCTGAAGTGTGCTTTAGTTTAAGACGCTGTATTTTTCTCCCAAGGAAAAGGGGGAAAAATCAGCTTGAAACAATACATCGCCTTTTGCTGGAGAGCATCCTTTATGTATCTAAGGTTCAAACATGGTCCTAATTTTTCAAAGCTTTTGTCTCCAAGGATAAGAAAGAGCTTAAAATGTGGTGTCCTCTCTCAAAGTGAATGCCTATAACTAGGAGGGCTTGGGAGTGCAAGTGTTTAATAAAATAGAACGAGAGAGAGGCAAAAATCAGCCACATGCGCTCTTTGGTATTAACACAGCAGCAGGTCACAACTTTCTCAACTTTTTTTGACACCGCTCACTTAGTTTGAAATAGCACATCCAAGCTTCGAGGTACTAAGTGATTCTGAAGGAATGACTTCCATACATTCACTTAGATATTTGGCTACCAGGTTTAGCAAATAAAACTTCAGGACACCCAGCTAAACCTGAATTTCAGGTAAAGAATGATAAATCTTCAGTGTAAGTATGTGCCGGGCAATATTTGGGATAAACATATGCTAAAGATGTACTTGCTATTTATCTGAAATTCAAATTTAACTAAATGCCCTATAATATGTCTGACCACTCTAGTAGTTAGGATAGATTTTAAATCAACTTATCTTTTGCAAAAATTTATGTGAAAACATTTGTAAAGCCTTTTTATAACATGAATTTATTTGCGATTCATCAAATTTGAACATAGGAATATTCAACATATTGTTTCCGAAACACAGACTATCTGTAGTAAGGCCCTTTTGTGCCCCTGTCAACTCATCCCTTAAACATAACACACATATATAGAACTACACACACACCTGACCCCCCACATGAATATCCCACAGGGATTTTAAAAGGATTCTATGTATATATTTTTCTTCCATCAAAGAAAGGGCTGGTTAATGTGTTGCCTCGAGCAATAGGTCAATATTTATAATCAACTCCTACCATGGAAAGTGCATATGGCTCCCACTTGGCCATTCTTAAAACTGCGGCTGCTTTGTCAAAGAGCAATAGCTCATGCAATCTAAATGAACCATAATTATTTTTGGTTAAAAAATTTTCCCCAGTATATCTACTTAATGCCCTGAAACCTGGTTTTATTATTTTATGTTTACTTAAAATAAATGTGCTTATAGACACAAAATCAACATGAAGGAGCCATCTGGAAACCTCAGCTGATTTGATTCTGGGTGTCGTGTCTGCAAATCTCCTGTACACTCTTGTTTGTGTGAACTTGGGTTCACTTGAACTTGGACAAAGTTGAAGGCCTCGTATTTTTGCTCCTCACAGCTGCCAATCATGGGGACTGAAGAAGGGGCTAGAAGAAAAACTAAGAATAAAGGAGATTTCTGAGTGATCTTTGAACTCTCAGTGTGCATGAAATTCAGACACTGCTTAGATAAGTGGTGAAGGCTGCATATAATCCCGTAGTTGGAAGATTGTTGAGTATCATCTGAGGAGTCATGTCTCCCTTGGATTACTGCTTTCCTCCCTACCAATACTATTTTTTTGATTAGGCAAAATATTACTTTGTCATAAAAGTGATGATTAACCAAAATTTCAGTGTAAGTTCTCTGATGCTTCCTCTTTCACTGGTACTAGGAAAGGAATTATTAGAAAATTTCCTGAACATCAGTATACTGTTCAGGAAAGCTAACAGGATTTCAGCTTAAAGATTGACTTAAACTTGGATGTTTCTACACAAAGCTAGATAGATAATATTACATGATCTTAAATCATACAATTTTCTAAATGTAGTCAAGAAAACCTCCTTAACTGAATTAAAAAATTCACTTTGTAAAAAAAAAAAAAGGAGGATAGATATATTCACCTCCTCATTCCACTATTCAAATACTATCTATACTTATCCCCATCTCCACCTCAATGCTTATACAAAATGATAGCATGTTTACCTAATTAATCTATGCACATGTTTAGCTGGTGAAGTAGCATGATGACTGACTCTGGAGAATTCTGTCTACTTTCAGTTCTGATGCTAATAACTATATAATTTGGACAAATCTAGTCTTCATTGCTAGTCAAAAGACTGAGAAATAACAAGGCACTTAATGTCTTTGAAAAAGAATGTAAAACCAGATGTTCAAAAACTCTTTCTGATACTACATCAATTTCCACCAGCAGGTCTTTTTTCCACTCTAAGTATCCAGAGGCAATACTGCATCAGTTAATTTCACTTAATTCAACTTTCTCTATGGTAATGGCTTATTTGGGGGAAACCTATGCCCAAGCAGAATTATGAAGAAGTATGTATAGAGGAGTGAAATTGTCAACTATTAGGTCTATAAGTCCTCTCCTTTGGGAAATTAGAATTTGTGAATATTGCATCTTGGCCACTGAATTTTAAAATAAGGACAACACATGGATATACATGAGTATCTGTTCACTCAGATAGTGTGCCAATTTGTGGGTATCACAAATTCAAGGATTCCAGCTGTGCCAGAGTACAGACAGACACCCAGGGAAAACATATAATTTCTTAAAGACAGCAAATGACACTCTCCTTGCTTTCAGCAGTATCATCAAATAGAAAAGGACTTGGATCACTTATAGGATTGATATGGCATATGGCAAATGCTGTTCTTTTAGGGGAAAAAAAATGCAAAATATGGAGACTGGGAACCAGGAACCAATCAAGGGAATATCTAAAAAATGAAACAAGCATCTAGCTTGCTGATCAGAACCAGGCCCCAAGGATTATTGTGGAGAAGTCATTGAAATCATCAATTGGGTTGAGGGAGAGTAAAAATGACAACCTGGATAAAGGGATAGAGAGAGAAACAGCACAACAAAAGTCTCACAAGGGAACTGTTAGGGCCCAGAAGTCCTTTCTTCAGAACTTCAAGCCTCTGGGGTCAGTTTTCTTTTCTCTGCAGCTCCCTGGCACGTGAAATCAGCCAGGTTCCTGCTCATTCTTCCCAGATTCAGACTTCAATGATCCAAGGCAGAGTATTCTCCAAAGAGGGAATTCATTGCTTTCTCTGTTCTTAGAGATCTCTTCTTTTCCTTGACATATCATTCCAAGGGGCTTTTAATAAGGAGATCATTTAAAAGTGAAATTACATACCAAGTTATCATGTATGACTTTGCCGCTGCCAGTACTGGATTGCGATTAAAGCTTTTTACCTACCTATGTATTTTACTTAAATATATATTCTGGGAAAAGAAAACAAAACAGGGTTTTGCTATAGCTCACATGGTGTATTTTATGTGTGTTTTATTATTTTTCTCTTTATTTTAAGAATTAATCATGTCCTTCAAAAGATAGATACAAACTGTTATATGTAAACAGTCTCTCTCTCCAATACAAAGTTTTCTCTGCTGAAAGTCTCTCTCTCCAATATAAAGTTTTCTCTACTGAAAGTCTCTCTCTCCAATACAAAGTTTTCTGTACTAGTTTTCATACATCCTACTTTAACTGGGCCACATTTTTCAAGTTGGCTTCCTGTTACCAACCGTCTCTCAGTATACAGAAAATGTGCTCAATATTTCACACAAGATGGCTAGAAAAAGTTCATATGTGGCACCCATTTCCCTTCTGATTTCTGTGTTCACCTTAGAACTCGGTTTCCTCTCTTTTAAAGGGAACAAAAGGGAATCCCTAACAGCTTGCCCAGCACCTCCTTAGCTGGTTAGAGGAGCCTCACATCTCCTCTCCTAATTAGGTACTGAATACCCTGGACTTGGAAGATTGACCCCAATTCAGATGAAAACTGTCCTGTTTTCTCTAAGATGGTAAGTCACTTTTCCTTATGTCCATATGTGGACACTCTAGGTGCTTTGCCCCAGCCTCCTTCTTCCATTCACTGGCAAGAATTGGAGATCCTTGGGGCACACGAGCCCCCAGCACAGTCCTCTTCCCACTCTGTGAGACATAGGTGTCATGTCTAACTTGTTTCCTCCTCAAACTATAGTCCCAGAACAAGAATTTATTCACTCATTTAACAATCATGTAACAAGCAGTATACTAGGGAGCAGATGTTATGTGCCAGGCAGATACAAAGGTAAGCAAAACAGATGTGGTTCCAGCCATCAAGAAGTCCAGTGAGAGAGATGACCATTGGTTGACTGATCACTAACATGCATGAATAATTTAAAACTGTTGTGAAGTATGGGCCTCCCCAATGACTCAGCAGGTAAAGAATCCTCCGGCAATGAAGGTGAGGCAGAAGTCATGGGTTCGATCCCTGAGTGGGAAAGATTCCCTGGAGGAGGAAATGGCAACTCACTTCAGTATTCTTGCCTGAAAAATCCCAAGGACAGAGGAGACTGGCTGGTTACAGTCCATGGGGTCACAAAGAGTCAGACATGATTAAGTGGAGAGATATTGCAGAATATCATGAGGGTATAAGGATTTCTCAATAAATTTCTCTCAAGTGCCCTCATTCAGTGTCAAAGCACTGATTTTTTTTGGGGGGGGGAGTGGGGGAAGGGATGGAGAGCATAACTTGAATGCTTAATGCATATCAATTAGTTCAAAAGAGGCTTCCCCAATGCTGTGCCCTTCTTGAATTTGGTAAAGCTTATATATTCACTGTTTATAAACTTTTATTACAATCCAGTAACAATGTTAGTTTCCTTCATTTCTACATGCAAGCAGAATTGACAGATTTTGTATGGTATCAATTTCTAACGAGTCTGAACTTGCCAACTCCTGTAAACAATCATATCCATATTATAACAACTTTGTCTTTCCCCAGATTCTGAAATATACTTCACTAAAAGGTTATCTTCTGCTTTAAGAATTTGCCCTCTTTTTGTATCTGGATGAAAGGGTTAGTAATTAGTCGATCAGTCATGTCCGACTCTCTGGGATCCCGGGACTGTAGTCCAGCAGGCTCCTCTATCCGTGGGATTCTCTAGGGAAGACTACCAGCATGGGCTGCCATTTCCTCCTCCAAGGGATCTTCCCAACCCAGGAATCAAACCTGGGTCTCCTGTGTCACAGTAAGATTCTTTACCATCTGAGCCACCAAGGAAGTCCTGTATCTGAATGGAATGACTGCAAATGTTCTCAGTGGCTGTTTTCCAAGACTTAATACAGAAAATAATACATGTTTATGAAATTTGTAAAATTGCAATTAAAAAAAAACTTAATAAAAAAAATGTCATTCAATCCAGAAGATAAAAGGTCCAAAGTAACAAGCTTTGCAATGCCATGTATGTTAGTAAAACAACCTCTTCACCAAGTGGAATAGTTGGCAATAATAGATGTCAAAATACTTGATTCTTCAAGAGATTTGTAGAAGCTTCCAGTGACCTTAAAACCCTTAATCTCCATTTCATGCCTTTAAAACATGTAAGTGATTTCAGTTGTACCATTTTCTCAAGTGTATCATAAAGTGTTTTCAAAATGTATTGATGATGGCAGCACTTCCACCATTTATTTTTTCCAAATTCTAGCTCAAAACTTTAACAGCTCAAAGAAAGAAAGAAAGAAAGAAACCCACTGCTGCTACTGGTAATAACAATAATAAACTCTGCCACTTGCTGTCTGTGTAATCTGGGACAAGTAAATTATTTTCTTCATCTGTAAAATGAGTGAATTAAGACCTGTCAAGATTAAAGATAACATGTGAAAAATGTCTGGGACTTACAAAAACTCCGTGAATTGCCATGGGACAGTGATGATTATTGTAAGATGCTGGTGGTTTAATTTATCCTCCAAACAACAGAAAATAAACACAGAATCCCATATACAAATCATATTATGAAAATAAATCGTCAACAAAATAATTCCTTTTTATAAACTGGATTGAGCATTCAATCATGTAGTTAGCAAAGTTAACAAGTTCCTACATGAAGCTATGCTGTTTAGGTAGAATGAAACAGCTGGGCTCTGAGAATGAGACCAAAGGGGGAAAAATTGACCTAAAATTGCAACCAGAAAGATCTCTGGTTGTGACACATCAGAGTCAGAGGATAAAACAAAACTGGCAGCTCCTTGGGTGGTTCAGGGAGTGGAAGTTCTGGGTTTGGTTAGCTGACAGCCCACCAGAAGAGTGAAGAAGAGTTGGGAAATCCATCAAGGTGCCAATGACCCACTGGAAATTGTCCATTACATTTAAAAGTGAAATCAAACTTAAAAGGACTAGTGTGCTGTAGTTGGTATGCTGCAATGCTGTATGTGGTATCATTTGATGCAATGGAATAATCTTTTCTCACAACTTACAGGAATTGCTTTTACCAACTTGCACATGATTGAGTCAACCAGAGACGAGGGCAGAGTTACCATGACTGGTTTAATGTATTATTCTTGTTCATTTTTCACATTGTATTTATCCCAAAGGACATCATGCTCCGTAAGATAGTTCAGTTTGGGTTGCCAATTGGTCTGAACTTCTTAAAGCTATTTTCAGAAACCATGACTCTACTCTTTGGCAATACAACCAACTCATACATTCTACATTTGGTAAACAGACACTAGTTCCTGTAAAATTGTTTATTTATTACTTAAAATTATCTACAAAGACAGTCCACTGGAAATACTACACTGGGACTCCAAGCAGACTGCTAATAATTTGGAAGCAAATGCTTCCTGATTTAACCACTTAAGGGAAACTACCAAATTTCCATTCTCTAAAAAACAAAAAACAACTTTAAAAGTACTTCTGTTGCAATTTGTATAACATATGCTGTGCATACAGAGCTCTTTAAATAGGATTAGGTTAATCCACAGTCTTAACCTTAAAAAGTGTTTGCCTCTGTGTAGCATGGTCTCCAAATGTGTGAGAGTGACACGTGAACCGGTCCTCCCCACCATGAAATACTTAGCAAGAAGACATCAAGCACTTGAATCTCAACTGAATGCCTAGGATTTACAGTTATAGTGTGTCTTTTGTTCCTAAGGAACCCCCCATTCAGAAGAATTTACAAGTTGGCAAGAAGATATCAAAATTCAAATAAGGTATATGTATATATAGAGTGTGTGTGTGTGTGTGTGTGTGTCTCAAAACTCAATGCTAAGAAACCAAACAGCCCAATTTAAAGAATGGGAAAGAGATTGGAACAGATACTTCACCAAAAAATCATGAATGCCAAATAAACACATGAAATGATGCTAACCATTATTGGTCATCAGGGAAATGCAACTGAAAACCATAGTAAGATACCACTACACACCCATTAGAAGGGCTAAAATTAGGAAAACTAGCCAGGATGGGTGCGAATGTGGAAGAACTGAAACTCCAATGCATGTATGCTGGTGAGAATGTAAAATGGTACCACCACTTTGGAACAGTATCTCTTTCTTTTTTATTCATAAATTTGATGCAAGTTTACAACATTTATTGTACATTGCCAAATAAATATGCAGTGAAAATAAAATTTTTAAAAACCCAAGAACCAAAAAGCAAAGCATGCCAAATGTGCAGCTGTCAATATGCTAGCCATCTTGGTAAATCTATGAGAAGGAGTCTGCAAGGCATGTTAAAAGATACAGTTACACAGTAGTATGGACAGACTTCTAGGGATCACTATTCACCTCCTAGTCTATGTACATAGTTCGTCTTTGGATATGTAAAAAGCGTAATCTGGGTGGGCTTATGTGGCAAATCTTACTAAGGAAGTTGTTTTGAGGTGAGGAATAGGATGTGGCTGGGAGTGGGGTTAGGGGCAGGCTGAAAGCTGGAAAGCAGGGTCATTCTTGAGGGGTAAGAAATCAGTTTTGTCTGTTGACCGCTGTGTGTGTGGGTGGGTGTTAGTTGCTCAGTCATGTCTGACTCTTTGCAACCCCTGGCCTATAGCTTGCCAGGCTCCTCAGTCCATGGGATTCTTTAGGCAAGAATACTGGAGTGGGTTGCCATGGAAGGTATGTGTGATTCAGTAGGCAGGTCCCAGCGGTGTGTGTCCCCAAAGCTGGTGATAAGGAATGGAAAAAAGTCATTCAACAGAAACCAGTAATGGGTTTTCAATAGAGGAAAATGAGGTTAATTAAATGAAATTGCTATTATGGACAGTTTTCCACTAAGAAATATTGACTTTCAGAAAAAACTGAGAGCCGTAAGAAAAGAGCAAAAATTTAGTAGGGTAGGGGAAAGGATTGGTGCACGTGGAGAGAGATATTGTTTCTAATTTCTTAAGGAGAACTCAGTTGTGGAGTAGGGCTAGGCGAAACTAAGATTGCTGGGCATCTGTCTGCTGTATGTTGATTTATTGTAATGGGAAAGCTAACAACTAATAAGAAAGTTATAATAGCTGCTACTTATTGAGACTTCATTAAATCCAAGCTCCAACTTGTTCAAAAATCTTTATACATAATCCAGTTTAATCTTCACAACAACTAAATGAGGTAATTATTATTGTTTCCATTTTGTAGGCAAGAATATCAAAGACTAAAGACTTAGGGAAATTGCCCATTGGCCACACAACGAGGAAGAGGGAAAGTTAGGACTTCAACTTGGGTGTTACTTAATCTTTCATTTATCCAAGAGTGAGACCAAGAATATAAAATTCTATTCTAAAAAATAGCAAATAATATAATTACAGAAACTTCTACTTAGTAATTATTGTCACTAATTAACAGAGAGACCAAGAGTGTATGAGAGGCAGAGAAGAGTAAAAAGCGAAGAACATCTTGTTAACAGTCACCACTTCATGATGCTTGTCCTACCTTGAAGTTCTCCAGGATCATTCTAAGACAGCAGGGTAATCATCACCCATCTTTTCTGCCCTCCAAAAGGACCTGTGAAATATGAAAGCAGTTTGTTTTCTTTCTAAACAAATTACACTTCTAAAATGAAGTTTGATTTTCCTAGAAATCCTGGAAATTTTGCCCAGATGAGATAGAAGAACAAACATAAAATTTTAAGTTGCTCCCCACCGCAAAAAAAAGTTTACTTTCCAACGCTTCTTGGCACAGGTCTCATGTTAGAATCATCTGAGATACCAGGGCCTCACCTCACATGTGAACTCAGTCTCTGTGGGGTAGGCCTGGGCATCACCATAGTCTTTTATATATATATATATTAATATGTATAATTTTATTTATTTATTGTTGGCTGTTCTGTGTCTTTGTTGCTGCGCCGGCTTTTCTCTAGTTGCGGCAAGGAGGGGCCACTCTCTAGCTGAGGGGCTCGGGCTTCTCCTTGAGGCGGTTTCTCTTTTCGCAGAGCATGGATTCTCCGGCACCGGGTCTTCAATAGTAGCAGCATCTGGGCTCAGTAGTTGACGTTTCCAGGCTCTAGAGAGCAGGCTCAATAGTTGTGGCACACGGGCTTAGTTTCTCCACGGCAGGTGGGATCTTCCCAGATCAGAGACTGAACCTGTGTCTTCTGCACTGGCAGGCGGATTCTTTACCTCTGAGCTATCAGGGAAACCCTCACCATAGTCTTTAACCAGCAATTCCATCAGGTATTTCTAACGTAAAGTTTGAGCACAGCGTTTGGGGCTAATCCATTTAACTAGTAGCCCACACGTCACATGACATTAAAAGCTATGTGGTAGCCTCACCTATGGAAACTGGAACTGCATCATATTCTGTGCCTCCTTGTTTCATTCAAGAGGAAGCAAACATCTCCAGTTCTTGCAAACAGCCTACTCAAAGATCAGAAGAGGCCTTGGATCCCAATTCAAGTTCCCTGTCTTGGGTACAGATCAAAGGGGCCCCAGGATATAGTGAGACAGGGTAGGCTCTGCCAAGAGCAGGCCAAGTAGCAACCTCTCTGCTGTTTGGTTTTTATACTAGCGTCTTTTGTAAAACTTCGGTACGGAAACACACATATGTAAATATCTACATCAACATAATATGTATAATTTTTCAAGTTTTTAGAGACAAATGTCAAAGGACTGAAAGGTCCTTTCACTTACAGTTTATCAGGAAAGGAAGAAAAATATACATCAGGAAATACCTGATGTCATTCACTGTAGAATGATCTGAGGCCTTGCTTTCTCCATCTCTTGCACTCCAGGCACCCATGTTGCATGTACTTCACAGGCAATGTCTGATGCAAGCTGATTAGACGACAATCAGAAAACTGAATCAAATCCAGGCTCACTCCCTAGAAACTCTGTGACCAGGTCACTGATGATCATGACCTGTAGAATAGAGGAGAGATACTACCTCTGGATACCAAGTCAAAGAGGAGATAGAACATATGAAAGCATTTTATATGGAAGCCCTGTATATAAACTGTTTTGATTATTTGTTTCATTTGCATTACATGAATTTTAGCACCCTGCCTCTAGGCAGGAATGAGGCCAACCTCAGACTAATTGGAACCAACACTTGACAGCTTCCCATTCGCCTGCTTCCATGTGCTGTGGAGGCCTCAGCCTTGCCTCCTGGGCCCCCAGGCCAGTGGAATGGCTAAAAGGAAGTGTAGGTGATCTTATCTTCCACTTGGTACACTGGATTGATTGAACATTGGCAATTATTGGGAAGCATCATGTCCTTGATGACAGGGGGGCTCTATCACAAGGATCACCACCATCACCTCCATCAGGCCTGTACCTTACCCCCCACCTCCAGCAGGTGGCCAGTGACTGATGGGGAGATACAAAGCCTGGCTCCTTGGCCTCAAGTAGGGCAACTCTGCAGTGAGATTTAAACTTTCCACAATCAGATCAAGGATCACACCCTTGCCTGGCTCCTTCCCCTTCCTTATCTTGCTTCCCTCCCTCCCTTACAAGGGTTTCCTGAGAAATGCTGATCAATAAATCACATACCTTGTTGTGTGTGATTTATTGATCAGCATGTCATGTACACCTTGTGTACATGACCAACTGAATCCTTGTCTGAGGACCTGTCTTTAGGCAACCTCACTAAGACAATTATATTAAAGTTACCTGCTTTATGTTTTATCTACTGAATATTTTAAAATGGAACCTTAGCCTCATTATTCAACTATTTGTGGAACACTTCTCCCTGTCATCTAGCACTGATTAGAAAAGAACGTAAAATAATTTAGTAATATCCCAAACCACACACATATAACAAGGTGAATCCGTACATATTCAGCATTCCCATGTCAATGTCATCTAAGTAGCCAGAGAGAGGAAGCTAACATTAGATCTCCCAAAGATGCAGAAGAGAGTTACAATCATCTCCTGAGCTTAGAACAATGGCTATTCCTAGAAGTTTGATGAAAGTTAGGGAACCTAAAAATTTGATGAAAGTTAGGGATCCTCTCCCCTCAATAGGCACAAACCACAAATATATAATATTTTGCATGAATTTTCAGAAATTCATTTCAGAAATGTTGTTAGCTTCTGAAGTAAATTCTAGATCCCAAGTAAAGAATGTGGGGCTATAGCAATATGACCCCATCATTTGAAGAATTAAAAATTGCTTATATTTAGTACTGTTAAGTTAGTGCTAATAATAAGTTTAATTCCTATTTCATCTTCCATATTTAACATATGGGGAAAAATCTGCTAACACTCTACCCAAATGGAGACTCTCAGTCCCTTCTCGCAGGAACTGTGGGCCCACCTTTCCTGAGAAGCTGCCTGCAGACTGTCCTGAAGCTGCCAGCTTGACACCAGGAGGCCCAGACCTCTGGTTCACAGCCATGCCAGCCCACCCCAGCCCCAAACGAGGCTGACTCAGAAGCAACAAGTCCCAGATTTAACACCATTTGGAATTCGTACCATCCTTTCCCTCTGCCTACCCCCATCATGCCTCATTATCACTCCAAACATAACACCTTCCAGAAATCTCTTCTCTTTCAACTCTAATCTCCATACTGTTTTCCACTTTCTCTCCTCTCCTCTATCTTCTCTCTGATCTTCCAGATCTTTCACTCTTCCCTCTGGATCCTCCATGCCAAGATAAACAAAATTCTATATACCCTCCACCTCTTTATTGAATGTTCATTTCCTTCATTTCTTTGCCTTAATTAAAACTGGGCATTTTCCACTATTGAAGACGGTATGGAGATTTCTTAAAAAACTAGGAATAAAACCACCTCTCAGTCCCATTCCTAGGCATTTACCCTGAGGAAACCAAAATTGAAAAAGATACATGTACCCCCAATGTTCATTGCAGCACTGTTTACAATAGCTAGAACATGGAAGCAAACTAGATGTCTATCAACAGATGAGTGGATAAAGAAGTTGTGGTACATGAACCCAATGGAATATTACTCAGCCATAAAAAGGAACACATTTGAGTCAGTTCTAATGAGGTGGATGAACCTAGAGCCTATTATACAGAGTGAAGTAAGTCAGAAAGAGAAAGATAAATATCATATACTAACACATATATATAGAATCTAGAAAGATGGTACCAAGGAATTTATTTGCAGGGCAGCAATATATCATGAGAAACACTGGGCTGGAAGAAGCACAAGCTGGAATCAAGATTGCCGGGAGAAATATCAATAACCTCAGATACAGATGCAGATGATACCACCCTTATGGCAGAAAGTGAAGAGGAACTCAAAAGCCTCTTGATAAAAGTGAAAGAGGAGAGTGAAAAAGTTGGCTTAATGCTCAACATTCAGAAAACTAAGATCATGGCATCTGGTCCCATCACTTCATGGCAAATAGATGGGGAAACAGTGGAAAGAGTATCAGACTTTATTTTTTTGGGCTCCAAAATCACTGCAGATGGTGACTGCAGCCATGAAATTAAAAGACGCTTACTCCTTGGAAGGAAAGTTATGACCAACCTTGATAGCATATTCAAAAGCAGAGACATTACTTTGCCAACAAAGGTCCATCTAGTCAAGGCTATGGTTTTTCCTGTGGTCATGTATGGATGTGAGAGTTGGACTGTGAAGAAAGCTGAGTGCCGAAGAATTGATGCTTTTGAACTGTGGTGTTGGAGAAGACTCCTGAGAGTCCCTTGGACTGCAAGGAGAGCCAACCAGTCCATTCTAAAGGAGATCAGTCCTGGGTATTCATTGGAAGGACTGATGCTAAAGCTGAAACTCCAGTACTTTGGCCACCTCATGCAAAGAGTTGACTCATTGGAAAGGACTCTGATGCTGGGAGGGATTGAGGGCAGGAGGAGAAGGGGACAACAGAGGATGAGATGGCTGGATGGCATCACCAACTCGATGGACATGAGTTTGGTTGATCTCCAGGAGTTGGTGATGGACAGAGAGGCCTGGCATGCCACAATTCATGGGGTTGCAAAGAGTCGGACATGACTGAGTGATTGAACTGAACTGAATGAAGAAACAGACAGAGAGAACAGACTTATGGATGTGGGGAGAGGGTAGGAGAGGGTGAAATACATGGAGAGAGTAACATGGAAACTTACATTGCCATATGTAAAGTAGATAGCCGATGGGAATTTGCTATATGTCTCAGGGAACACAAACAGGGGCTCTGGATCAACCAAGAGGGGTGGGATGGGGAGGGAGATGGGAGGCCGGTTCAAGAGGGAGGGGATATATGTATACCTATGGCTGATTCATGTTGAGGTTTGACAGAAAACAACAAAATTCTATAAAGCAATTATCCTTCAATTAAAAAATAAATTTTTAAAAATAGAAAAAACAAAACAACAAAAAAAGTTGGGCTTTTCCTCCAGATGCAGCTGGAGCAGATGCTTCTATTCAGTTTGCCGTGCTCCATAGACCAGGAAAAATGATCAGTAAGAGAACTGAAATATTTTGTTTGCCTGGAGCAGTGCCACTCTCATCTGCTGGTATATTTCTCCTCCTAACAGATCCCTAACTGTACTGCTCAAAAGTAGGCTGCATTTTCCTTATTTATTTTGGGAAATTTCATTATGTACCAGCTTATCAGGGGCTTCCTTGGTGGCTCAGATGGTAAAGAATCAGCCTGCAATGCAGGAGACCTCAGTTCGACCTTTGGGTTAGGAAGATCCACTGGAGAAGGGAATGGCAACCCACTCCAGTATTCTTGGCCAGAGAATTCCATGGACAGAGGAGCCTGGTGGACCACAGTCCATGGGGTAGCAAAGAGTCAGACACAACTGAGTGACTAACACTTGCACTTTCTTTCACCAACTTATCAAGAAGACTTTATTTCAATCACTAATATGCAAAATAGGAGCCTGGTGGGCCACAGTCCATGGGGTCACACAGAGTCAGACACAACATGCAAGCCAGGTAACTTTAATATAAATGTATTAAAGTCAGGATTCCGGAAGCAGATCCTAAGAGGGACTCAGTTATATGTGATTTATTGTGAAGATGGTCTCGGGAAACTCTGGAAAGGGAGGGAGTGAAGTAGGGAAGAGGGTGAACAAGATCCTTGCCTGATTGCAGCCAGACAAGCTCTACAGTTGAAACTTCCTGGCAGATTTCTCCCATCCTGAGGCAGAGGGGGCCAGGCGCCATTCAAGGTCCTAAATATACAGAACTAAATTGAAGAGACAAAATCCCTTCTTCCATGGGATTGCCATTCTCTTGGGGGAGGCAAGATAAATATATAATGTGTCCGGAGGCAGCCATTGCTACAAACAGGCAGGCAAAGCTAGAGATGAGATGGTTCAGGAGTTTTGTTTTGGATGGAGTGGTCAAGGAAGACCTCTCTGGGAAATGATACATGAGTAGAGACCTGAATGAAGTGAGGAACTGAATATACTGTATCTGGAAAGAAAGTATTTCTGTGGAACAGCAGAGGCAGAGATCCCGATCCAGAAGCACATTTGATGCATTTAAGGAAAGGCAGGGAGACCTGTGTGGCAGGAATGGAGACATAGCTGAAGAGCTGGCAAGGAATCTGCTGGTACTACCACCTACAGGCCAAGGTAAGAGGTTGGGCATTTATTATGAAAGTAGTCTTACAGGTCCCACCTCCCTAGGCACAGTGATTGGTCCATGGTTGGACTCATGATCCTAAGTGGACCAATCACAGCCTCCCCCACAATACTGGTCACAGTATTAGACATAACAGTGGGCACCCAACTGGGCTATGCCAGAGTTCTCTCCCCCAAATCTTCACATTAGAGCTAAGAGAAGAGAGAAAGTTCTTCTTCCATAGCAAAGCTGAAAAATATGAGACTAGAAGCCAAAGGTGAAGAGATGCAAAATGAGTGGTAGAGAAAGACAGTGCCATTGGCGGGGACATCCTTGATTCTGATCACCCAGGAGCAACTCCATCTACTCACACCCTCAGTTTGGCCACATGTAATAAATTCTTCTTAACCTGAACTAATTGGACTTGGATTTCTATCACTTGAAAGTTATTATCCTCCTAACTCCTAGCGCTCCTTCAAACTTAATCCTTTTCCTCATTGGGGAAAAAATAGCCATCTGCTTATACTTCCCTGCTAGCTCAGACAGTAAAGAATCTGCCTGCAATGCAGGAGACCTGGGTTAGATCCCAGCGTTGGGAAGATCCCCTGGAGAAGGGAATGGCTACTCACTCCGGTATCCTTGCCTGGAGAATTTCATGGACAGACCATGGGATAGCAAAGAGTTGAACACAACTGAGCAACTGACACTTTCTTATGCCATCGGTTTATGGCATGTACCATCTTTTCTTGTTCCTGTCATCCAGCAATTTCCCAGTCACTCCTTTTCATTCAAGTATTTCAGAGTATTCCTGCATCATCCTGAATGTGTCCTCGTAAGGATTCCTGACCCCAGACTCACACTGGCTTGGCTTCCTCAGTTCGCTCTACTTCCATCTGTACCTTAATTTACTTATCTGCATGGCCAAACTCTGAAATATGCTACTTGTGAGAAGTATTCCATGTAAAAAATCTTAAATACACTCCATCATCTCCAAATCAATCCACATCCTTCCAAACAGAATGAAAATCTGAAACAGAGGACCACCTGCTTTAGAATTAGAACAACTCAGACAGGAGCAGAGACTGAAGATTACTGAGGACACTGTTTCCCATCTAATCATTTTCTGTGTTTTTTCTTAAGACTTGGTAGACTTTTTGTCACTTGTAATAGAAAGAGTCACCGCTAATGACTAATTCAAGGTCTTTTGCCTGTGCTGGGCCAGTTGCCTATTATTTCCCTGAGCAAATATCACATATATGTTTTATTACATATTGATATGTATTTGCTACTCACTATTCTCCTCAAGCTTTCTCACTTTTCAAGCATGCTCATATTTATAGGTGTTGACCAACCACATCATCTACCACTTGAGAAAATTAAGGTGGACACGCTCGTACATACATATGCACAGATTTTAAAATTATTCTTCCTTCCTTTCTCTCATCTTCTCTCTGGTCTCAGAGAATGTGCTCTCTCTCCCACATGCCAAAACTCCACCTAGTCTGGACCCAGTTCTCAACCCTGTCCCTATCCTTTTCCCCTGAAAAATCCCATCTCAACCCTCTTCACTTCCTCCTTTCTCAAAGCAAGCTCCTTTTCCTCAGCTTAAAATGTGCTCCCTTTCCTGGGCCACGTCCTCCTCCATCTCCTTTTGTCTCCACAATTACAAACTTGGTCTACTAACCTTCCCAGGTAAGCACACTCACTTCTCACTTGCGGCTACCCAGCTATGAGTTGGTATCTGAAAAATTTTTATCCAGCCCAAATCTGCCCCCATAGCTTCAGAATCCTAAGTTCAGTACCTCCTTACTTTTCATTGTTTCAATTGATATGTCTGTGATTGAGTTCACTCTCTCTCTGCCATCCTAAACCTCCTCTTCTTCCTATTATCACTGCCATCCACCTACTCACTCAACCTAGCCAATCATTCTCCAGTCCTGGTAATTGACTTTCTAAATGTTCCTTGAATCTCTGTCTGCCTTTCCACCTCACCGTCTAGACTACTGCATTTAAATGAGGCATCCACGTGGACTTAGACACTCTCACACACAGTGAAGTAGGTCAGAAAGAGAAAAATATCTCATAATATCACTGATATGTGGAATCTAGAAAAATGGTACCTATGAACTTATTTACAAAGCAGAAATAGGCACAGATGTAGAGGTCAACATAAGGTTACCAAGAGGAGAAGTGGGGAGGTGGGATGAACTGGGAGACTGGGATTGACATATATACACTACCATGTATAAAAGAGATAGCTGATAAGAATCTGCGGTATAGCACAGGGAACTCGACTCAATGCTCTGTGGTGACTTCAATAGGAAGGAAATCCAAAAGAGGGGATATATGGATACATATAGCATACATGTACTTTTCTGTACAGCAGAAACTAACATAGTATTGTAAACCACCTATACTTCAACAAAAATTAACTTAAACAAAACAAAACCCATCCACGGATCCATTCTCCACTACTGCAACAAATTCCTGTCCAAAACACAAACATGACCATGCCACCCTCTACCAAAAAATTGTCGATATTTTACAGATCTAACAAACTAAACAAATGTTTCTAGGAATATTGACTTTCATCATTTAGTAGAGACACTAGTCATTCTCAAACCAAATTAATTTTTTTCTCTTTTTGGCCAGTTTGAATTGTCCATGGCACTTTTATTCCTCATTACAATGCCATCAAAAACTGATTATGTTAAGCTTTGGTCCACCAAGTTTCAATTATTGTCCCTCTCTCTGTAGAGTTTAATGAATGACATAAATTTAGAAATGAAGAAATGGGTTGGTACAGTAATGGAGCACCTATGAGTATAAGGTATGGGATTTAAATCAACATGACATATTTGGAGTGTAAGCAGCTTTTGGTATCCAGTATGCCTGATCTTAGCCAAACACAGTTTTCTGAGAAAACCTTGAAAAGTTTCCATAAGATGGATTGAAAAGGCTCTGCAGACTTCAAAGCACTGTTTAAAATATTTTGATGAGTTACATGTAAATGAACATGCAGATTAGATTTCCATCTAAGGCCACATGCTCTTAAAACATTGAGGAAAAGTGCTTTGCCAAACATGCTCTGGGTCATTCTGAACTCAAAGCAGTTTGCAATATTCAACAAACCTAAATGTGGCAGGGGTCACCCATCTCTTCATTAGTCTCCTTACTACTTCAAAGCATAGTCACTAACTTGTAAGTGTCAATAAGAAAGGAAAATGTACACAGGGGATTGAACTAAATGGAAACTAAATCCTAAAGGAAATCAACCCTGAATATTCATTGGAAGGACTAATGCTGAAGCTGAAGCTCCAATATTCTGGCCACCTGATGTGAAGAGCCAACTCATTAGAAAAGACCCTGATGCTGGGAAACATTGAGGGCAGGAGGAGAAGGGGAACAGGATGAGATGGTTGGATGTCATCACTGACTCAGTGGACATTAGATTGAGCAAACTCCGGGAGACAGTGAAGGACAGGGAGGCCTGCTGTCCTGCAGTTCATGGGTCGCAAAGAGCCACACGACTGAGTGACTGGACAACAACAATGGAGAGGATGATGATATCTCCAAGCTATGAAAGAGCAACATGGACGGACCTAGAGGTTATCATACGAAGTGAAATACTAAGTCAGACACAGAAAGGCAGATATCACATAATATCACTTATATGTGGAATCTAAAAAGATGGTACAAATCAACTTATTTACGGAACAGAAACAGACTCACAGACTTCGAAACAACTTTATGGTTACTAAAGAGGAAAGATAAATGGGGAAGGGATAAATTAAGAGTCTGGGATTAACATACAAACACTACTACATATAAAATAATCAACAAGGACCTACTGTATAACATAGGAAACACTACTCAATATTCTATAATGACTTACATTGGAAAAGAAACTGAAAAAGAAAGAACAAGTGTATACGTATAACAGAATCATTTTGCTGCACACTTGAAACTAACACAACATTGAAAACCAGCTACACCCCAGTGTAAAATAAACATTAAATTGAAAAAGGTAAAAGAAGGTTATTTTCTTTCTCCAGATTTTATTTGTCCAATTACTGCTTTAATCAACAAGCCTATTTTTGAGCATTTACTACATGCCAAGCACCATAAAGAAATCAAAGAGTTATATGGATTGCCCTTGACTTTCCTGGAGATAGAAAAAAGATTTCATCTGTTAACACAAAGGACAGTGTCCAAATGCACATAAGCCATGGGAAAAATGAAGTAGAAGGTGTAGAAAATGTTCCCCTACATACATTCTCCAGCCTGAAAGTGAAAGTGTTAGTCACTCAGTTGTGTCCAAATCTTTGCAGCCCCATGGTGTGTCCATAGAATTCTCCAGGCAAGAATACTGGAGTGGGTTGCCATGCCCTTCTCTGGGGGATCTTCCCGACTCGAGGATCAAACTCAGGTCTCCTTCTTTACCATCTGAGCTACCAGGGAAGCCCATTTTCCAGCCTACAGGGGCAGGAAAGGGCACACTGTGGTTTCTGTTTTCCTGAGATAGTTGAAAGGCTGGGAACCACATCCTGAACCTTGTGCCCTGCTCAGCACCAGCAGGTCCTGCATACCTTGGATCTTAGTATTCCAGCCTCCTGCCTGGAGTAGTCAGCTTGTCACTGGAGTTCTGGAAAGTCCAGATTGCTTAACAGTCTTGATTGCCCCAAATGGAGAACCACCTAACTCAGAAATCCATTTTGTCAGCGTACAGTCTGGTGACAAAACCACAGAATGCCTAATTTGGAATTTTCTGGCTTAAAAAATGTTACCAGCTCCCCAGTGTTGACCATGCTGCTCAAAATTCCCTGTCATCCAAGTTTTCAGTCCCAAAGTTTTGAGAGTCTGCCTGATTCAAATGTAGCTGATGGTAAGTAACATTTTTAAAAAATTCACAATTATTTCACTTTCTCTTGATGAGAAATAAGATGTGATCATCTTACTGTCCCCCAGTAGACCCACAAAAGAGAGGAGGATAGTTGAGTGACTATTCTTAAAATGTTCAAAAGAGAAAGGGAAAATATTACAGGGTACAGACCTCTTTGATTATAGGCATTCTAAGAGTAGGGACTTCACATTATTTTTTTTTTCATGCTTCCTTATAATGCCTAATTCAAAAAACACCATCCATTAACTAACAACAACAACAAAAAACCCAACACTAAAATCAAGGCTAAATGAGGGAAGGACAGAGTCGTGGAGGAGATTGAGGGAAAAGGGTCCCTGAGAAATGACTCTCTGGTGACAAACTACAACCTTTTCATCTCCTCCTGTTTTGTACTTTGTCAGTCACTTTTGGCAAAGTAAGAAATGAGAACATTCCTCACCTAAGAAATGATACACATTTAACTGCACATCTTTAACATCCCCTGGACAGGTTGAAAACAAGCACAAGAGGATGAATGAAAGGCAAGGGACCATGCGGTAGAAATATGAGCGGGTTCTGGTGTGGGTCGTTACTATCAGTTTTTTCTTTAGCAACTGTCACATGGCGATTAAGTTACATTAGATACTGTGGGAATGAACTGCTAAGCTGGCAGTGGCCTCATGTTGGAGAAACTCTTCCTTGGATCAAGAGTTGCAAAATTGCACAAGAAAAATGCACCCCAAGATCCTTTCCAGAATGTGGAGGCTTTATTATTTCTATTTCGAGTGGTGCTGTGCCCTTGCCACAAATTCCAAGGTCATGCAGTGAATTCTCAATGTTGACCTGCTTCTGAGCCTCACAGAACAAAGACTCAGCAAATCAGATTTTCCCAGTACATAAATTACATCCAAGGAGTAAATCAGGCACCTCTGGAAGCAGCAATGACTTTTTTAGGCCACCAGGACAACTATAAGTGAATTACTGCTTCTGTGAAATAAGTGGACTCTTGTCTTGATCTGAAAGAGCTAATTCAGTTTCTTAAAGGGCCAAAACAGTATTTTTGGAAGACATGGGATGACTGTGGGTTGAACAGCATGGGTCAGAGTGCTAGATGTTGGATTCCACAGATTTACGATGGATCAAAGCCGGATAGTCCGGTGGTCAGAGAAAGTGACAAAAACCTGTAGGAGAGGGTGATTGATGTCATTGATGGATATACTCCTGAAAGACTAGTCCTGTCTATCTCCTCATGCCCCCTGCTTATCTGTTAAACATGGTGATCCTAGATTGGACAAGAAGAGGTTAGACAAGCAAGCCGTAGTGGCCCCAGACCTCCAGCCATCATGCAGCAAGGCTACTACCCGTGGTAAAAGCAGCAGGAGGAGACTGCTGATCCATGGGCCCAGTGCTGGGGGCTGCCTCTTCCTACCTGAGCCCCACCTGGATCACAGAAATGCTGTGCTAATTTGCTGGTTGAATGAAGATTGTTAAATACCCTATATGTGCTCAGCTAGATATTAAACAAATCAAGAAAGAATGAGTCATGTAAGTATACATTTACTTATTAAAGTTTTTAGAGAAAATTTTTAATTTCACTAATACTTTCAAATTAATGAACATCTTCAAACATCATCATAATAAAAAAGAATATAAGAAGCAATCAGATCAGATCAGTCGCTCAGTTGTGTCCGACTCTTTGTGACCCCATGAATCGCAGCACGCCAGGCCTCCCTGTCCATCACCAACTCCCGCAGTTCACTCAGACTCACCTCCATCGAGTCAGCGATGCCATCTAGCCATCTCATCCTCTGTCGTCCCCTTCTCCTCCTGCCCCCAATCCCTCCCAGCATCAGAGTCTTTTCCAATGAGTCAACTCTTCGCATGAGGTGGCCAAAGTACTGGAGTTTCAGCTTTAGCATCATTCCTTCCAAAGAGATCCCAGGGCTGATCTCCTTCAGAATGGACTGGTTGGATCTCCTTGCAGTCCAAGGGACTCTCAAGAGTCTTCTCCAACACCACAGTTCAAAGGCATCAATTCTTCGGTGCTCAGCCTTCTTCACAGTCCAACTCTCACATCCATACATGACCACAGGGAAAACCATAGCCTTGACTAGACGAACCTTTGTTGGCAAAGTAATGTCTCTGCTTTTGAATATGCTATCTAGGTTGGTCATAACTTTCCTTCCAAGGAGTATGCGTCTTTTAATTTCATGGCTGCAGTCACCATCTGTAGTGATTTTGGAGCCCAGAAAAATAAAGTCTGACACTGTTTCCACTGTTTCCCCATCTATCTGCCATGAAGTGGTGGGACCGGATGCCATGATCTTCGTTTTCTGAATGTTGAGCTTTAAGCCAACTTTTTCACTCTCCACTTTCACTTTCATCAAGAGGTTTTTGAGTTCCTCTTCACTTTTTGCCATAAGGGTGGTGTCATCTGCATATCTGAGGTGATTGATATTTCTCCCGGCAATCTTGATTCCAGCTTGTGTTTCTTCCAGTCCAGCGTTTCTCATGGTGTACTCTGCATACAAGTTAAATAAGAAGCAATAGAATGCACTAAATGATACAATTAAATTTTTGGATAAGATTTACACATTTCAAGTGCTTAAAGCACTCCAGGAATTATTATAAGCACTGCAGATTTTAAAAATTGTATTTGTTCCTCATATGGAAATACCCATTCTCAGAATAAGAAAATTTGAAAGTATCTAGAGAATATTTAACCTGATCCCTTTGTTTTTACCAGTTGGCTTCATATTATACTATATATTTGTAAATGTTTTTTCTCAAAAATATGAAAAACAAAAAAATACACATTCCACCACCCAGAAGCAGCTTGGGGCCTTTTCTTTCCTATATTTATCTAGCTATCGCTACATTGAAAGAGAAAGAGAGAAGACACCTTATTTTTTAAATCCTGTTCTACCTTTTGATTTAGAAAATGCATTTTCAATTTATAGCAAATCATTGACATTATTCAGGATAAGCTAACATAGAGACTCACATTGTTTTTAGAGGTTGCATAGTACTTTATTACTGTATGCAGTGTAATCTAATCCATTCTTCCTGTATTGATGGACAATTAAATACTTTTCATTTTTTTTTACTACAATCTGAACTAAAATGAAGAATCTTACATATATCCATCTATACCTATACCTATCTTATACCTATATCTAGACCTATGTGTGTGCTAAGTCTCTTCAGTTGTGTCCAGCTTTTGCAACCCCATAGACTGTAGCCCACCAGGCTCCTCTGTCCACGGAATTCTCCAGGAAGAATACTGGAGTGGGGTTGCATGCCCTTCTCCAGGGGATCTTCCCAACCCAGGTATCGAACCTGTATCTCCTGCATTGACAGGTGGGTTCTTTACCACTAGCACTACCCAGGAAGCCCGTATACACATATATAGATAGATAGATAGATAGTTGTTCTAGGCTCTGAATGAGATGTTGAAAGGGAGATGCTAGATCAAAGATCTCCCATTTTGTCCCACACAGGTCCATGGAGATTAGCTTGTATAAACTGGAGGGTTCAGCACCTCCATCTCCCAGAAATGGAGAAAGAAAACTGAACAGAGGAAACATCAAAGGAAGAGTCAGATATCAAGGACTCCTGTTTCACTCTGAGAGTTAGGAACCTGCTTGGAGTGACATGTGTTGCTTTCAGAGCCCCACTACATGAGGGACTTTGAACAGAGTGAAGGGACTAATTAGAGTCTCCTAATCCCATGGAGGACCAGCCATGCTGGAAGCAGGGAGCCTTGGCCAACTGCTTGATGGTAGCCCCCGAGGATGGTGTGAGGATGGACTACAGTTCAGAGCGGAAACAGGAGACAGAAGAGAACATGACAAGAACTCAAAGCAGAAGAGGCCCAGCTGTATGGCCGCTGGCAAAGACCACAAGCAAGGACACTCTCTGAGGGGCTTCAAGTCATCAGCTATTCTGCCGTCATTCTCCTTCATCCCCCAACCTTCAACAAAAGCCGCTACACACCAGAGCATGGTAGAAAGAGAAAGACTGTCCCAAGAGAAAGACAAAGAAAGAGAAAGACTGTCCCAAGTTCAAGAGTGTCAAGGACAGCGGACACTGGGCTTACGTGGGGACATGCAGGCAACCGCAGAGGAGCAGGCTGGTGCCTGGCCTGACTCCAAGCAGAAGAGCCCAAACTTTAATCCAAATGTACTGGGGGCAGGTGGCCTGGCAGGGGCACGCAGAGTCCAGATTCTTCTGCTTCACTATAAAAGGGTCCGTCCATGCAGCAGACACATGGGCCACAAATAAACAGCCCTGTAATAATAATCTTAACTCTTTTTCACTTCAGCCAATGTTCCAGAAACACATTCATTTCAGAATCCAACAGCAGTTTCGAGAGGATTTTTAGCCACTCATTCCTTGCCACACAGGTCCTAAACTTTAGTTACCAAATCTCTGTGCAAGATGCAACAATTTGCTTCCAGTCCTTCCAGCTTCTGCCAGGCCCTCACCCATGCAGCCAGCCTCCCGCTGGCCCCGAGCCACGGCTCCCCCACTGCTGTTGCTGACAGTGGAGGTCTGCCAGACGCTCCTAGCAGCAGCACAGACCCATTGGGCAGGGAGGGGAGAGGCAAGGATTTTTGTTGTTTTTTTTTAATTTAGGACTGCATCCCCATGGCCTGCTGAATCTTCTTTCTCTGACCAGGGATCAAACCTGTGTCCCCACATTGGAAGGCAAAGTCTTAATGACTGGACCACTGAGGAAAGTACTGGCAAGGACTTTTTCTTTTCCCTCCTCCAGTTCTCTCTTTCTCTCCCCTCCTTCTCTTTTGTTGATCTCTTGGCAAAAGAAACCTGGTGAGCCAGATGTCAACCGTAATTTCAAGTTTGCTGTACTCCTACTGTTCCTGCTATAGACATTGTCCCTCTGGGGACTAAGACATCTCCACCCACAGAGCCTAAAGCTGAGATTGCATGATTCATTTTGGAGGATGATACCCCATCTTCAGATGGTATTATCTCCCAGCTGGCATCTCATTGTGCATTTAAAAGGCCAGGACACCACTCTCAGGTCAGCAACTTCCATGTATGATGGGACCAGTGGATCCATAATCATGAACTCAAAGGTGCATATCCTTTGCTGTCAGTTAGGGCCATTGGTCCAAGACAATGTTAAATTAAACGCTCTGTAAGTACTCTGAGAGTGGCGCTGGCAGAGTTTCTGTTGGCAGGAAAGGCAAACTTATACCTCCGAATATATGAAGATTCCAGTAAAGAAGAATTGCTGCATTTTCCAGAGTGAAAGGGATCCAGAGTAATCAACTTGCTACTGTTATTGAACCTATACTGGCACATCTTAATAACAAAAGTCCATAGTTTAGCTTAGGTTTTACTCTTGGTATTGTAAATTCTATGGTTTTGTGCAAAATATTTTTCTGCTCTAAAAATCCTCTGTTCTCTGCCTATCCATTCTAACTACCCCTGCTCACCAACCCCTGGTACCAGGAAAACAATGATCTTTTTATTGTCACCATAGTTTTGTTTTTTCCAGAATGTCATATAGTTGGGATCATATAGGATATTCTGGTTTTCAGACTGGTTTCTTTCACTCAGTCATAGCCATTTAAGATTCCTCCATGTCTTTTCATAACTTGATAGCTAGGCTACCCATTCCAGTATTCTGGCCCGGAGAATTCCATGTACATTTCTTTTTAGTGCTGAATAACTGTCCATTGACTGGATGTATCATTATTTATTTAGCCACTTAACTACTGCAGGACATCTTGGTTTCTTCCAAGTTTGGCAATTGTGAACAAAGTTTCTACATACATCTGATACAAATTTTTGTGTGGGCATAAGTTTTCAACTTCTTTTGGTAAATACCAAGGAACGTGGTTGCTGGAATGTGTGGTAAGAGATGTTGTCATTTGTTTGATCACCAGAAAGGAAAGGGAGGGTGGATACTGGGAAAGGGGCAAGCACTTTCCTCATTGTTGAGTCTTCTGCAAGATCCTCAAGCAAAGCAGAGGCACCATCTTCTAATAAAGGAAGATGCATCATTTCAGTAAACCCAGAAAATTTCAGGGAATTAGAGATTTCAAAGTTCACAACTGCATTTACCCAGGTATCCTCAGCCCAAGTTTCAGGATTCCATCCTCTCCTAGTTTGGCCCCAACACTGGCTCCAGAGAATCACCAGGATGGGAGTTCAACCTTCTCTGAAGCTCCAGTACTCTTGTGATTAATTCCTGAACTTGGTTCTCCTCTTGTCTGCCCTCCACCTGTAAGAGATTAGGATTTCCCTGAAGGCTGCCAAAGAGTCCCTCTAATTTTTATGTTCTGCCTTGACTTGGTAATTAATCACCCTAAGGTTGTCATTAAAGTGAAGTGAAGTCGCTCAGTCGTGTCCAACTCTTGGCGACCCTACGGACTGTAGCCTACCAGGCTCTTCCATCCATGGGATTTTCCAGGCAAGAGTACTGGAGTGGGGTGCCATTTCCTTCTCCAGGGGATCTTCCCAACCCAGGGATCGAACCCAGGTCTCCTGCATTGCAGGCAGACAGGTTGTCATTATCCCTCTTCAATAAATGGATGGTGCTAAGCAATAGTCATCCAATTCCAAAGTCCTTATAGTTACAATTTCTGTCATACGTCTCAATACCAGTCAGTATGTGGAACCAGCCAGTATGTCTTCTTCCACTAATATCCCAATCCAGTTTACACCAGAGAAAGTTTTAATAGTTACACCAGGACAACATGGCAGGGACTATATATATTCTACCTGTATGTGGTAATGGGGTCCTCATTGCTAATGAGCCAGCAAATAATTTTTCTCTTAGAGTCTATTTCCTATAACCATTCTTGGTACCAATCATCTTCAACTGAGTTCATTGAGAATCTAAAAGATGTCTAAAAATGGAATGTTGCATGCAGAATGTTCTCAGAAGAGACACCTATCAGGAAGTTAAAAAAAAAAAAAAAAGGTAGGATCAGTCACAGGGAGACGGTGATCTATGTGAAGTGACAAGTAAACTTCACAGATTTCATGGTGAGCTTTAGAGCTTCATGGCCCTTCGGAGTTATTCCAAAATGAAACAAAGGGGACAGGCCTATGAATCCCTACAGAAGGCAAGCATTGGTTTTAATTCATCCTTTGGGAGGAGATGAAACCCTGGGTGGGACAATTCTCTAGTATGGAGAGCAGTTCCCAGAGAGGACAGCAGCTTTGAGCCTGGCTGTTATCCCCAGGAGTGAGGGCGGGGTACATCAGCCTTGAGAATGTGACCTCGGAAGAGCTTTACAGTTTTGATGGTTGTTGTCATTCAGTTGCTCAGTCCTGTCCAACTCTTTGTGACCCCATAGACTGCAGCACTTCAGGCTTCCCTGTCCTTCACCATCTCCAGGAACTTGCTCAAACTCACATCCATTGAATCGGTGATGCTATCCAACCATCTCGTCCTCTGTCATCCCCTTCTTCTCCTGCCTTCAATCTTTCCTAATATCAGAATCTTTTCTAATGAACTGACACTTTGCATCAAGTGACCAACGTACTGGAGCTTCAGCTTCAGCATCAGTCCTTCCAGTGAAAATTCAGGATTGATTTCCTTTAGAATTGACTGGTTTGATCTCCTTGCAGTCCAAGGGGCTCAAGAGTCCTCTCCAACACCACAGTTCAAAAGTATTAATTCTTCAGCACTCAGCCTTCTTTATGGTCCAACTCTCACATCATGGAAAAACCATAGCTTTGACTAGATGGACCTTTGTCATCAAAGGAATGTCTCTGTTTTTTAATATGCTGTCTAGATTTGTCATAACTTTTCTTCCAAAGAGCAAGAGTATTTTAATTTCATGGCTATAATCACCATCTGCAGTGATTGGAGTCCAAGAAAATAAAGTCT
Source organism: Bubalus kerabau (assembly GCF_029407905.1). Taxonomy (NCBI): domain Eukaryota; kingdom Metazoa; phylum Chordata; class Mammalia; order Artiodactyla; family Bovidae; genus Bubalus; species Bubalus kerabau. The sequence goes on along the minus strand of NC_073632.1, from coordinate 33,557,575 downwards.
GTTACTGTTTCCATTGTTTCCCCATATATTTGCCATGAAGTGATGGGACCAGATGCCATGATCTTCATTTTTTGTATGTTGAGTTTTAAGCCAGATTTTTCACTCTCCTCTTTCACTTTCATCAAGAAGCTCTTTAATTCTTCACTTTCTGCTATAAGGGTGGTGTCATCTGCATATCTGAGGTTATTGATATTTCTCCCAGCAACCTTGATTCCAGCTTGTGCTTCATCCAGTCCAGCATTTCACATGATGTACTCTACATATAAGTTAAATAAGCAGGGTGACAATATACAGCCTTGACATACTCCTTTCTCGATTTGGAACCAGTCAGTTGTTCCATATCCAGTTCTAACTATTGCTTCTTGACCTGTATACAGGTTTCACAGGAGGCAGGAAAGGTGGTCTATATTCCCATCTCTTTAAGAATTTTCCACAGCTTGTTGTGATCCACACAGTCAAAGGCTTTGGCATAGTCAATGAAGAAGAAATAGATGTTCTTCTGGAATTCTCTTGCTTTTTTCAATGATCCAACAGATGTTGGCAATTTGATCTCTGGTCCCTCTGCCTTTTCTAAATCCAATTTGAACATCTGGAAGTTCTTGGTTCACGTGCTATTGAAGCCTAGCTTGGAGAATTTTTAGCATTACTTTGCTTGCGTGTGAAATGAGTGCAATTTTATAGTAGTTTGAACATTCTTTGGCATTGTCTTTCTTTGAGATTGGAATGAAAAGTGACCTTTTCCAGTCCTGTGGCCACAGATGAGTTTTCCAGATTTGTTAGCATGTTGTGTGCAGCACTTGAACAGCATCATCTTCTAGGATTTGAAATAGCTCAGCTGGAATTCCATCAACTCCACTACCTTTCTTCATAGTGATGATTCCTAAGGCCCACTTGACTTCACACTCCAAGATGTCAAGAATAATAGTTTTGTTATTCAGTCCCTAAGTCATGTCCAACTGTTTGCAATTCCATGGACTGCAGCATGTCAGGCTTTCCTGTCCTTCACCATCTCCCAGAGTTTGCTCAAACCCGTGTCCATTGAGTCGGTGATGCCATCCAACCATCTCATCCTCTGTCATCTCCTTCTCCTCCTGCCCTCAATCTTTCCCAGCATCAGGGTCTTTTCCAATGAGTCAGCTCTTCACATCAGGTGGCCAAAGTATTGGAGCTTCAGCTTCAGCATCAGTCCACTATACATATTTTATCTGTACTACCGCTGTGTACAACTGTGAGTGCAACCTTCTTTGTTCTCCCTGCCTCCACAGCAGTCTTTTTTTTTCATGATTTACAGAGAAGGACTTAAACAGAACTTAATTCCCTGCATGTTGTCAAAATGGTGTGAATGACAGAGACAGTAGGATCAATCAGGCAAGCTGGACAAGTCACTATGAGCATCAAGCAAGTGGTGGAATCGCAGCCTTCATTTGAAGGATCTGAGCTGCGTATAGGAAGTCTCTAGAAGAGCTTCAGCATTTGGAGTCCAAAAATGTTATAAAGTTCATTGTCATAACATCAATAGACAGGCTTTAGCCCAGTTTCTCATTGTTGTTCAGTCACCAAGCCGTGTCCAACTCTTCTTGACCCCATGGACTGCAGCATGCCAGGCTTCCCTATCCCTCACCATCTCCCAGAGTTTGCTCAAACTCATGTCCATTGAGTGGATGATGCCATCCAACCATGTCATCCCCTACAACTTCCTTTACCTTTTGCCTTCAATTTTCCCAGCAGCAGGGGCTTTTTCATTGAGTCAGCTCTTCACATCAGGTAGTCAAAGTACTGGAGCTTGAGCTTCAGCATCAGTCCTTCCAATGAGTATTCAGGGTGATTTTCTTTAAGATTGACTGGTTAGCCCATTTTCTCCGATTTTGGCAAAAATGTTTCTGCTTGCTTTTAAAGGGAAACAGCTAAGGCCAAGCTACCCAACCAACCCTTCTAGAGCAGATTTACATCATTAGAGGGGCCTGACTGAGCCCTGTCTATATCTCTCCACTGCCTATCTTCTGACAGCCTAATGTTGCCTTGTGGCCTTTAGGGCACCAAGAGAGTGCCATGTATCTAGCAGTCTCTAGTCTCAGAGTCCACCTTGTTTTCTCCTCATTTTTTCAGCATTGGGCAGAATCATGGTCACTCTCAAAGTCAGTGACGTAAAGCCACAGTTCTGACTCTAGGAAAATGTGTTGCAAGGTTACTTTGCAATTGTCTAGTGAGACGCATTCAGGAGAAGATTCACATGCATTGCCACAACTTCTACCAGACACTCCTTCAAAGTGCAGAAAAATGTGAATTTGTCCCAAAGTTTGCCAGAGATCAAGTTCAGTGGCCAGGGTCCACTTCCAAATCATTGTAGTTACTTCACATAGTTGGTACTAACAAACCTGAGAACTACTGATTTTATTGCAAAGTCAATCTTGTTCTCTGACCACAGGCCACACTTCCAAACACAGGCAGCTTGATCCCAGCTGCAGACAGGCTTCTGGAGAAACAGCCTGGGCATGCGAATGGACCACGAGGAAAGATCACAGCCCAGAGGTCACCCTTTTGATAGCAGGCCAACTATCTTAACCTCCGCGGGGAAATAAAATCACTGTGAGGGATCTATGAGTGCTGAATAGCTATTTATAAAACTAATGGCAAACTTCTTTAAGGGAGTAATTGTTGTCTGCATTTCACACGTCTGCCGATGGCTTGTCTGTTTCCGTATGGAACCAGAAATTAATGCTGAGCAGAGATTTCCCTGCACCTCACCCACTGGCAGAAAGCATATCATGTCTCAGCACACCAGGGGATACCCGGTAACCTGCTGGGGAGCGTGAGCTGGAGCCGTTCCTATGACAGCATGTGCCACTTTGCCTTCATAAAAGTTACCAAACCGAAAACAGATGACAGCCACAGATGCTGAGAAGCTGAAATGTATAAACAGTCTCCTTTCTTTGCCATAGTTTTTGTTTTTTTTTTAATTTGGTCATTTTTTTTTTAACCAGTTGTGTGTGTGTGTGTGTGTGTGTGTGTGTGTGTGTGTGTTGCCCATGTGTTAATGAAGACTGTGGGAGGCCGTTGGCCCAGTGCTGTGTACCAGGTTGTAGCCTGAAGAAAAGGCTCTCTGGGACACTGACCAGACTTGATGAAATGACAGGGTGGTCTGCTCTAGAAGAATCCACTTCACACAGGGGGTCTCCTTTGATTATTTCTACTTTTGTCATCAGAAAAAAACATGGGAATCAAGTCTGTTTTCCTGAATCTTCCTGCGCTATACCAGTTCCCTTCGTTTTACACTCTCTTTCCCCGCTAGGTCACCCTATCAGTCAGCAATATTTATTAAAACTCTGTTGTAGGCCGAACAGCAGCATTAGATTCCATGAAATGCAAAGAAATAAGCGAAATAATCCCTGCCTTTGAGGAGCATATAGACTATTGTAGGAACAGCCACGCACGCGCATGAACAACACGGCATTTTGTGAAAGCAACAGCGTCGCAGAGTGTAGCATGTCGTTATAAATCGGAAAGCGACACGGCACAAGGGAAAAAGGGGGAAGTGACGTGTAAACAGCCCTCCTGGAAGAGGTAAGTTCTGAAAAAAACCATTGATACCACCGCCACGTACTATATTCCAAGTTGCAAATAACTCAAATCATCAAGTTTCTTTGAATCTACCTTCAAGTTTCCTTCGGTCTTTCTTTCAACCCTGGCTTTTTCGTCCCCCCACCACCAGGCCATAAAGCACTTTGTTCCAATAACATTTTGACTGGCCTTCCTGTGTCCAGCCTCTCTCCGTTTCATCTCTTTCATGTGCAGGTATCAGGTTTTCTTTGTAAAATATAATGATTTCCATTAAATAATTGGCCTGCTCAAAAATGAATAATGGCCCCACATTGCTTCTCAGGAAAGAGGAGAGGGACTGTACCTATAGAATCTGGATATAATCTACGTATAAATCAGCATGTAATAGCTAAACCATATGCAATAGATTATTAAATTATTCTTATTAATATTCAGGTAAATGCTTAGTAAACTGTATGTATTCCTTTTCATAGCGTTGGTTTCATCATTCACAGAGAATTGAGTCCTGAAATAAAAGAACCTATTCAAAGCCATAAACCTAAATCATGTGGTCATAAGCAAAAATTTAGCATAATTAGCCTAATATGCAAAGTGTGGAAAGAAAGATAAACTGTTGAAATCTAGATGGACCATCCTTTGCCGAGATACTCACCACCTAGATGGCAAACTGATGAGGCAACAAGAAGGAAAGATCTCAGGTTGAAAAGTGCTAATGTTTAAATTAATATTATATTCCATAATTTCTCCAGCAAAGCAGGTGACACCATCTTCCTTTCACCCTGGAAACTTTAACTCACTTGATTTTTTTTCACCCTCCCAGGAACTCCTAGTATCAAATGAACTCATCAAATCAAGAAGAATGGATAAAGTAATGAGTTGAAAACTTTTTCTAAAATTATAATACATAGGAAGCTAAAATAATTAAAACAACATGGTTTGGGTTTCTAAATAGACAATCAGATAAAATAGACAATAATGAAACAAAATGTATAATGTCAAAAACTAGATATTAATTACTATAAGAAATTGGTATATATGACATTTTTAACCAGTGATGAAAAGACAATGCTCAGATGAATAGGTAGCCACCTTGGGGGAAAAAATTCCTTGTTGTCTTACTTCACTTCTGATTTCAAAACAAAGTTCAGGATAAAGATAAGATTTAAATATATTTTTAAAGAAGCAATGAAAGTCCAAGAAGAAAATGTACCAAAAATATTTTATGAAACAGAAAGGAGGGGTAGCTGTTTTGGGAAACAATTTGTTATTTCCTCAAAAACTTAAACATAGATACCACATGACTCAGCAATTCCACTCCTAGGGATACATCCAAGAGAATTAAAAATATATGTTCATACAAAAACATTCATGTACATGAATATTCATTGTAGCATTATTCATAATAGGCAAAAGATAGATATAATCCCAGTGTCCTTCAACTGGTGAATGTATAAACAAAATGTGGTATAGCCAAACAAGGGAGTATTAGTCAATCATAAAAAGTCATGAAGTACCCATACATGCTACACGTGAATAAACCTTAGGAACCATATGCTAAGTGAAAGGAACCAGACACAGAGGCCACATACATGTTAAATGATTCTATTTATAAGAACTGTGCAGAATAGGCCAATGTATAGAGACAGAGGTAGATCAGATGTTGTCAGGGGCCAGAGGGAGTGGGGATGAGGCATGACTGCCAATGCATAGAGGGTTTTTTTTTTGGATGATGAAAATAGTCTCCGGTTATATAGTGACAATATTCATTTTGGAATCATAATAGAAACAGCAAGCAAGACCTCACAAGGTGAGAGCAAATCTCTTTCCCATATCAGCTGAATCTCAAAGAACAACTTTTGGATTCTAAGAAATAAGGTATTTTTGATTTTATAGTTTGTTTTCATTAATATCATGATATTAACTTCCTCCTTTAATTAGATGATCTTATACATATGTTAAGCTATTTAAAGTTATTTTTATTGTAAAATGAGACCAAAGTTGGTTATATAGTCATATATATCATATAATGGTAGTATCTATGGGTTTCTGTTATTTTGGGGAACTAAAGTAACCCATAGGAAAATATGATTTATATTGAAAAATTCATTTTATAGTCAACTGTTCAGGAGATGAAAGACATAAGGGAGAAACATCTGTAAATAAAACAAATCTACAGTGCTACTGTGAACTATTGATTTTTTAAAAGTCTATTTAAATTTTGTATAAATCTATATAAAGGATTCAATGGAAGTTCAAAGAGCTATATTATAATATATTATTATATTATGTTATATAATACTATATTTATAATCCCTCAGCTGAAATTCATGTAGCCATGTGGATTTCAAACTTCAGAATTTGGGGATTTTACAAAGGTAACACAGCATGTCTACTGCATGTTGCATATCAAGTCAGTGAAGGCTGGCGCCATTCCCTGTAATCAAACCCATTAATATTTCTGCAGAAAAAAGCATAAAAATTCATACTAACTGAAGTAAATAAGACTATAAATAGACTCACATAAGTTCAAGTCAGGTTTTCTTTCAAATTTGTTCAGGTCACCTTAAGTTTTGCCATCACATAAAGTAAAGGAACCTAGTTTTCCTAGCCTTTTGCATTTCAGAGTTGTGTCTAAGAGATTATGGATCTGTGTGTGTGCACACGTGCTCAGTCGCGTCTGACTCTTTGCAACCCATGGACTGTAGCCTGCCAGGCTCCTTTGTCCATGGAATTCTCCGGGCAAGAATACTGGAGCGGGTTGCTTTCTCCAGGGATCTTCCCACCCAGGGATCGAACACACATTTCTTACATCTTCTGCACTGGCAGGCAGATTCTTCACCAGCTGAGCTATGGGCGCAGCCCTTATGGACCTAATATATTGCTATTTTAAAATAATTTGTGTTGAAAAACTCTCTATATAATTAATTTACTAAGCAATTCTGTATTTTAGCATTTCTGAGTTTTGACGGTGTTCTTTTTTTGATGCCTGCGAGTTTTGTTTGTTTGTTTGTTCAATCTGGGGGTTCTTCAAGAAAAGATTACACTTCACTTTAAACAGTAAATGTGCTTGACGATCAAATCATACTATGTGCAAAGCTAGATGTTTATTTAAAGTAACATTGCAAAGAAATGATCATTCCAGAAGTGATGTGTTTTGTAAGTAGGGATTTTTATAGATCAGAATTTGTTAAAATAGCCGGTCGCTGAGGGTCGGACACAACTGAGCGACTTCACTTTCATGCATTGGAGAAGGAAATGGCAACCCACTCCAATGTTCTTGCCTGGAGAATCCCAGGGATGGGGGAGCCTGGTGGGCTGCCGTCTATGGGGCTGCACAGAGTCGGACACGACTGAAGTGACTTAGCAGAAGCAGTAGCAGTACCATAAAAATCAGCAAAAGGCAAATCAAAGTTTTTAATCTGTAATACAAAGACATAACTATGAAACTATGAAGTTACAGGCATAATTATCAACTCTCTCTTTGGTTTGTGGGGAGGAGCAGTCACACACACACACACACACACACACACACACACACACACACACCCTCCAGTCTCAAGTTCTCAAAATGTCACTACTGTAATTATTGTTCTGCTACCTCTCATGGGAGCTTCTGACTCCTCTGGCTTATTTGCATTTTTAAATTCCCTTCCTTTCTCCAGGGTTGTGATAATATGCACCTCGTTTTATTTGTTTAGTATTATATTAATAGCTTATTCAATCACTGTAGCTATGCCTTATAAATATTTCATACTCTGGCATTTAAAAAGCAATGTTATTTTCAAATAGAATGACTCGGGACACGAATGCCAGCATGAGCTAAAAATATGAATCCAAAGAGTTTCTCGTCTTTTAGAGTAAAAATTACTAAAAACTTTAGGATCCTGACCTTTAACTTTAAAAATCTCAGAAATAATTCCTTATATTGTATAAAACTAGTAATTAAAAAAATTATTCCACTATATAACAAATTTCTAACAAAGTCTTCACTGCTTGAGAAATTAAATTTGATAATGTCACTACTGAAAGAACAATTTTGAGTTAGAAGAGAATCTGATCAACCCCTCATTGCGCAAATAAGAGAACTGAGATTAGTAAAGGCTGTTGCCTGCAATGCAGGAGTCTCAGGAGACACAGGTTCAATCCCCGGGTTGGAAAGATCCCCTGAAGAAGATTATGGCAACCCACTCCAGTATTCTTGCCTGGAGAACCCCATGGACAGAGGAGCCTGGCAGGCTACAGTTCATGGGGTCACAAAGGGTCAGACATGACAGACGTGACTTAGCACGCACGCACTCATCAGGACTCAAGCTGAGATCTCTAGGACTGGTGCTCTTCATCCCACCAATTTCGTTGCTGTTGCCTTGGTCTGTTTATCTCATATCCCCATTAGAATCACAAGCAACCTGACCAGAGGAATCAGGCATCATTCTCCCCTTTCATTTTCCTTTATACAATAGATTTTTATTTCATACATGTGGAGCTATCATCAATCTCATAAGTGCTTGAAATTGCCACTCATTTGTCTTTCACTGTGATTTTAACTTAAGAGCATCCAAGACTCTGCTCTAATTTTTTCAGCCATTTGCATGTATTTTCAAAGAATTCCCAGCTGCAAGTCCTTATGCACAATGTTATTAAAGTAAGAGCCCAATGCAGAGCAACAAGTCACAATGCTTATGTCAAGTGAAAATTGTTTTACTCTCACGATATATCTTCCCAAAGATGAGAAGATCAGGTAATTAGACCATTCTGGGACACCTTCTTGATCGAAAGCATCAGATGTGGGTTGAAATATACATGAGAAGCTTTGCCGTTGGAAAAAGTAGGTGGAGGGTAAAAGAAACCCTTTGCCTCTGCCTGGCACAAACATCACAATGAACTTAGGTGAGGATATGCCTTTTTGTTTCTAGAGTTGTTACCACAACAGTGTGTTCCATGGGAGAGGGGGCACTAAAATGATTCATTTAAACTTTTTAACTCTATGATCTGTAAAATGAGGACAATCCTTGTAACGTTTAAATGATTATGAGGTTACCATTAAGAGCTCACTGGGCCTTGAAACACCAGAAATCTGACATATCCTGCACCCTTTTTCCATGTTCCATTCCCAATTTAAGATTACTATTGAACGCCGGAGTGTACTATGTTAATAGGCATTTTCCCTTGTCTGTGGACAGAAGGGCAAATCTCTAATAGTGGCTATGTGTCCGGGTGGAGGTGGGGAGAGAATACTTTCTGGATTGAAACATCACTGCTAAAAATATCTCACATTTTAAGTAAAAAATTCTATTGTTACTTTTTTGTTGCTTTTGTTGTTTTAGTGGCTAAGTCATGCCTGACTCCTTGCGACTCTACAGACTGGAGCCTGCCAGGCTCCTCTGTCCATGAAATTCTCCAGGCAAGAATACTGGAGTGAGTTGCCATTTCCTTCTCCAGAGGATCTTCCCAACCCAGGGATCTAACCCGTGTCTCCTGTGTTTCCTTCATAGGCAGGTGGATTTACTTTTTACAACTTTTTATTTTGATCTAATTTTAAATATACAGAAAAGCTGTTAAGAATGAGTAGGACAAGGAATCTTCATATACCCTTTACCCAGATTATATGAATTGCTTATATATTTTTCCCATTCTTTGTCTCTCTCTCTCGACCATTTGAGAGAAAACTGGAATCATGTCCTTTTACCCCTAAACTCTTCAGTGTGCATTTCTTAAGAGCACTGACATGATTATCACTTATCAAAATCAGGAAATTTAGCATTGATAACATGTACTAATTGTAATTATTAATGTTTTTTTCTTCTTTTAACTTAAAGTTAGTTGATGTAAAATATTATATAAGCTGCTGCTGCTGCTGCTAAGTCACTTCAGTCGTGTCCGACTCTGTGTGACCCCATAGACGGCAGCCCACCAGGCTCCCCCATCCCTGGGATTCTCCAGGCAAGAACACTGGAGTGGGTTGCCATTTCCTTCTCCAATGCATGAAAGTGAAGTCGCTCAGTTGTGTCCGACTCTTAGCCACCCCATGGACTGCAGCCCACCAGGCTCCTCCGTCCATGGGATTTTCCAGGCAAGAGTACTGGAGTGGGGTGCCATTGCCTTCTCCAATTATATAAGCTACAGATGTTCAATACAGTAATTCACAATTTTTAGAAGTTATACTCTATTTGAAGTTATTATAAAATATTGGCTATATTCCCCATGTTGTACACTATATCCCTGTAGCTTACTTTATACCTAATAGTTTATATATCTTAATCCTCAACCCTCATCTTATCCTTCCCTCTTCCCTCTCCACACTGGTGATCACTAGTTTGTTCTCTTTGTGCTCTCTTGAATTTGTTTCTTTTTTGTTGTATTCACTAGATTCTTTTTTAATTCACATATAAGTGATATCTTACAGTATTTATCTTTCTCTGCCTGACTTATTTCACTTAGCATAATACCTTCCAAACCCATCTGTGTTGTTGCAAATGGCAAAATTTCTTTCATTTTTATGACTGAGTAGCAGTGCATTGTGTGTACACACAGACACGCACACATATATATACTACATATTCTTTATCCATTCCTCTGTTGATGGACACTTAGGCTGCATCCATGTCTTGGCTATTGTATTATAAATAATGCTGCTATGAACATTGGGGTGTATGTATCCTACAGCTAATATCTGCTATATGGTGTAGACCTCATACTAATGGCAAGAGTTGTACAATAATATGTGGGTCATATATTGTTAACTATCTAGAGATCTGTTGCTATCATGACACACTTGACTTCCCTGCTCACATTTTTGAAAGTTGGCAACATTAAATCAAGATCAACATTATGTAGAAGACATGAAAAGAGTGATTTATGTTAGGGAGAGCTGAGTACCAACTAATAGAGAAATTTAAATTTAGAAACTAAGCAATTCTCTTTCTCAAATTTCAGCATTCATTAACTCCAGCTTCTCCCACTACTGTGTTTTTGAGTTTTCAATTGTATGGTTACCAGGGGTTCTCCATTATCAAATATTTTAACTCATCAAAATATTACTTATAATATGCCTAGAATTAGGCATAAATATTTTTATTTATATCCTACTTTATTTCAAAAAGAACTTATGAATGCTTTAAAATTACATAACATATAACAGGGAAAGATAAAACATCAGAATTATTGAATTAAAAAATGAGTGTGACAAAGAGCCCATTGCAAGTTCCCTTCCCAGCCTAGCATTTAGTACACAGCAGGTACTCAATAACTATTGATTGATAATAAAAGAAAACCCTATTAAATGTTTTTCTATGTACCACATCTGGTATCTAACGACAATAAAAGCCCAATTTCATTTAACTCTCACATTCACCACGGAGGTGAATTCTCCTCTTATACCCATTGTACAGATGCTTACACTGAGCTTCAAAGAAGCTAACTTGTCCATCAGTGGTAAAGTTAAGCTACAAGCCCAGCTAGTCTAATTCCTGGAATTTTAACCAATGCAGCAGGTAGCCTCCAAAATTAATTCTCTAGAATCCCTGCTCAGGAAAACTTGGTAGAAAACGAAGAAGGCCACCTCAACTCTGTCAAATGAGTGAAAGAACAAACGAATGTGGTGGGCCACACATTTCCATCTGCTTTGGCTTTGAATAAGTCACATTCCCTCTGTCTATTAAATGAAGGTGGGGCAAACAATTTTCACAGTTTCCTTCAACACAATAATGACTGGTTAGACTATTCCATTTTACAAACAAGGACCTCAAGATCAGAGATTTAAGGGGATTACAGACTTACATTTACAATAGGAAAATTAATTATATGATAAAATTAATTAACTCATTCATAGATGATATCTCCAAAGTCTTCAAGTAACATCCCTCAAATTACTTGGAGCTCTTCAATTTTGCTTCTTTTTAATGACTACTTTCACCCATAAGTGAAAGCCCATTATGAACTACCCTGATTATGATCAGAGTCAAATTTAAAGAACAGAACTGAACTGTATACCTTGATTATTCAGTATACAAATAGTGTTTAGCTTCAGCCTTGGTGGTTTAGTCACTAAGTCGTGTTTGACTCTTGTGACCCCATGGACTGTAGCCCGCCAGGCTCCTCTGTCCATGGAATTCTCCAAGCGAGAACACTGGAGTGGGTTGCCACTTCCTTCTGCAGGGGATCTTTCCAACCCAGGGATCAATCCCTGGTTTCCTGCACTGCAGGCAGTTCCTTTATGGACTGAGCTAACAGGGAAGCCCAGTTCCAGCCTTACAATCAGCTAAAGTGTAGTTAACCTATTTATCTGGTAAGGATGGGAAGGTGAAAAAAGGTAAGAAAAAATATTTATTGAGTATTTTGTGCCAGGCACTTTGTGAAAGTTGTCCTGTTTAATGCCCAGGAAGGTTAGATGAGACAGCAGAACAGGAATATCAACTCAATATCATTCTTCCAAATCTGTTTTTGGACCATAAAGAAGGCTGTGTCCCAAAGAATTGAAACTTTCGAATTGTGGTGCTGGAGAAGACTCTTGAGAGTCTCTTGGACAGCAAGGAGATCAAACCAGTCAATTCTAAAGAAAACCAACCCTGAATATTCATTGGAAGGACTGATGCTGAAGCTGAAACTTCAATACTTTGGCCATCTGATGCAAAGAGCTGACTCACTGGAAAAGACCCTGATGCTGAGAAAGATTGAGGGAAGGAGTAAAAGGTGGTGACAGAGGATGAGATGGTTGGATGGCATCACTGACTCAATGGACATGAGTTTGAACAAACTCCAGGAGATAATGAAGGACAGGGAAGCCTGCTGTGCTGCAGTCCATGGGGTCACAAAGAGTAGGACATGACTTAGTGACTCAACAACTCTGTTCTTATTTAGAAAACAGAAATATTAGTTTTAATTTCAGAAAAAAGTTGTGAGGATTAAATGGGAAAAAAAGAAATGTCTTTGAATAAGAGCTTTCAGATATTCAGATGACACCACCCTTATGGCAGAAAGTGAAAAGGAACTAAAATGCCTCTTGATGAAAGTGAAAGAGGAGAGTGAAAAAGTTGGCTTAAAGCTCAACATTCAGAAAATGAAGATCATGGCATCCGGTCCCATCACTTCATGGGAAATAGATGGGGAAACAGTGGAAACAGTGTCAGACTTTATTTTGGGGGGCTCCAAAATCACTAGAGATGGTGACTGCAGCCATGAAATTAAAAGACGCTTACTCCTTGGAAGGAAAGTTATGACCAACCTAGATAGCATATTCAAAAGCAGAGACATTACTTTGCCAACAAAGGTCCATCTAGTCAAGGCTATGTTTTTTTCAGTGGTCATGTATGGATGTGAGAGTTGGACTGTGAAGAAAGCTGAGTGCCGAAGAATTGATGCTTTTGAACTGTGGTGTTGGAGAAGACTCCTGAGAGTCCCTTGGACTGCAAGGAGATCCAACCAGTCCATTCTGAAGGAGATCAGTCTTGGGTGTTCATTGGAAGGACTGATGCTAAAGCTGAAACTCCCAATACTTTGGCCACCTCATGCGAAGAGTTGACTTATTGGAAAAGACTCTGATGCTGGGGGGGATTGGGGGCAGGAGGAGAAGCGGACGACAGAGGATGAGATGGCTGGATGGTATCATTGACTCGATGGACATGAGTTTGAGTGAACTCTGGGAGTTGGTGATGGACAGGGAGGCCTGGTGTGCTGCGATTCATGGGGTCTCAAAGAGTCAGACACGACTGAGTGACTGAACTGAACTGAAACCATAAAGTACTATGCCCACATAAAGCAAAGTGCATGGTCTCCTAAAGCAACATTTTACTTGTAACTTTTAATATATCCAGACTCAAGATTATCATATTGAAGATATCTAGCTCCTTCTGTGGGCTCCCAAATAGAGTTCTGAAAAAACACATTGGGGGCATCTTTCAATTCCAAGTCCTTCTCCCTTCTACATACATCTCCACCCACAAACAACTGTCCTAAACCAAACCTGTCTTGTCTCTACCTTCCCCAGGACTGCCCAGTGCTATAGAGAAAGAGGAGCCACATGGATTGCTATACGTCTATTGTTATAGCTGAGTGTATAGCAGGAGACATCCAGGAAGTACTTTTCAAGACATCTGACTGCATTAAAATCATCACCCTTCTATTTCCCTATAAACTGAATTTCCTACACAAACTGCAAGCAAGCTGCCATAAAGTTTTAGATTCCATCTGGCAAGCCCAGCATTATGCATGGATTTCTCTACCCTAAGTGAAGGCTATTGTCAGATTTGAACCTTCCCCAGAGAAACTGGGACACCAAGCACAATTGGAGACAGGAGCTGTGCATGCCAACCTGTGGTGTTCATTCTAAATGGATGACACATGAACTTCAAAGAGCATTTTACAATGCACAGCATAAAAGAATTCAAGTCAGGGGTGGCTGGAACTGAAAGACAAAACAAACATTTCCATTTGCTAGGTAGGGAGTGAACCAGTTGCAGTGAGCCTCCCTTGTTAAAATCAGGGCCTGGAGTAAAAAGTGTAGTGAACATGCCGAGCTCATTATTGTGCTTCCTAGTAAAGTGGACAAAAAGCATATTTCTGAAATGATGTTTATTACCATATCGTGTATTCTCTTAAGAAGCTGAACAGCTGCTGTCTAACCACTGTCTTAATGGAAAGCAAATTTAAGACTTTGGAAGCTTTTGGTGGGATTGGGGATTGGGAGGCTGGCAGGGAGAAGGGGTTTCCTTCCTTTCTAGCTCCCTTTCTTTTTTTCTCTTTTTATTTCTTTCTATAATTTTGCAAAGACTTTACTACTAGATGATTGATTGGGTTATGTAACTAAGTCAGTGTAAAAGCCTCAAGTGTGCCAAGAACAAAGAAAAAGTTAGAATTTAGGCAAAGATGAGAAATTTTACTTTGCCCAAATAACTAAATCACTGATTGCTCCAGTGATTGTCCTTGAGAGGAATGGTGTTATCATTCTAACGGAAAGGAAGGGGAAACACTGAACACTGAGTTTGCAGACTCACTTTGTAAACTCACTGAAGCATAGGATCATCACTAAGTCAAACTTGACAGTTTCTTTTCTTACCCAGTTCAAAAACATAAAGATATTTTGGCAGAAGCATCTGTCAAATTCTCAAGACTATCCAAAAACAACCCGCTCAGAGGTTCAACAAGCCACACCCAGAATAGACACATACAAAGCCCAATAATGTCACAACACACAACAGAAGAGTGGTCAGGAGCCCAGTGTGGTAGTCAAGCGAAGCTGGGCTGCTTTGGAATAATTGCACAAAATCTCTGAAAGGATAACTGGTACACACATAGAGAGTGAAGGTCTTTCTGTGATATGGTACCACAGGGTCAAAACAGGGGAAAGCGGCAGCTTTGACAAAAATGGTAAAGAACAGAATTTCAGTGGTATCTCAATAAAGCTGGAAACAATTCTCTTTCATTTTAAAGAAATACTAACAGACACAAACACAAATTTTTAATTAAGAAAAACATCTGAGCACAGAATTTCAATCTCCAGTTGCAGGTTGAAGTTGCAGTTTTTAAGCCTTGAATCTATAAACCTGTAAGTAAGATGAAAAAGCAAAGAAACAGAGCAAGGCATACACGAACATAGAATGACCAAAAGAAGGCTCTCGAGGAAAATCAACACTTTAACCCAGAATAATTCTTCATTATTACTACAGAGGATTGTGGTGGCTACCATCAAAGCGAGAATGTGTTTGAGACTGATTGGGTGTTATTATATACTTTGGGGGATTAAGCCTCCCCACACCATGGAAAACTCTCAGATTCATCCCATTTCCTGATTTCTGATGATTGGTCCTCATCATCCAACTATAAAGACCTGGATCATCCCAGTTGCATTTTGTAGTTACAAGGGGCTGAGCACATCTGCAGCACAGCAGTGAGCACTGAAGACCTCAAAGGAAAGTCATCCACATGAGATCCGTGATGTGTGTTTCCAATGTCAAATGCAATTAATTTTTAAATGGGCACTTGGGTTTTAGGAGCATCCACCCAAGGCTTTCACTGGTGACTGCCTGAGTGATGATTTCAGTTCTGCTCATCAAGGGCAGCTGGCCCTTCTATCCACTCACTCCTGGAACAACCCGACACCCATTGCAGTATGCTCAGCCCAGATGGATAACGCTGTCAGATCTATGCTTGTTCATTATCATCTCCCCAAACGTGATGTCATGGGAGGCAGAGATGATGCTTGAGAAACATTCTCCACCAGTTTACACCATTATTAATTTTAAAATTCCCCTTTAAAATGTACAGATTTGATGTAGAATAGATATCAGAGCATAAGGTTTAGATTTCTCTGTTGCTGTTTTGCTGTTTAGTCACTAAGTTGTGTCCAACTCTTTGTGACCCCATAGACTATAACCCACCAGGCTCTTCTGCCCTTGGGATTTCCCAGGCAAGAATACTAGAGTGGGTTGCCTTTTGCCACTCCAGGGGTTAGACTTCTCTATCTCCTACATAAATGTTCATCTACTGTAACTATATGTGGCATTTCATTGAGGTTTTCATAAAGTAGAAGTTTCATTTATAAGTAATGCAGAATTGTCCATTATATACAATTATTATTTCATCATCTGGAAATTCAGAACTGGTTTCATTTCTTTCATTTTTCTGCTCCCAAAGGGGTATCATTTCATTCACATGTGAATGTTTTTAGATCACTGATATACAGTTAAGTGGTTTTGAGACGCTGATCAGTGAAATAGGTAGTAAGAAAAAATATGCTACTTAAATCTTTCTGATTTTGAAAGTTAGAATTCAGGATTAAGATTCAAAACCATAAGAGCTTAGTGATGATCCCACTACATTTATCTGGAGGTCGGTGCTGCTATGGGCTTCCCCAGTGGCTCAGATGGTAAAGAATCCGCCTGCAATGCAAGAGACACAGGAGATGCAGGCTCAATCTCTGGTAAGGGGAATGGCAACCCACTCCAGTATTCTTGCCTGGAGAATTCCACGGACAGAGGAGCCTGGTGGGCTACAGTCTGTGGGGTTGCAAAGAGTTGGACACGAATGAGCAACTAACACACACACGCACGCGCACACACACACACACACACAGTGCCTCTATATGGTGAGTGGATAGATCGGCTACATATTTTTAAGAGTGCTCTGTAGAAAAGGCCAAGTAGAGGAATATAAATAAGAATGAATAAATTCTGAAGCAGGTCTGTGCTACAGGGGATCTTGGGAAAGTTTCTGTTTCTCAGGGGTGTATAAGGTTCACCCTGTAATATTATTTATTGGTTCTCAAGCTCCCACCTTCAAATGTATTGGATAAGACTACACTTTCAGGAGGGGCTTCCAAGACCCTGCTGCCTCAAGCTGAAGGAGGAATACAGGTGCAGACAGTGAGCAAGTCTATCCAAAATCCCTGGGCTGGAATTAAGCACCTTATGTTTGTGACTGTCATGCTAAATAACTTTAAAATGGTAAAATAATAATAATAATTTCCAAAAGGAAAAGCATGGGATTTAGAGTTTATTTATGAAAAGAAAGAGGAACTAATCTGGATTAAATAGCCCTTTTCAGGTATTATATAGAGAAGAGGGTAATCAGCTGGTATTTCATTCTACTGCTTTTAGAATGAGAAAGAATTTAATTCAACTTAAACATGCTGAGCACCATGTAAAAGCCTCATGTTAGCCTGTGACTGCTCAAGTTTATGTCAGATATTTACGTTGTACAATACAAAAAGAAAGGATGTCTGTTATTCGACAGTGAAATTGGTTGTGAGGGAAAAAATGATTATGGAGTGTCTTTGGTGACTTTAAGGATAAATATCTACCTGTCTATAGAATGAATCTCGGAGAAGGCAATGGCACCCCACTCCAGTACTCTTGCCTGGAAAATCCCATGGACGGAGGAGCCTGGTAGGCTGCAGTCCATGGGGTCGCTAAGAGTCAGACATGACTGAGCGACTTCACTTTCACTTTTCACTTTCATGCATTGGAGGAGGAAATGGCAACCCACTCCAGTGTTCTTGCCTGGAGAATCCCAGGGACGGCGGGGCCTGGTGGGCTGCCGTCTATGGGGTTGCACAGAGTCAAACATGACTGAAGCAACTTAGCAGCAGCAGCAGCATAGAATGAATCTATTTGGAAAGAGGGGAATCTATCATATCACCTCTCATCTAATATATTGTCTTTTTAAATTAAAAGAATTTGTTTGGACCTCTCTGAATAAATTATAATTATAACAACCTAAAACTTTAGATTTGCATGATATGTATGGTGGTCTGTGGTGACTTCCATCCCTTCATCAAAGAAAGTAAAGCAGATTCTAGGATGAAAGAGCTGTCTTGCTCCAGATAATAATGGAAGCAGCACTGGACTTGGTGGCAGAAGGCCTGAATTAGCATTCAAGCTCTGCCACTTACTAGCCAGGTAGCAGCAGGCAAATTGTGTGTGTGTGTGTGTGTGTATAGATAGAGAGAGAGAGAGAAGGAGAAGCTATATATAATTATATAACTCTCTAAGTCTCATTTCCTTCACACATAAAATGCAGATATTGAAAATAATCAGTCAAGCAATTATTCTGAAGGTTAAATAGTTCGTGGAATGTAAGCTTCCAGCACCTAGACTGATGCCTGGCATATATGTTTAATAACTATTCATTATTGAATAAATGATAAATTAGTGTATATATATATATATATATATATATATACATATATCTCCATAATCACTAGCAAAAAAGAATGGAAATTGTCATAACCTCCTTGGTCCCATTGCCCTTCTGCAAACATGACATTTTTATCTGGGAACTTTTAAGAATGTCTAACAGGCAAACTTCCTACTGTGGTTGTAGTCATGATGATTCTTGTTATCCCCATCACAGCAGCATTTGTTGAGGTTTACTAAGTACCAGGCACTGCACTAAATGTTTCACATGCTTATCTCTTATGATCCTCACAATAGCACTGGAGGCAAGAAGATTATTGCCCCCATTTTATAGCTGGGGAGACCAAAGCTAAAAGAAGCTAAGTAAATTTTGAGAAGGCTCGCAGCTAGTTAGTGGTGAAGCTCAGGATAAGAATGCAGACATCAGAGTCCAGAGCCCAGGCTCATGGGAAAGAGCAAGTGTTTGGAGCAAAGAAGCCTGTATTTGAGGATCTGTATGGCCCCCTTTGAATGTGAATATATCAACAACTTCTCACAGCCTAAACAATCAGAAAAATAAATCCCACATCACAGGGTTATTGTGAGTACCGAGTAAATGACTGTAGTTTACTTTCCTATGAACACTGTGAAAGTGGGACCATGTTCTACTAATATTTAAATCCAAGGTACCCAGACCTTTGCAAAGCTCTACTGTACTTGTTAGATAAACAGAATTTGAGTAATTTAATAGGAAATTCTGCTGTATAACCAGAATTCTGTTGGATAAATTAATATTCACGATTTGCTTTGTAACTATAAAACACTGCAAATTCCAGTAATCCTCATTATCAACAACCCAACCATAGATTGACCAAGAGCCTCCAGCTTCTAGACTCTAAGTGATTCCCAAACTCTCTCAATGAACCAACACTCTGCCACAATACAAAGGTGACTTTGATCACCGCTGTCCATGAAATCATGATCTAGGCCTTATAATAGAAGATGAGTAGCTGGTCACCCTAATTACCAACAGATGATTCCAGAAATGAACCTTTTTTTCAAGGAAGTAGTTGAAAAATCATTAGAAAAACATTCAAAATGTGGTCAACAGCAGGGGCCCAGCGTGAGGCTCAAAGCAAACAGTGGAATCTTTAGAAGCCTACTTTGCGTTCCCAGGGTCAGGGGAGCAGATGCATGGCAGGCTGCAGCACCGAGCCGCTGCGGGAGCCAGAGGCGCTCCTTCAGCCATCTTGAATTTAGCAGGAAAAAGAGGATTGTAATTTAAAAAACAGAAAAGGGAATGTGATATTGCTCATAATATAAATATTGCGATAATGAGCCATATCAGATATGGCACCTCAGCTACTCAAAATAACCATGGGCAAAACATAATTTGTCAAATGTTTCCAATTCTGAGATGAGAAAATGAAACTGTGGCTAATGGTAGCCTGGAACAGGGTCCAGAAAAAATACAGGTTACCTACCTTGTTGCTGCAGTAAGTACATCCCTGGGCTTTAGCCTCTTGGAGCACACCGCAGATGGTCTGAAGGCTTAGTGAGTTCTCGAAAAGACCCAGCCCCGATCACTCTTCCTATGTGAATAAATATGCCAAACAAGACGAAGGCTGCAAAAACATCACAAGGAGTTCAAATCTTAGCTCATAAGGCGTGATCTGACATACGGTTTCACTTGTAAATCCATCAGTATCAGTCAATTCTTTCACTTAAAAATATCATTATGATAGAACTCTGAACATAAAATAGGGTAGACCAAGTAGGGACAAAAAGCTTTATCTGGGTCAAAAATATCTTTTGATTCAAACCTGAAATATTCCTTAAGAAAATAAAAAGAGGACACTGCATTTACTTCTAAATTCTTTCTTTCGTGGAAATAATTACATTCTGTGTCAGACAGTGTGTGTGCCTGTGGTGGTAAAGACACTGCATGCGTGATAAGTCACCTCAGTCATATCTGCCTCTGTGCAACCCTATGGACCGTAGCCCGCCAGGCTCCTCTGTCCATGGGATTCTCCAGGCAAGAAGACTGGAGTGTGTTGCTGTGCCCTCCTCCAGAGGATCTTCCCAACCCAGGGATCGAACCCAGGTCTCTTACGTCTCCAGCACTGGCAGGTGTGTTCTTTACAACTGGAGCTAACTGGGAATCAGTAAAGAGAGTACCTGCCTAGGAACTGGGTCACTGAATTTCTGTTATGGCTCTGACTCAGTCTCTTTCAGTTTCTTCATCCAAGATCTCCCTCATACCATTGTGAATTGGGCATATATCATGTTCCATGGACTCCCTAACAGGTTAACAGGTTACTTCATTTAACCCCTTCATTATTATTCCCATATTCCTTTGACTGTGTGGATCACAACAAACTGTGGAAAATTCTGAAAGAGATAGGAATACCAGACCACCTTACCTGCCTCCTGAGAAATCTGTATGCAAGTCAAGAATCAACAGTTAAAACCGGACATGGAACAACAGACTGGTTCCATATTGAGAAAGGAGTACATCAAGGCTGTATATTGTCACCCTGCTTATTTAATTTATATGCTGAGTACATCATGCAAAATGCCGGGCTGGATGAAGCACAAGCTGGAATCAAGATTGCCACAAGGAATATCAATAATCTCAGATATGCAGATGACACCACCCTTATGGCAGAAAGCGAAAAAGAACTAAAGAGCCTCTTAAAAGTGAAAGAGGAGAGTGAAAAAACTGGCTTAAAACTCAACATTCAAAAAATGAAGATCATGGCATCCAGTTCCATCACTTCTTTGCTAATAGATAGGGAAACAATTTTCTTGGACTCCAAAATCACTGCAGATGATGACTGCAGCCATGAAATTAAAAGATGCTTGCTCCTTGGAAGAAAAGTTATGACCAACCTAGACAGCATATTAAAAAGCAGAAATATTACTTTGCCAACAAATTTCCGTCTAGTCAAAGCTATGGTTTTCCCAATAGTCATGTATGTGAGAGTTGGACCATAAAGAAGGCTGAACACCAAAGAATTGATGCTTTTGAACTATGGTGTTGGAGAAGACTCTTGAGAGTCCCTTTGACTGCAAGGAGATCCATCCAGTCCATCCTAAAGGAAATCAGTCCTGAATATTCATTAGAAGGACTGATGCTGAAACGGAAGCTCTAATATCTTGGCCATCTGATGCGAAGATCTGACTCATTGAAAAAGACCCTGATGCTGGGAAAAACTGAAGGCAGGAGAAAGGGATGACAGAGGATGAGATGGTTAGATGGCATCACTGACTCGAAGGACATGAGTTTGAGCAAGCTCTGGGAGCTGGCGATGGACAGGGAAGCCTGGAGTGCTACAGTCCATGGGGTTGCAAAAAGTCAGACATGACTGAGCAACTGAACTGAACTGAACCAAGATGAAAAAATAAAGGATTCATAAGAAGCCAGCTGCTAGATGGAGATAAGAGCATAGGATGTGGGGTGAGAAGACAGCGTCACCCCTATACAGCTTTTTGTTCCCTGGTCTTACTTTTATGTAAAGTGCATCCTGGCACATACCATAAATATGGACTCTGCTTCTTTCTCTCCCTATATGTGCGACTTTCCAGTGCCAAGGCTAGAATTCAAATTCAGACCTGTTGGCTTAAAAGTCAATGAATAATCTTTCTTTATTTCTGCAGAGGATGTGAGCAGGACTTCCCTGGGCAGAAGATGACTCAGAACATGCCAAAAAAGAGACAGCTCAGAGGCGGGGAACCAGCAAGACCAAGTTCTCCCCAGGGCTCACTTCCGATGAATCACAGAGTAACAGGCTGCAAGACCGACTGATAAAGAATATTGCTTTCCATATCTCCTTTCTGCTGATTATAAAAAAGTATGTACCCATGCTAAGTATAAAGCAGGGTTTTGTAGAGGCTTAGGTTAAGGATATTTCTTACTCTAAAATATTAAAAACATAAATTATATAGGTTATTTCACAGAGATCATATCTCCCCAAATAATGAAACATTCCATCTCTGGAAATAGCAGAATAAAATAATATCTGCTAGTAACAGGGAAAAAATATCAGCTATAGTTAACTGTGTGACTGCGCTCAGTTGTTCCCAACCCTCTGCGACCCCCTGGACTGTAGCCCACCAGGCTCCTCTGTTTGTGGAATTTTCCCAGGCAAGAATATGGGAGTGGGTTGCCATTTCTTTCTCCAGGGGATCTTCCCAACTCAGGGATAGAACCTGCATCTCTTGCATCTCCTGCATTGGCAGGCTGATTCTTTTACCACTTGCACCACCTTTATACTACCCTTAACAAGCCACTATAACAATATGGTGCATTTGCATCCAATATTCTTTGATGCATAGATAGTGTAAATTTAGATAGAGCATATGTATATGTATATATATATATGAAAATATGAAACTGGGATCATACTGTTTATACATCTTTGTATTCTGCTCTTCTAAATTAACTTAAATTGTTAATGAAATTTTCCAGACTTCAGTCCTCCATTGTTGGGTATGTTGGCTGTGTCCAATTTTTTTAACCATCATAAACAATGCTACAAGAGCATCCTGGTACATAATTTGGCAAAGCCTTTCAGAAAGATATTCTAGGGAAGCTTAGAGCATGTTAGGAGTGTTTACTGTGTGCCAAACATTGTGCTTTGGTTTGCGAGCATTACCTCAGACCCTGCCAAAATCTTATGAGATAATCTGTGATTAATATTTCCTTTTACAGATAAGAAAACTGAGTAAGTATCTTGCCCAAGTTAAAAAAAAAAAAATGACCAGAGCCAAGATTAAATATATCCAGTCTGCCTCCAGAGCCTAGACTTTTCATTAGAATGATGCCATGCGTTCTAACATTCTCCCTGCTTAAAATGGGATTTCCCGCCACATCAGATACATGTACAAAACCTCTCTGATTAGACAGTCCACCCTGGACAGCCTGAAAAGACTCAGGAATCTGAATCTTTGGTCTTCTGGGCTCAGGGTGTCATTCACATGTAACCACATATTCTATGAGGTGGTAACGCCAAACAGCCCCTGAGACCACTCTGGCATAAAGGACATTTACTTCACACACTGCTGTGTTTAAAACAGATACCCAGCAAGGTCCTACTGGTTCCCACATGGAACTCTGCTCAGTGTTACGTGGATGCCTAGATGGGCGGCGGGGGTTGGGGGAGAATGCATACGTGTATATGTAAGGCTGAGTCGCTTTGCTGTCCACCTGAAACTATCACAACATTATTATTGGCTATACCCCATAAAAGGCTTCCCTGGTGGCTCAGATGGTAAAGAATCTGCCTGCAGTGCGGAGACTTGGGTTCCATCCCTGAGTTGGGAAGATCCCCTGGAGGAGAGTATGGCAACCTACTCCAGTATTCTTGCCTGGAGAATCCCCAAGGACAGAAGAGCCTGGCGGGCTACAGTCCACGGGGTCACAAAGTCATGGGGACATGACTGAGTGACTAAGCACACAGCACATACCCCATAAAAAATCAAAAGTTAAAAAATAAAGACATTTATTTCAAGAATCCTGACAGCACAACCTAACAAAGCCACACTGCAGATGTTTCTACAAGCTCTTCCCCCAAAGCTGACTTTTCATCTTGTTGCTTAAGGACATGTACCTTTCTTTTCTAAACTTATATTCTCATTTCTACAAAAATTATTTGTCATCATCAAATGTATAACAAAGCTCATCTGTGAAGATTAAGCCCATCGAGAGGAAACACAAGAGCTTTATAATCAATAACAGTATTTGGGAAAATAGTAGAATCACTGGTGTTACAAAAACAAGTTTTTAATAGCACCCCCACTATATTATGAAAATTAGACTTCTACTCCTTGCTCACATATGAAGAAAGATACAAACAAAACGTGGTAGAAGGAATCCCCAAAAGCGACCTGGCTTTCTCCAGAATGGAGGACAGGATGTGTAAAGGCGACTGAATGACACAAAAGGGGTTTTAATCCATGGGGGCTGGAAGGTGGGAACCAGCATGCAGCCACCGAGGGGGAGACTTGGTACAAGGGCAGTGCTGGGAGGTCATGGGACCCAGCTGAAGAAGGGAGAACTTGAGATGGGTGTCAGTGAAGACTTCCTGGTGGTGAGAACTGCTGGATTAGAGAATAGCCTCCCCAGGGAAGGGCGAGGAACTCCTTCCCGCGGGACACTAGGAACCAGACAGAGCACGCCAGTGAGGGCCTGGCTGAAGGCGGAAACTCTGCTCTAACAGAGGATCAACTGGAGAACCTGCAAGGTCTTTTCTATCTGGAGTTACTTTGATTGCAGTAATATAACCCTTCAGGGATGTAGGTGAGGCGGTAGGGGCGGAGTGTTTTAAATGTTTGAGTGAACTGAATTCTGATGGAAGGTGCTGGACCAACATCCTAAGAGACAAAAGCTCCCTGTTGAGCCACACAACATTGACAAGAGATGCGTCTCCCCACTGGGCTTCACCAAATGTGTCCCCAATCCTGGCGTTAAAGGAGAAGGAAAGCTGTGTCCTTTTGCCCCTTGACTCCTGGCTTCTCCTCATTGCTTTCCAACAACAAAAGGGCTGTCAGTTTTAAATGCTGGCCCTTACGCTCCCTCCCCTGCTCACTCCACCCCACCCCAACAACTGCATTGCTATGTTTTGAAGGGACCACAGAGAAGCTTTTAAAGCATCCATCTGGGAAGTATTAACATAAGCAAACTGCTTTCAAAGGCTGGTGTGTGGCAGCAAGTCTTGGTCTCTGTTATTCTCTTTCCTACATGGACAGATGTAAGGAATGGATGAGTATTAATAAATGGATCGGGGTGTCGTTCCTCCCTACCCTCTGCTTCTGTCTTGAACAGGAGCTTTCAGAGCAGCTTCCTGCTCCCTTTCCATTCTGCTTTATCTTCCATTTCCTTCCACACCTCTCCTTCCAAAGAATACTTTTTGTCCTTCCTTAAATTTGTTTGGAACGTGCCGGATTGCGGTGGGGAAGGGGGTTGGATCTCAGTCACAGGGATTTGGAGTTACCCACCAGACACTGTGCCAGTTAATTCAGATCTCTTGTGTCTCTCGTGCATTTCTCCTGAGTTGCTGGTTTTCTGTTTTCTTTACTTGAATTTTTGCAGAAGTAACCTCAAAGTGTTGGGCAGGTTCTGCACGAAAACCAAACAGGAACATTCATCTGAGACCCAGGTCTTTGATCTTCTCTACAAACAGATCTTCTCTTCTGTGTAAATGTGAGGGTTTAGCTTTCTATCTCTCTCTTCTGCTCAAGCAAGACATCCCTGGTATGTCCACATTGTTACCCATCTTCCTCTTATAGAAAGCCTTGCTCTCTATGTCCCATTTTATCTGCTTTTCTAGAAGATGCGTGAGCAGGATGAATGCTGCTTGTTCACTGTTGGACTGAGTAGACCTGACCAACCTTGCCTCCCATCCTTGCGATTCAAATCTCAGAGAGGTGAAACTTTGCTACTGCTAAGTCACTTCAGTCGTGTCCGACTCTGTGCGACCCCATAGACGGCAGCCCACCAGGCTCCCCCCTCCCTGGGATTCTCCAGGCAAGAACACTGGAGTGGGTTGCCATTTCCTTCTCCGATGCATGAAAGTAAAAAGTGAAAGTGAAGTTGCTCAGTCGTGTCCAACCCTCAGCGACCCCATGGACTGCAGCCTTCCAGGCTCCTCCATCCATGGGATTTTCCAGGCAAGAGTACTGGAGTGGGGTGCTATTAGTGCAGCAGGTGGGACAGAGCCTTACCCGGGTCCTAGTACTGAATTCAGGGATACGAGGCGTAAAGAGAAAGGCTCCTTTGACTGCCCCCCACTTTGCGCAGTGATTGTTAACAAAATTCCCTGCATGTTCTGACAATGAACATATCCAGTTACTTACTTCCTATAGAAAGTTTATCTTACACCTCAATGGACTTGGGTGAAAACAAGGCTTGACATGTGGCCCCCGAAGGATTCAGAGGGCGTCCTGGCTGCTGCTTGCCTTCAGAGGTTGGAACTTGTTTTCCCCCTCTGTGTTTAAATAATCAAATGAACATCTACTCCATGACAGAGAGCTGAATTGGTCCGGAAGTAGTTGTTACCTTTGATTTCCTGCCCCTTCATTGCAGACAAAAGCCGGCTATATAGTTACCTCCATGGTGTGTGGTGTGCTTTGCAGACCACAATGTAGATAAGTAATGAATCCTGTGAGAATCTGAGTGACCCAACCCAAGACCCCACTCACAAGTGGGCAGACAACCTGGAGCCTGCAAACACGCTGTTTTTAAGTTACTGAAAAGCAATTTGTAAAACATTAAAATCACCTAAAAGTAGAACACAATGACTCTCCAATGAAGAGTGATTATTTGCATGGCAAATAAGAAGAAAGTGATTGGACACATACAACACCCAAGGGTAAAGCATCATCAAGTACAAGAAATACACCTCAGTGAATAATCAACTCCTTGAATCCACTTACTGCCCAAGAGTCTCCTGCTTCAGGACTTGTGTATCTCCACAGTTTACTCAGCCAGCAAGAGAAAGTTTCCTTGAAAAAGGACCTGATGTAAACTTTGTAATATAGACGAGCTGTGATAACCTCTCCACGACCCCAGGAAGAAATTTATCACTCTGTCTGCAGACACTTGGCACACTGACTCCCTTGTACAGCACTTCCAACATTGCGGCCGAATTGTCGACATCGCTTGGTTAGTCCTTCAGTCCCTAAACAGAAGTGCCTTTTGCCAGGAGTGCCTCTCCTGGACTCCAGGATCACATCCTTCCTGGGATATAGCAGGGCTAGTGCAGCCTGTGTGCCATCTGTCGGTCAATGAATCTACCCCATGTTGTGGGGTAGATTCTATCCTGGCCCTGCATGTCTAGATCTAGTACACCAGCCATGGAATGCCTAAAGTCATATCCTGGGTCTTTTACACAGGGACCGAGTTCCTGGCCAAAACGATCTGATGCCTTTCATTATAATCAGTCATTATCATATGGTCTTTATTTTCATTTTAACTCCCTCATAAAGTAGACCTCCCATTCAGCTGGGTCTCCTACATAAAGGAGCTCTTATTATGAGTATACAAAGTAAGTCATAGGCTTATAAAGAGATTGCCTATTGCCCCAGAGTCCCTTTGCATCCATATACTCAACCCACATCAATATAATCCCCTTCCTATATAACTCAGGATGGCAAGACCCATTCTGGACATGAAGGAGTTAGGTTCTCTCAAGGCTTTCTTGATTTGAACTAAGGGAATCCACAGAAGCTTATCCGCAAGCCTCCTGAGACACCACCTGCCTCATGGCTTAATTGAAAATTTCTTCCTAGAGAAAACTATGCATAACCAGAAGCTCATGGTTAAAATACTGGCTGCTGGTCCTTTCCTGTTAGTGCCCAACTTAACCATCCTCTCACTCCCACGTGCAACTTTTCTACATTATTTCACAGAAATAGCTTTTTAAAATGTTTTATTTCACAGAAATAGCTTTCAAACTATTTTCTAGGACACCTGAGACATGCATACACACATATAAACATGCACAGAGCCTTCCTTCAAAGGCCACTGAGTGACTTAAAATAGTTGTTTTGTTTTGCTCATAGTTTTATGGGGAGAGCTTGGCTGTGTGGCTCTTCTCTGATCCTGATGGCATCCTCGTGGGGTATTAAGCTGAGAGTTAAGACTCCTCTTCTTTAATGATTCTTCATTCTAGAATCTAGTAACTCCATGCTCCTTGGACTCTCGCCACATGATATCACCAGGGTCTCTCCATGTGGCTTGAACTTTTTATGAATGATGGTCTTGAGATGTTCTTTTACATAGATGCTTAGAGTTATAAGATCATTTTAAAAGACCCCAAAATGAAAGTGTCAAGGGTTCTTTCTGACTGAGTCTCAGAAATCCCTGAATATCCTTCCCTTCTTCAACATTCTATTAATTAAGTCACAAAGGTCAGTCCAGTTTCAAGCGGTTGGGAGAAACAGATTCCACCTGTTGACTGGAGAATGACATATAGGAAGGAAAGGGATTGATGGTGGCCATCTTGGATATAAACTACCACAGGGAGAATGCCACACTTCCTCCACGAGCATCACATTTTCCCACAGAGGTGTAAAGAACAATGTCATTTGTGCCTCACTTTCTTACAAAGTTTTATTTTGAAAGGGTTGCTTTTTTTTTCTCATAGAGGTCCACTTATTCATAGACTTCAGATATAAATCCACAAGAGGCTGGACTTAGCTATCTGTCTATCGATGACAAACACCATGCTTGACTTAGAAACTCCTCTCTGCTAGGAGTATGTTAGAAAACCAAGTTGTCTATTGAACCTGTTCTTCCCTCAAGATAAGTTCTCTTCCCAGGTGCTTCTAAGTTCTCCCAACCTTCTGGAAGATCCATTTTGCCAGGTCACCAAATGCACCTAGACATTGCAGGCTCCAAATGGTGATGGTCTGGGCTCCAGCTGAGACCCTGCTACACAAGTTACCCAGCACACATTCTGGCACATCTGCAGATGCCCAGCAAGCAGTAGTTCTCATTCCTTTCCTTCTCTGACTAGGTACTAAGACATAGGTTAAATATTGAATTATGATTCCCACTTGCTTGTACTTGTGCTAAGTCACTTCAGTTTTGTCCAACCCTTTGTGACTCTATGGACTGTAGCCCTGCCAGTCTCCTCTGCCCACAGGATTCTCCAGGCAAGAATACTTGAATGGGTTTCTGAGCCCTCCTCCAGGGGATCTTCCCAACCCAGGAATCAAACCCACATCTCCTGCGTCTCCTGCATTGGCTGGCAGGTTCTTTACTACTAGTGCCACCTGGGAAGCCCATGACTCCCACTTACAGATGGTAAAAAAAAAAAGCTAAGAGACCTGCCCAAGTTACGTATCCGGTATGTAATACAGTTGAAACTTGAGCCCAAGTCTTCCGAAGCTTAGTCTAGAGTTCTTTCAGCTCCACCAAGGTTTAGCAAAGTGCATTTATTCCTTGAATTCCAAGGTAGAAAATAAAGAACAGATTCTTCAATGGAAAGGAATATAGTATTAAGAAAAATGGGATGCCAGGGTTGGTGGAGATGGGCATTAAAACAGAAGTAGCAGGATTTTCCTGGTGGGCCTGTGATTAAGAATCTGCCTTGCAATGCAAGGGACATCAGTTCAATCCCTGGTCCGGGAAGATCCCACACGCTACGGAGCAACTAAGCCCATGCACTACAACTACGACTCTGAGCCTAGGCTCTAGAGCCCGTGAGCCGCAACTAGTGAGACTATGCATTGCGACTACTGAAGCTCGCCACCTAGAGCCTGTGGTCCACATCAAGAGAAGCCACCGCAATGAGAAACCCACACACTGCAAGGAAGAGTAGCCCCCACTCTCCACAACAAGAGAAAAGCCCGCACAAAGCAATGAAGACCCAGCGCAGTCAAAAATTAAAAAAAAAAAAAAAATAGAAGTAGCATACTATAAAAATCACATCACCTATTCATCAGTTTTGTCCAGCACTAACCTTATTACATTCCCCAGATATAGTATTCCAGAGGATTTTATTCCTGCAAGTATATACCAAGGGTGCTTTTGATGTTTCCAGTGGAAAATATCAGTGATTCTAGTAGATAATTTTTAGCCTTGTGCAGCCCACTCCATCTCCCTTTTAATCTCTCACATCCTGCTTACAGTGAATGGAATGCCGAAGGCCATCTAGCCCTGTTCTGCAGATCTCCCGACAGGACGTCACTGCTGTGTATCAGTTACTAGGTGTGGGTTTCCTTTTGCACCAGCTTGTCTGCCTTCCCAGGGATGAAATGAAGCTTTCCCCAAGGAGAGAACCCAATATCATTGCCTCTGGCCTGGTCAGCGTTGCTGCAAGGCCAGTGGCAGCCTTTGCTTCCAGCAACAACAGGCTGCGTATCCATAACAGAGGTGGCAGGAGGCTGTGATCTGGCCATCTTCAACTCTGTCATTTAGCCAAGATGGTTTCCAAACCTTGCCCAAAGCCGCCAGCCTGTGGTCTCCAGTGGCCCCACCACCTGGCATATACTAATGGGTATACGCAAGAAGAGTCTAGGTTCAGCCCTCCTTGACTCACCAACTCCCTGTGACTCTGCTGAATAAAGGTTACTTCCTTTCCTCAAATGGACAAGGGAATGGCAACCTACTCCAGTATTCTTGCCTGGAGAATCCCACAGACAGAAGAGCCTGGGGGGTCCACGGGTCACAAAGAGTTAGACATGATTGAGTGACTAAGCACACACACATCCTTACTCAAACATCCAGAGGATATCTCCAAGATTGTGAGTGACCTTAGGCCACAAATATATATATCACTTTGAAATGCAAATGCATATAAATTGGCCAAAATCACAGCATTTTTTATGCTATCCTGAAGCAAGAAATAAATAAGTGCTTCATGTTCTGTGATGACTTTACTTTAAATTATAAATTATATTATTTAAGTACACTGTGCTTATTAAAATATACATGTTGAAATTCTGGAGAGAAGCATGAAAATTTTCTCCTTGAATTAACTTAACAGCTCCTTCCTAGGGAAATATGCCCAGTAGGGTCTGGTGTAATAATAAAAGTAGCTCCAAATCAGCAGACAAAGTATTTAATTTTACTTTCACCAAAACAGGAAGGGGTGAAAGGAGAACACAATGTTCACCTATGTTAAATAGACTGGATCATCAGTTGCATCCAATCCAGTTTACTAACATTTTAAAATATACAAGTGAAATGGAATCATTATAAATATTAAGGAAACAATCAAATAAAAAAATAAAAATCACCTAGAGTCAAGAACTACATATAAGTGACATCTCACATATATGTGACAACCATGTCATATATATATATATATATATATATATATACACACACACACACACACACATAACAGCTGTAAATGCCTTGGAATTTATATCCTTCTAGACCTTTCTCAGTGAAGAGGAACTAAAAAGCCTCTTGATGAAAGTGAAAGTGGAGAGTGAAAAAGTTGGCTTAAAGCTCAACATTCAGAAAACTAAGATCATGGCATCCAGTCCCATCACTTCATGGGAAATAGATGGGGAAACAGTGGAAACAGTGTCAGACTTTATTTTTGGGGGCTCCAAAATCACTGCAGATGGTGACTGCAGCCATGAAATTAAAAGACGCTTACTCCTTGGAAGGAAAGTTATGACCAACCTAGATAGCATATTCAAAAGCAGAGATATTACTTTGTCAACAAAGGTCTGTCTAGTCAAGGCTATGGTTTTTCCAGTGGTCATGTATGGATGTGAGAGTTGGACTGTGAAGAAAGCTGAGTGCCGAAGAATTGATGCTTTTGAACTGTGGTGTTGGAGAAGACTCATGAGAGTCCCTTGGACTGCAAGGAGATCCAACCAGTCCATTCTAAAGGAGATCAGTCCTGGGTATTCATTGGAAGGACTGATGCTAAAGCTGAAACTCCAGTACTTTGGCCGCCTCATGCAAAGAGTTGACTCATTGGAAAAGACTCTGATGCTGGGAGGGATTGGGGGCAGGAGGAGAGGGGAACGACAGAGGATGAGATGGCTGGATGGCATCACCGACTCAATGGACGTGAGTCTGAGTGAACTCCGGGAGTTGGTGATGGACAGGGAGGTCTGGCGTGCTGCAATTCATGGGGTTGCAAAGAATCAGACACGACTGAGCGACTGAACTGAACTGAGACCTTCCTTTGTGTGTGTGTGTGAGCACTTTTAACAAAATTGAGAACTTTGCAGTTTGTAATAGAGCATGAATATCACTCCATATCAATAAACATACATCTGCATTTCAAAATATCAGACCGTATTAAATTGAAAATGTGCCTTTAAGTAAAGGCACTTACTAGTCAAGCCAAACTTTGTTAATAATGCGATTGCCTCATATTCTGTGCCTCCTGACATAATGTTATAGGAGGTACATACATCATCTATGAAGTATTCTTGCCTGAAATGTCTAACCTGAATTTAATTACAAAGAAACAGATTAATCCAGAATTTGGGGCTTTCTGTAAGAAGGCTGAGCTGGACTGTTCAAAGGGTTTGATATCATGGAAAGACAGGGGAACAGTGTTCTATACTGAGGGGAACTGATGACAGACAGCAGTCAAGGCCGTGAGTGAAACTTCATCGGAATTGGGGTCAGAAAAAAAGAATAAGAAATTTCTCAGGATAATTTAGATGTTTGTGAAAAGTGTAATCAAATTAATGATGATTTTATTAGGTGTGGTAATGGTGTTGTGAAAGAGAACACTCTAATTCTTGGAAGAGGTATGATGAATGAAGTAGTAGGAGATACAACATCATGATATTGGTAGCCTGCTTTCAGTAGGGTTAGCAAAAGGAAAGAATGTGCATATACATATACAAGTAGACATGGAGAGAGAAAGAGAAGGTATTGCAAGTTGTTAACAGATAATCAGTGTACCATTCTTTCAACTCTTCTGTGCATTTGAAATATTTCAAAGTAATATACATTGTTTGTTTTTTTTTTTTTTGCTAAGTCACTTCAGTCGTGTCTGACTGTGTGTGACCCCATAGACGGCAGCCCACCAGGCTTCCCCATCCCTGGGATTCTCCAGGCAAGAACACTGGAGTGGGTTGCCATTTCCTTCTCCAATGCATGAAAGTGAAAAGTGAAAGTGAAGTCGCTCAGTCATGTTCGACCCTCAGTGACCCCATGGACTGCAGCCTTCCAGGCTCCTCCATCTATGGGATTTTCCAGGCAATAGTACTGGAGTGGGGTGCCATTATTTACCTTTATATATAAATATATAAAAACATATCTCTATCCCATCATAATTGGAGAAGGAAATTGCAACCCACTCCAGTATTCTTGCCTGGAGAATCCCAGGGATGGGGGAGCCTGTTGGGCTGCCGTCTATGGGATCGCACAGAGTCAGACAGGACTGAAGTGACTTAACAGCAACAGCAACAGCATCCCATCATATTTAATGACCAAATGTGATTCTGTTATGTGGATTCACAATAATCTAACAAATTCTTGATTGTCAATACTTCATTTATTTTCATTTTTAGCTAAAGAGAAGTTTCAAAGAATCCTTGTAGTAAATTGTTTGCACATATTTTTAACCATTTAGGATAAATTCCTAGAAACAATTGCTCAACCAAGTCCAAGGACATTTTTAAGTTTTTGGCACTGCAACCTACAACACAATTATTTGACTCAGTCCTGAATATTTTCGGTGGCCCTCAATTCCCAGGACCTAATAATTCTCCTTAAAATGGTTAAATTTGTCAAATGGTAAGACTTCTAATGCTGAAATCCTATTTTCTGGGTTATTTAGTAAAATCAGAGCTCTCAGTTCTTGACAACACCTAGTAACTTATGTGCATAACCATGGACATTTCAATTGCTACCAAAAACTGCTTTGTTGTAACCTCAAGTCTCCCTGTAGAACTTAGGAATTGTCAGTCACCTTTCTTGTACTGTCCATCTGTTCTAAAAAATGTCTGTCTTAATTATTGGCAGCAACGTATCTTTGGACACTATCCCAACAAAGGTGGCACTACCCTGATCCTACGGAAGATTAGACCAAGCAGTGTGCCAGAGCCACTGGCACTCTATGAGACATCTCTGAAGACAGAGTCTGAATCCTGTCGCAGCCTCAACCACTGCTTCCAAGGATACGTCTCCCAACACTCACTATGTGATCCACACATCATGAAAATAACACTTACTCGGCAGCCCGAATCAAACCTTAGCCAGTCTCAGCGCTGTTCCTAACAGGTTTGGTCTATTGAACAAGCCATGCTTACTGTTATAATTCATTCAGATGCAGCGAATTCATTTGAGTGTGCACTCTGTCTCTCTCACAAACACATGCACACACACATTTTCCCCACACTTGAGCATGTGGGAAATATTTTCCAAGACCTCACTTTGGCTAAGTGACCAAAAAGGAAAGTTTGAAAAAAATAGACACAATCCTTTTAAGTAGTATATTTCTGCCACTAGAAGTGAAATTGTTGACCCAAGAATCCAGGCAAATTCTGTTTTAGCTGGATCCCTTTCAAATAACAGTAGTCAAGAAGCCTTCAAATAACTAGAATCAAAGTCGCCATTTATGGAAGCACTGAGATAAACCCATGCCTGCTTCATGCTTCTCACAAGCTGTAGGATCAATATTTTTTTGTTACTGGTTCTAATGTGGTACCCAAGCCCAGGTCACATTGACTAATAATGAAGTTTATCCAAAGAAAACAGATAACATGTTCTATTGAAACTCTTAATGCCTTTCCAAAGCAACTATTTTTCCTAAGAACTCATGGTAGATCCAAGTTCCAGTGCCTCTTTGCAGTGGTTTGGCTGCACGTCTTGCATTGAAAGTACATTGGCCCTGGTTCTTTCATTGACTTATATGGTACAACATATAACTTCCTAGATACTAAGGAGCCATGGTGGAACGTTCCTTAGGGTTAGGCAACGTATAAGGAGCACACAGGATATTCATATCCCAGAAAGGGATACGTGAGGCCTGGATCACCTGCACGAACTATGTAACCTCAGGTAAATCTCATGACTTCTCAAAACCATAGATTCCACATTTATGTTCTGGCCACCATTTACTCATACCCACAAAGTTACTGTGTGGAGAGGGTGGAAAACTCTCAACTACAATAGTTCAATGTTTATTGTGTTTATTATTCATTATGATTATACAGTGGAAGTGAGAAATAGATTTAAGGGACTAGATCTCATAGACAGAGTGCCTGATGAACTATAGACAGAGGTTTGTGACATTGTACAGGAGACAGGGATCAAGACCATCCCCAAGAAAAAGAAATGCAAAAAAGCAAAATGGCTGTCTGAGGAGGCCTTACAAATAGCTGTGAAAAGAAGAGAAACGAAAAGCAAGGGAGAAAAGGAAGGATATAAGCATCTGAATGAAGAGTTCCAAAGAATAGCAAGGAGAGATAAGAAACCCTTCCTCAAAGATCAATGCAATGAAATAGAGGAAAACAATAGAATGGGAAAGACTAGAGATCTCTTCAAGAAAATTAAAGATACCAAGGGAACATTTCATGCAAAGATAGGCTCAATAAAGGACAGAAATGGTAGGGACCTAACAGAAGCAGAAGATATTAAGAAGAGGTGGCAAGAATACACAGAAGAACTGTACAAAAAAGATCTTCATGACCCAGATGATCACAGTGGTGTGATCACTCACCTAGAGCCAGACATCTTGGAATGTGAAGCCAAGTGGCCCTTAGGAAGCATCACTACGAACAAGCTAGTGGAGGTGATGGAATTCCAGTTGAGCTATTTCAAATCCTAAAAGATGATGCTGTGAAAGTGCTGCACTCAATATACCAGCAAATTTGGAAGACTCAGCAGTGGCCACAGGACTGGAAAAGGTCAGTTTTTATTCCAATCCCAAAGAAAGGCAATGCCAAAGAATGCTCAAACTACCACACAATTGCACTCATCTCACACGCTAGTGAAGTAATGCTCAAAATTCTCCAAGCCAGGCTTCAGCAATACATGAACCATGAACTTCCAGATGTTCAAGCTGGTTTTAGAAAAGGCAGAGAAACCAGAGACCAAATTGCCAACATCTGCTGGATCATGGAAAAAGCAAGAGAATTCCAGAAAAACATCTATTTCTGCTTTATTGACTATGCCAAAACCTTTGACTGTGTGGGTCACAATAAACTGTGGACAATTCTGAAAGAGATGGAAATACCAGACCACCTGACCTGCCTCTTGAGAAACCTATATGCAGGTCAGGAAGCAACAGTTAGAACTGGACATGGAACAACAGACTGGTTCCAAATAAGAAAAAGAGTACGTCAAGGCTGTATATTGTCACCCTGCTTATGTAACTTCTATGCAGAGTACATCATGAGAAACGCTGGGCTGGAGGAAGCACAAGCTGGAATCAAGATTGCCAGGAGAAATACCAATAACCTCAGATATGCAGATGACACCACCCTTATGGCAGAAAGTGAAGAAGAACTAAAGAGCCTCTTGATGGGAGTGAAAGTGGAGAGTGAAAAAGTTGGCTTAAATCTCAACATTCAGAAAACTAAGGTCATGGCATCTGGTCCCATCACTTCATGGGAAATAAATGGGGAAACAGTGGAAACAGTGGCTGACTTCATTTCTGGGGCTCCAAAATCACTGCGGATAGTGACTGCAGCCATGAGATTAAAAGACACTTACTCCTTGGAAGGAAAGTTATGACCAACCTAGACTAACTAGCATATTAAAAAGCACAGAGATTGCTTTGTCAACAAAGGTCCGTCTAATGAAGGCTATGGTTTTTCCAGTAGTCATGTATGGATGTGAAAGTTGGACTATAAAGAAAGCTGAGTGCCAAAGAATTGATGCTTTTGAACTGTGGTGTTGGAGAAGACTCTTAAGAGTCCCTTGGACTCCAAGGAGATCCAACCAGTCCATCCTAAAGGAGATCAGTCCTGAGTGTTCATTAGAAGGACTGATGTTGAAGCTGAAACTCCAGTACTTTGGCTACCTGATGAGAAGAGCTGACTCATTTGACAAGACCCTGATGCTGGCAAAGATTGAGGGCAGGAGGAGAAGGGGATGACAGAGGATAAGATGGTTGGATGGCATCACCGACTCAACAGACATGAGTTTGGGTAAACTCTGGGAGTTGGTGATGGACAGGGAGGCCTGGCATGCTGCGATTCATGGGGTCTCAAAGAGTCAGACATGACTGAGTGACTGAACTGAACTGAACTAATGAAATACCTTAATTCAAGTGAGAGTATTTAGTGTAAACATTGAGACGATTTTCTGATCTATTTTTAAGAGAAGACCAACTGACATAAGACCTAAAAGAAGAGTCTTATGTGAAGTTACTTTTAAACCATAAGTTATAAAGGAAAACTTCAGTGGCAAAGAAGTTGTTTTGAAAATTTTATCAATGAAAGATGATTTTTAATAAAGTATGTGCTATTACCTATATTATACAAAAAAAATGCATATCAGATAACTTTAAAGAAAATCAGAGGC
The DNA here is from genome assembly GCF_029407905.1 of Bubalus kerabau. Taxonomy (NCBI): domain Eukaryota; kingdom Metazoa; phylum Chordata; class Mammalia; order Artiodactyla; family Bovidae; genus Bubalus; species Bubalus kerabau. The sequence goes on along the minus strand of NC_073632.1, from coordinate 33,520,447 downwards.
ACATTTATTTTACTTCTTTTTTTAATATAAACTTATTTATTTTAATTGAAGGCTAATTACTTTACAATATTGTATTGGTTTTGCTATACATCAACATGAATCCACCATGGGTGTACACGTGTTCCCCATCCTAACCCCCCTCCCACCTCCCTCCCCATACCATCCCTCTGGGTCATCCCAGTGCGCCAGCCCCAAGCATCCTGTATCCTGCATCGAACCTGGACTGGCGATTCGTTTTATATATGATATTATACATGTTTCAATGCCATTCTCCCAAATCATCCCACCCTTGCCCTCTCCCACAGAGTCCAAAAGACTGTTCTATACATCTGTGTTTCTTTTGCTGTCTCGCATACAGGGTTATCGTTACCATCTTTCTAAATTCCATATATATGAGTTAGTATACTGTATTGGTGTTTTTCTTTCTGGCTTACTTCACTCTGTATAATAGGCTCCAGTTTCATCCACCTCATTAGAACTGATTCAAATGTACTCTTTTTAAAGGCTGACTAATACTCCATTGTGTATATGTACCACAGCTTGCTTACCTTCGTCTGCTGATGGACATCTAGGTTGCTTCCATGTTCTGGCTATTGTAAACAGTGCTGTGATGAACATTGGGGTACACGTGTCTCTTTCAATTCTGGTTTCCTCGGTATGTATGCCCAGCAGGGGGATTGCTGGGTCATATGGCAGTTCTATTTAGAATTTTTTAAGGAATCTCCACACTGTTCTCCATAGTGGCTGTACTAGTTTGCATTCCCACCAACAGTGTAAGAGGGTTCCCTTTTCTCCACACCCTCTCCAGCATTTATTGCTTGTAGACTTTTGGATAGCAGCCATTCTGACTGGAGTGAAATGGTACCTCATAGTGGTTTTGATTTGCATTTCTCTGATAATGAGTGATGTTGAGCATCTTTTCATGTGTTTGTTAGCCATCTGTATGTCTTAGGTTGGGCCAATGGGAGACCTTATTCCATCCTCTTCCACCAGGGTTGATTGTATTATCTGGCTGTGACCATGGGTCTAGAGTTCAGTGGCAGCAGGACCAGACCCCAGCTATTCCACTTAGAAATTGTGTAACTTTTGGCACTTACTTTAACACTCTGAATCTCTTTACCTGCATAATAGGGATAAAAAATCCTTTGTGCATCCTGCGACTGATTTTTATTCAGAACTGACATCCAGGCCCCCATTTGGAATAACTCTCAAGTATTACTCCAGCTGTAGAACTCCCAGTAGGAGGAGCCGAGGCCTTTATTGCAAAAGCATTGTAATTCAGCTTCTTCTCTGCCTAAGCCTGCTTTCCTCACCTCTCAAAGGCATTGTTGCCAAGAGCACTTCCCAACACATTTACTGTTTATAAATCTCAGAACTTGTATTAGGAGAACCCAAACTATGACACATCTCTTCCATAAACATGGAGGAAACATCTGTGTCATAGGGATTTGTGATGCTAAGTATACCTACCAGAATACATCGAAACCAGAATAAACAACAAGAAAACCTTGGTGATCTGGTTTCTAGCTTCTTCAGCAACTTCTGCTATAGGATCTTAACAAACAACAACTTAACGAGATATGAGAGCATCTGCTATCAACTGGAAGTCCCCACTCCCAGAAGCAATTTCAGTGTTACTTGTTTCTCTAGATTTGCTTCCTTTTCCCATATCATTTATTCTTGCTTTATCTTCCAAATATACAGACTATGTCTGTGGTGGGATTTTGGTATAGCCTCAAAATCGACTCACTGTCCATCTTCTACAATCACACACTTGGTTCTGGCAACACTTGTTCTGGTTTTTTTTCTCCCTCAAAGCTCTGTATGCTACATTTAATCCAATCTCATCACTGTCTGTATCCTCAACCAAAGATCAGAACCTAACACAGAGGATGGGAAGACTTCAAGGCTGATTTCAACTGGCTTAGGGAACAAGTGCCTCAGAACACTGAGAACGCCAAAAAACTCCCAAGTGGCATATAAAACCCTCTGTTTAGAAATAGAGCCTTTAGGACTATATTTAGCCCAGGACATTATCTCCTCCCATTTTACTGTTAGTTTTCTTCTGTTCTCTCTGGAATCTGGTTCTATCAGCTATCCAAGAAAATGATGGAACTGTCTCAAAGCTTTTGCTGATATCCACCTTCCCCAGTGTTTCCACATTCCTCAAGTTCCAAGTGCTTCAGTCAATTAGGTGACAACAGACAGTGACCATCCAGACACCTTCTGCCCCAGCTGCTGAGCCATCCGTGCTTTTCCAGATGAAAAGTGTAAAGTTGAAGAGTGCCCCCTTGACTGCACTCACCTTGGCAGAAAAAGGCCTTTTAGAAGCCCAGGTGTTGCCTGGCTCTCAAATTGTGGGGTCCAATAACAGTCCAGACAAACCACTAGTAGATTCAACATGTTTTTAAAAGGGTTTAGAACATATAAACTTTTAAATAAATGCCTCTGTGGTATGATCTTCATTTTTGAAGTGCCTTTGTGAACACTGGCTTCTTTTCCCTTCTGTTCTGGCCACACCAAAAGGGAGGTGTCCTGTGAACTCACTTCAGGACTGAGTCAGATCCATCCCTGAAGCAAAGTTTTGAACAATGTAGTGGTGGTTATAAATGTCTTATTGTGTATTTTTGCTCACAACTTTAAACAAAGAAATTCACATGTTTCTAGCTTGTTTTTCTTTTTTAAAATTTAAATTAGTGTCTCTCTCAACAAAATTTCTAGGAGGTCAAGGTTTTTCATTATCTCCAGTAAGTAGCAAAAAAAAAAAAAAAGAAAGAAAGAAAAACCCAACAATCTTTAGGTGAATGCAATATTAATTTTTCATGAGATATTAATATTTCATGCAATATTAATTTTCCATGAGAAACACTGGGCTGGACAAAGCACAAGCTGGAATCAAGATTGCCAGGAGAAATATCAATAACCTCAGATATGCAGATGACACCATCTTTATGGCAGAAAGTGAAAAAGAACTAAAGAGCCTCTTGATGAAAGTGAAAGAGGAGAGTGAAAATGTTGGCTTAAAGCTCAACACTCAGAAAACGAAGATCATGGCATCTGGTCCCATCACTTCATGGCAAATAGATGGGGAAACAGTGGCTGGCTCTATTTTTGGGGGCTCCAAAATCACTGCAGATGGTGACCGCAGCCATGAGATTCAAAGACACTTACTCCTTGGAAGGAAAGTTATGACCAACCTAGACAGCATATTCAAAAGCAGAGACATTACTTTGCCAACAAAGGTCCATCTAGTCAAGACTATGGTTTTTCCAGTGGTCATGTATGGATGTGAGAGTTGGACAATAAAGAAAGCTGAGTGCCAAAGAATTGATGCTTTTGAACTGTGGTGTTGGAGAAGACTCTTGAGAGTCTCTTAGACTGCAAGGAGATCCAACCAGTCCATCCTAAAGGAAATCAGTCCTGAATATTCATTGGAAGGACTCATGCTGAAGCTGAAACTCCAATATTTTGGCCACCTGATGCAAAGATCTGACTCATTTGAAAAGGCCCTGATGCTGAGAAAGATTGAAGGTGGGAAGAGAAGGGGACGACAGAGGATGAGATGGTTGGATGGCATCACTGACTCAATGGACATGAGTTTGAGTAAACTCTGGGAATTATGGACAGGGAGGCCTGGTGTGCTACAGACCATGGGGTCACAAAGAGTAGGACACAACTGAGTGACTGAACTGAACTGAACATTAATTTTTATGATGCGTACAGGTCATGACACCTCTTCAGTTAAATACTTTCTGCATCTTCATATGGATTATTTTTCTAATTTGCCAGTAATATTAAGTCATTAAGCAGAAACAGTTGCTTGAATGTAGCTTGACTAGGACTAAGGAGGCATTACTACCTGTGTTTAAAATCACCTCATGACTAAAAATCAAAACTGGCATAAGATTCATTGAGCTGAAAGAGGTTTAGCAAGATGAATTTTTATCAGGGATGATCCCTGATAAAACTGTAAACTATATCTGGCATGTAAACTATATCTGGCTCTTCTAAATGTAGATGGAACTTAACTGAAAAATTAACATTTCTGAATGTCACAAAACATTTTGCTTCCATTTTGGCCAGAAAGAAGTCTAAAACATTTCCCTGCCTCTTTTCCAAATCCTCTGTATGTAATTTATAAAGTATTAAAAATTAAATAAATAGTGTATAGTCCTGGCTCTGATAAATGTGAATTGATTGCATTTACAAGATTTACATTTCCTAATCCTGCTAATATCTTTTGATGTTACATCGATATTTTTCAATAATAAACATTGCATCATTGAATGGGACTTTGTGCCCTTAAGAAGAAATGAGAGGGAAAAAAGTTTGAGATTATCCTCCCAACCACTCCTATAATTGCATGTTTATAATTATAGGAAAATATTCTTAGAAACCAACTTGGGTAAATCTTGGGGAGTTCTATAAACCTTTCACAACTTTTTGAAATGGAAACAATAATTAATTTACAGTAAATGTTTATTTCTTCATGCTTGTATTTAAAGTATTTCTCTGAGGGTAGAGCTATAGAAAAAAAGAAATGGGTTAAGAAAGTTTAAAATCACTCATAGAGGTAATTTTAAAACCTTTTAAAAATATTACTTGTAGCTAGAATTCAGTGTCATTTAATTCTTCATTTAGGGTGTAAGTTACAATAGTTGTGCTTAAGAGATGCAGTGAGTTATATCACAAAAAAACAATAGAACAGGAGTCAGTAATATGTGGGCAGGACAAGGGACCTTACCATGAGCAAGTTATGAAAGCCAGCTAAGTCCCCGGGGTCTTGATTTCCCATCATCACCAAGGTCTCCTCCTGCTCCAACATTCTGCAGTTCCTTATCCACTCGACAAGCCTGGCGTGCGTGTGTGCATGCTCAGTATACTCAAGACCCAGAGGACTTAGCTGGCTTTCATAACTTGTTCATGGCACTTGTCATGCCCCCATTTCCTGACTCCTGTTCTATTGCTTTTTCTGATATAACTCATTGCATCTCTTGGGCACCAAGAGTTTATTAAATGCCAATTTGCTTTGAAAAGATAATTTGTTACATTGCCCTTGTTTAATATAGAGCCAGTACACTACTGGTAATGAGCCTGCCTGCCAAAGCAGGAAATGTCAGAGACTCAGGTTCAATCCCTCGGATGGAAAGACTCCCTCCGGTGGGAAATGGCAACTCACTCCAGTATTCTTGCCTGGAGAATCCCATGGAAGAGGGGCCTGACAGGCTACAGTCGATGGGGTCCCAACGAGTCAGACACGACTGAGCACTCATGCATAATGCCAAATATTACATCCTATATAACACTTCATTTTTCACCTCATCTCCTTAGAACCCTATTCAGATAGATCAAGCATCACCAAGCCCATTTTTGGATGAGTAAATCTGAGCCACACAACAACTAAGTGACTCGTCCAGCACCAGTACACCTGGCAACAGAATTAGTTCAAGAATTCAGGTCTCCAGAGTCCAATAAAATAACCTCTCTATTTGAGCACTCTTCGCACAAATTAAAGAGTGTACCTGGCCATATTACTGCTCCTTTGTTTCTTTCCCACAAGGATATCTTGCATCAGCATTTTAGGAAGGAAATGGCAACCCACTCCAATATTCTTGCCTGGAGAATCCCAGGGAGGGGGGAGCCTTGTGGGCTGCCGTCTATGGGGTTGCACAGAGTTGGACACGACTGAAGTGACTTAGCAGCAGCAGCAGCAGCAGACGTATTTATACAGAATTTGAGATCAGGGCTGTGGCTTGGTCCCAACCTCTCCTCCAACATCCTGGATGACCTTGGACTAGTGATCCACCCATGGAATAAAGATCTACACCCATGAGGATACTCTTGGCGTTAGGTTATGTTACTGCCTGGGTATGCTGTGGGAGCAAATGTCCATGGAGTCCTTGAATAAAAGCAATAAACTTTATAAATAGACTTCTATCAAAGTTTCTTTCAATAGAAAAACTGAGGTTTCCAATCGTTGCTTTCTCAAAGCCATTTTTGACTCACATCTCTTGGTTACCAAGGACACAATAAGGTCATGAAGACTGTTATCATGGTTAGTTCCATGCTCCATTCCCCAAAAGGCAGAGCTGGTGCCAGATTCCTGGAGATGTGGGGAGGGGAAGAACAGGAGACTCACAAATGCTTATGGAGGCACTAAAATATTTTGTGTGCTTTTCATATGTTGAAAAGTTCAAAACAAATCACACTTTTTCTGTAGCAAAAGATTTCAACAGAGAAATTCTCTAGACTCTACATTCAAGCTAAGATTTATTCCCCATAACTTGGCTCATACTTTCAAGCCTATTTTGAGCATATTCTTTTTTGTGCCCCCTTCTTCAGCCCCGAGTGGGGAAACTGATCAAACACATTCTGTACATACCTCTGAGCCCACAGACTCAGCCTCCCAGCTGCAGCATTAACCTCACAACTTCAGAGACCATCTCCCATTTTCAAAAGTGCAGTGGCGTTCTTGACTTGAGAAACATCCCCCAGACACACCCACTACTCTCAGCTTGCCTGACTTTGGCATCTCTGCCTCATTATCACTGACACCATGTTCCTGTCCAATCAGGCCATTGGATAAAAAGTGGATTTCTCTTTAATATTAATAGAACTTTCCTTTAATACTCTTGACCTCTCTCCCCACGTCACAATTTCATCTTCATATTCAATCCTTACAACGGTTGCCTTATTTCCCTGTCAAGGTCCTGACAGTGATGAGGTGTCAGGACATCATCATGTTTTAAGTTGGAAAAAAAAAAATTGGCTTTATGTAGTCTGTATGTGAAGAGTTTGGCAGATGAAAATTCAGAAAAGCTGCCAATGGGGCAAATGTTTAATCTTGGAGAAAGCCCTTCACACGAATGCAGCTGACATAGAGGAAGGGAAACCACAAAAACAACAGGGTAATAATATTGAAGACTGGTTTCCATACACCAAAAGAAAAGGAGTCTCAGAGCTGACTTCCATATCCCGTCTTATAATTCATCACAGCAGGATGAAATATGCAGATGACGTTTCCTCTATGAAACTGGAAAAAGAGCACAAATTTCAAAATCAGATGAGCAAAATGTAGCAAAATGTCAAAATGGCAAAATGTCTGGCTATTCTTTGCACTTTCATGGTTACCATCCACTTAAGGTTCTCATAACACTTTGTAATAATGAGTCTACACATATTATAGCTGAGAAAAGTGAGATCCAGGCCAGTAAAGTCATTCCTTCAAACATACAGAAAAGCAAAGCCACAAATTGAGTTGCACCTCCTTTTCTCACACCTGCTATAAAAGTAACCCTTGGTAGAATGCTTTTCTCCAAAAGAAACTGGCTTTCACTCAAAAGCATTTAAAACCATTCTATCAGTCAAACAAATATACTATAAGATCATTGTAACAAGGACTCTGAATATATGTTTTAAACCAAATTTTAATTCATTTGTAATAATTTGAAAATTATTGATAGGTCTTCCCAAACTCATCTTCTAGTTTCAATGATTCAATAAATTTTCATGGCATAATCATGTCTAATTATTCTGAGAAAAAAGTTTTTATACTTCTTAATACTGAGACATAAAAATCATAAAACATAGGCCTAAATCCCTAAAACAGGGAAACAAATATTTCAGGTAAAATGTATATCAACTTAAACAAGGTTTTGTGTATATATATCAGTTCAGTTCAGTTCAGTCGCTCGGTGGTGTCCGACTTTTTGCGACCCCATGAATCACAGCACGCCAGGCCTCCCTGTCCATCACCAACTCCCGGAGTTCACTCAAACTCACGTCCATCGAGTCAGTGATACCATCCAGCCATTTCATCCTCTGTCGTCCCCTTCTCCTCCTGCCCCCAATCCCTCCCAGCATCAGAGTCTTTTCCAATGAGTCAACTCTTCGCATGAGGTGGCCAAAGTACTGGAGTTTCAGCCTCAGCATCATTCCTTCCAAAGAAATCCCAGGGCTGATCTCCTTCAGAATGGACTGGTTGGATCTCCTTGCAGTCCAAGGGACTCTCAGGAGTCTTCTCCAACACCACAGTTCAAAAGCATCAATTCTTCGGCGCTCAGCCTTCTTCACAGTCGAACTCTCACATCCATACATGACCACAGGAAAAACCATAGCCTTGACTAGAAAAACCTTTGTTGGCAAAGTAATGTCTCTGCTTTTGAATATGCTATCTAGGTTGGTCATAACTTTCCTTTCAAAGAGTAAGCGTCTTTTAATTTCATGGCTGAAGTCACCATCTGCAATGATTTTGAAGCCCCAAAGAATAAAGTCTGACACTGTTTCCACTGTTTCCCCATCTATTTCCCATGAAGTGATGGGACCGGATGCCATGATCTTTGTTTTCTGAATGTTGAGCTTTAAGCCAACTTTTTCACTCTCCTCTTTCACTTTCATCAAGAGGCTTTTGAGTTCCTCTTCACTTTCTGCCATAAGGGTGGTGTCATCTGCATATCTGAGGTTATTGATATTTCTCCCGGCAATCTTGATTCCAGCTTGTGTTTCTTCCTGTCCGGCGTTTCTCATGATGTACTCTGCATATAAGTTAAATAAGCAGGGTGACAATATACAGCCTTGACATACTCCTTTCTCGATTTGGAACCAGTCTGTTGTTCCATGTCTAGTTCTAACTGTTGCTTCCTGACCTGCATACAGATTTCTCAAGAGGCAGGTCAGGTGGTCTGGTATTCCCATCTCTTTCAGAATTGTCCACAGTTTATTGTGATCCACACAGTCAAAGGCTTTGGCATAGTCAATAAAGCAGAAATAGATGTTTTTCTGGAACTCTCTTGATTTTTTGATGATCCAGCGGATGTTGGCAATTTGATCTCTGGTTCCTCTGTCGTTTCTAAAACCAGCTTGAACATCAGGAAGTTCACGGTTCACGTACTGCTGAAATATATATATATATATATATATATATATATATATATATATATATGTTGGGAGTTTCATTTGGTTTGTTCTATGTTTAAATTTTTACCTTGATAAATTGTGAGAGAACTTCTCCAATACACTCCAAGTTCCTCTCTGTTCCTTTTTTAATTAAATGTGTCATCAACCAGAATCTGAATGTTTTGAACCAACTTACCAAGTCAGCACCAAAGAATTGATGCTTTTGAACTGTGGTGTTGGATAAGACTCTTGAGAGTCCCTTGGACTGCAAGAAGATCCAACCAGTTCATCCTAAAGGAGATCAGTCCTGAATGTTCATTGGAAGGACTGATGCTGAAGCTAAAACTCCAATCTTTTGGCCATCTGATTCGAAGAACTGACTCATTTGAAAAGACCTTGATGCTGGGAAAGATTGAAGGAGGGAGGAGAAGGGGATGATAGAGGATGCGATGGGTGGATGGCATCACCACCTCAAAGGACATGAGTTTAAGTAAACGCTGGGAGTTGGTAATGGACAGGGGCCCTGGCGTGCTGCCGTCTATGGGGTCGCAAAGGGTCAGATATGACTGAACTGAACTGAACCAAAAAATCATTCCCATAAAAATTGTTCTGAGGTCAGAGCTTCCATGATCCAAGTCTAACTTGGAGAGATTTCTCCAGAGTGGCTAGATGCAGCAGATCTGGAAGAGAATTTGGGTGACTGTCAAGCAGGGAGCCAAGAGTGTAGCCAAGAAATTGTGCCAAGCCTGTTCTGAAGAAGCAGAGCAAGATTACTGAAGAAGAGAATGTGAAGTGAGGTCAAAAGTTAACAGGGAGAGAAGGACATGAAAGTCTAGAAGATCAGTAGGTAGACCCTCTATATGGAACAGGGAAAGTCAGTGAAGAAGAGAGAATGAGGGTAGAAATGATGAAAAGTTGCTGAAGTCCCCATTTCAGGAGAGCCAGGTGGCTGAATGTGGCACAAAAGAGCCAGTCATGTAGGGCCAAATAGGTCCAAATAAATAACGCTGAAAAAAAGAAAGCCGGGTGAAGGTCAATAAATGTTCACATGAAACACTGCTGATTTTCAATGCAGAATAAAGATAAAGACATTTTTAAAATAGGAAGAACTCCAAAAGAACTCACCACTAGCAGACATGCATCAAAGGAATTCCAAAGGCTGTTCTTCAGACAAAAGGAAAATGGTCCCAGATGGAAAAATAAAGATATAAGAAGGAATAAAGAGCATCCAAAAAATGGTATGTTGGTTAACCTAAATGATAATGAAAGAATATAACAATGGTAGAGTTAAGCTCAAAGCTCACAAAACATAGGATGCAGGGAACAGGATAAAATTGAAGGGATTCCAAGAAGGTGAGTGAAGGGATATCCCAGGATGATAAGCTATACTGGAAGGAGAGGGCAATTAGCTAACACTGGAACAATGTGACTCAAGATCTTTTCTTCACGAGCTGAGAATGTCTGAGTGATTCCAACAAAATGATTATCTGTACTTGGCTTCCTCTGACTACATGCTGAGTAAGTTACTGCTGTCCACCCGATGCCTTGCAGCCTATATGAGCTGAAGACACTCAGTTCATTCCAGGGAAGTGTTCTGCTTTGACCTGCTCTCAAGCTGCTGCTGCTGCTAAGTCGCTTCAGTCGTGTCCGACTCTGTGCGACCCCATAGACGGCAGCCCACCAGGCTCCCCCGTCCCTGGGATTCTCCAGGCAAGAACACTGGAGTGGGTTGCCATTTCCTTCTCCAATGCATGAAAGTGAAAAGTGAAAGTGAAGTCACTCCGTCGTGTCTGACTCTTCGCAACCCCTGGACTGCAGCCTACCAGGCTCCTCTGTCCATGGGATTTTCCAGGCAAGAGTATTGGATTGGGGTGCTATTGCCTTCTCCGCTGCTCTCAAGAGCTGGAGGTAAACTTAGAAACTGAGCAGCAGTGATTAGCTGAGAAGCAAAAAAATAAAAAGCAACTCCCTTTACTATGATTTTCCTGCTAGACATCTAGAACCCAGCCCCCAACACAGTTCTGGTTGCTGCTGGCCCAACTCCAGTAGGCCAGCCCAGTGTTTCCCAGTAGTCAGGCAAGACCTTCAGGCTGGGAGTTCTTACCATATGCAGCCAAGGCCTGAAATGACCTGGTTGTTACCTCTCTGCTTTCACCTGCTGGTTTACCTCTTCTATCTCTAGCTACATGGGGCACCTTGTTACTCCTTGAATTTACCCAGCAAACTCCTACCCCAAAGGCTTGCTTTTTCATCTCAAGATAGTCATATAGCTCACTTTTCACTTTATTCTGATTTCAAATCAATGACTTCTAATCAGAAAGGCCTTCCCTAAATAAACATTCTGTTTAAATATTATTCCCCTGACCTGCTTTATTTTTCTTTTTAGAACTTATTAACACCAGACACATATATTTATTTGCTTATTTCTTTACTTGTATTACCTTTTTCCCATAACTAGAATGTAAGTTCCATAAGGCCAGGAACTTGGTCAATTTTGTGAACTGTTGAGCAGTGCCTGGCAACATAGTAGGAGTTCTTTTAATGTCTGTTAAACAAATGAAGGGTAACCCTTTTTTACACACCTTCAATCTTAGCCAAATTTCCCCCGAAGTCCTAAGCTTACTGGACTTTCATGTTGTATACTCAGGTTCTTATAAACGATAACTGGAGTGGGAGTTTGATGTATGATGCAGGGAACGCAAAGCAGGTGCTCTGTGACGACCCGGAGGCATGAGGTGGGGAGGGAGGGGTCACATTGTATGCCTATGACTGATTCATGTTGATGTATGGCAGAGGCCATCACAATGTTGTAATTATCCTCCAATTAAAATTAATTAATTAATTTTAAAAAATGATATCTGGAAGAATGATAGTATGTCAAATAAGTCACGTGGGGGGAAAAATGATAGTTCACAAAAGCATAGGAATATAAAGATATTGGTGAACTCTGAAAAACTCAAAACTCAAATATTAGCATGAAAATGAATAAAATATAAAACTGAAAAATCTGAATTATGTGTTTAAGACTAAAAAAAAAAAGAGTATAAAATATAATTAAAGAAAATAAAAACAACTATAAGCCATGCATGAAATGTGTGACTGACTTTAGTTTAAGTCTACATCTCTAGGAAAAGAGGCTGTTTGGCTTACAGAATAGAAAAAGACACAACTTCAGCTATGCCAGGCCAATAACTATACTTAAGTGACTATGAAAATAAACAGTGAAAAGATATTTGAGATTTAAATCACTCTAGATTTTAATGTATTTAATTGAAATCATAGACTACTAAAAAAATAAAGTTAACTTTAAGAGAAAGATTCATAGACATCTTGGGAACACAAACACACACAAAAAAACAACATACCAAAATGCATGAGATGCGATGAAAGCATTGCCAGAGTAAAATGTATAAGAGAAACTAGAAAAGAGCAAATTGAACCCAGGGTGAGAAAAATGAAAGAAACATTAGCATGAAAATGAATACAATAGAGAATTGAAAAATAGAGGAAATCAACAGAACCAAAAGTTATTTGAAAAGATCAACAAGATCGACAAACCTTGAGGTAAAGTGACGAGAAAAAAGAGAAAAGACTCAAATTACTGAATCAGGAATAAAAATGGGGGTATTATTTAGTCTTACAGAAAAAAAAAAAAACTAAAAGGAAATACCATGAACAATTACATGCTAAAGATTAATAACTAGATGAAATGGACAAAGTCCTAAGAAGACACAATCTAACTAAACTGAATCAAGCAGAAATACAAAATGTAAACAGGCCTATAATAAATTAAGAAATTGAATTAATAGCTAAAAACTTCCCACAAAGAAAAGCCCAGAAACAAATGGCTTCACTGGTGAATTCTACCAAATTTTAAAGAAGAGAATTAACATGAATCCTTCACAAAGTCCTCCAAAAAATACAAGGAAGAGAACACTTTCTAAATTACTCTAAATTTAGGCAAAGACATCACAAGAAAGAAAACTATAAACTAATATCTCATTCACAAATACAGAGACTGGGAATTCTAACCAGGGCAATCAGACAAGAAAAAGAAATATGATGCCTTGAGATTGAAAAGGAAGAAATAAAATTGTGTGTATTTGTAGATTACATGCTCCTGTATATAGAAAATCCTAAGAAATCCACACACAACCTTGAGTTCAGCAAGGTTTCAAGGTATAAAATCAATACACAAAAAGCAACTGTATTTCTATACACTTTAAATAAGCAATCTAAAAATAAAATTAAAAAAACAATTTTATTTATAATGGTGTCAAAGAATAAAATACTTAAGGAATTATCTTAACAAAAAAAAGTGTAAGAGGTACACACTGAAAAAATATAAAATATCACTGAAAAAAATTAAAGAATACCTAAATAAATAAAAAGATATTGCATGTTCATGAATTGGAAGACTTGATATTGTTAAGATAGCAATACTTCCCAAATTAATTCAATACTATCCTTATCAAAATCTCAGCTATCTTTTTAAAAATTTTATTTATTTTCATTGGAGAATAATTACTTTACAATATCTTGACATGAATCGGCCATAGGTGTACATGTTGCCCTCCATCTTGAATCCCACCTCCCTCCTCCCTTCCCACTCTGTCCTTCCAGGTTGTCACAGAACACCTCAGCTAGCTTTCTTGCAGAAGCCAACAAGCTGAACCCCAAATCTGTATGGAAATACTCATAACAGCTAAAACATTTTGAAAAAGTGTAACAAAGTTGGAGGACTCATACTTTCCAATTTCAAAGCTACAGTGCTTACCACAAAGCTATAGCAATGAAGACTGCATGTTACTGGTATAAGGATAAACAGATCAAAGAAATAGAATAAAGAACCCAGAAATAAACCTAAACAATCATGAATAGTTGATTTTGACAAGAGTGCCAATCATTCATGGGGGAGAGGGGGCGGAGGGAGAAAATAAGCTTTTCAACAAACTGTGCTGAAACAGTTGGATATACGCATTCAAAAGAATGGAGTTGGACCCCTATCTCATACTATATGCAAAAATTAATTTCAAATGAGTCAAAGATCTAAATGTAAGAGCTAAACTATCAAATGCCTAGAAGAAAATATGAGACTAAACTTCATGATCTTGAAGTAACAGTTTCCTAGATGTGACACCAGAAGTACAAGCAACTAAAGAAAAAAATAGGTAAATTGGAATTCATAAAAATTAAAATATTTTTTCATCAAAGGACATTATCAAGAAATGAAAAGGCAAACCACAAGATGGGAGAAAATATTTACAAACTATATATCTGCAAAGGATCTAGTTTCCAAAATACATAAAGAACTCTTACAATAGACAATAAAAGACAATCTAATTAATAAATGAACAAAGAATTTGAATAGACATTTCTTCAAAAAACATATGCAAATGACCAATAAGTTCATGAAACAATGCTCAATATCTTTAGTCGTTATAGAGATACAAATCAAAACCACAAGATACCACTTCATAATCATTCAGTTCAGTTCACTCACTCAGTCGTGTCCAACTCTTTGCAACCCCATGAATCGCAGCATGCCAGGCCTCCCTGTCCATCACTAACTCCCGGAGTTCACTCAGACTCGCGTCCATTGAGTCGGTGATGCCATCCAGCCATCTCATCCTCTGTCGTCCCCTTCTCCTCCTGCCCTCAATCCCTCCCAGCATCAGAGTCTTTTCCAATGAGTTAACTCTTCGCATGAGGTGGCCAAAATATTGGAGTTTCAGCTTCAGCATCAGTCCCTCCAATGAACACCCAGGACTGATCTCCTTTAGGATGGACTGGTTGGATCTCCTTGCAGTCCAAGGGACTCTCAAGAGTCTTCTCCAACACCACAGTTCAAAGCATCAATTCTTCAGCACTCAGCTTTCTTCACAGTCCAACTCTCACCTCCATACATGACCACTGGAAAAAACATAGCCTTGACTAGAGGAACCTTTGTTGGCAAAGTAATGTCTCTGCTTTTGAATATGCTATCTAGGTTGGTCATAACTTTCCTTCCAAGGAGTAAGCATCTTATAATTTCATGGCTGCAATCACCATCTGCAGTGATTTTGGAGCCCCCCAAAATAAAATCTGACACTGTTTCCACTGTTTCCCCGTCTATCTGCCATGAAGTGATGGGACCAGATGCCATGATCTTCGTTTTCTGAATGTTGAGCTTTAAGCCAACTCTTTCACTCTCCTCTTTCACTCTCATCAAGAGGCTTTTTAGTTCCTCTTCATTTTCTGCCATAAGGGTGGTGTCATCTGCCTGTCTGAGGTTATTGATATTTCTCCTGGCAATCTTGATTCCAGCTTGTGCTTCTTCCAGCCCAGCGTTTCTCATGATTTACCCTGCATAGAAGTTAAATAAGCAGGGTGACAATATACAGCCTTGATGTACTCTTTTTCCTATTTGGAACCAGTCTGTTGTTCCATGTCCAGTTCTAACTGTTGCTGCCTGACCTGCATATAGGTTTCTCAAGAGGCAGGTCAGGTGGTCTGGTGTTCCCATCTCTTTCAGAATTGTCCACAGTTTATTGTGGTCCACACAATCAAAGGCTTTGGCATAGTCACTGAAGCAGAAATATATGGTTTTCATAATCACTAGATGGTTATAATTAAAAAGACACACAATAACAAGTGTTGCTGAGGATGTGGAAAAATTGGAACATTCATACTTTGCTGCTGGGAGTATAAATGGTACAGCCACTCTAGAAAATAATTCAGCAGTTCCTCAAAAAGTTAAACATAGAGTCACCATATGACCCTGCAATTCCACCCCTAGGCATATATACCCAAGAGAACTGAAAATATATGTTTGCACAAAAACCTGTATGTAAACGTTCAGAACAGAATTATTTATAACAACCAAAAAGTAGAAACAACACAGATGTCCACCAACTGATGAAAGGTTAAACAAAGTGTGATCTATAATAGATTATTATTCAATCATAAAAAGGAATGAAGTACTGATACATTTATACAACATAAATGAAACTTGAAAGTCAGTCACCAAAGGTCACAGATTGTATTCCATTTATATGAAATGTCCAGAACAGGCAAATCCAAAGTGAAAAAGGTCAATTAGTGGTTGCTTAGAGGAGGAGAAGTGGTTGCTTGGAGAAGGATATGGCAACCCACTCCAGCGTTCTTGCCTGGAGAATCCCAGGGACGGGGGATCCTGGTGGGCTACCATCTATGGGGTCGCACAGAGTCGGGCATGACTGAAGTGACTTAGCAGCAGCAGAAGAGAGGAGATCAGAAGTAACTGCTAGAACGGTAGGGGGTTTCTTTTGGGGATAATGAAAAAATTCTGGAATTAGCAATGATGGTTGGATAACCTTCTGAATATATCAGAAGACAATCAATTGTATTGGTTAAATACAATTTAAAAAACGAATTTCATGATATGTGATATGTGAATTAAACCTCAAGTTAAAAAAAATCTGAATCTAGCGTGTAGCAATTTGTATCCAATGGACTGTATATTCTGGAGTATATCTGCTGTATTACATGCACATAGTGAGGATAAGGTGGAAGAAGACAGATAGAAGTTTCTTACTTTAAAAATGAACAAAATTAATAATTTCCACCCCCCCACCTCAGGCAGAAAATTTCTTAGGCACCCATGACAAAAAGGTTAGTGACTATTTCCAGACCTGACGTAGACGTTTTGAAAAATGAAATTACCAGTGCTTAGATAGGCCACTGGTGGTTTTAAGACTAAAACTGCAAGGTGATTTGATACCTAGATCACACTTTTTTATTAAGCAAGCAAAAGTCAGGGCACAGTTATGTTTAATTTTAAATCTGTACCCCTCCCCGGTCAGGCCCTTTAGCCAAAGAGGTGCTGTGACGTTTTCCATTGCCCTAGTTAGCATGGTCTTCAGAGCTGAGAGAAAAAAATCATGTCACCAAAAAAAAAAAAAAAAGAGAGAGAGAGAAAGTTAAAAAAAGACTTTGTATTTAAAAAGTCTCTACTTTTATTAAAAAAAATTTTTTTTAATAGTTTTGTGCTTTGACTATAGAGAAAATAGATACCATTTAAGGATAGCAGTTACGTCCAGAGAGGAAGAGAAGGAAAAACAATGGGACCAGAGAAGTAGATGGTGGAGGCTTCTAATTTTAACATTATGTTTTTATAAGGATATAGAGAAAGCAGCAGCATCTCTATTTAGTGACTGATATACATGCATCTGTTATTTTAATTTCTGAATTTTTCAATTCTTGAAATGTTTCAAAATTTAAAAAGTATTTTTACGTGATTTGATATTAAAACATGACATATGTATCACTGTAATATTTTCTCAACCTGAACACATTTTATACTTAATTTTATTTTTAAAAAAATTTCTGGTTGTAGTTAATAATAGCTAAGTTCTGCTATCAGCTAGCAGAAAGTCCTTAGAAATACATTCAGTCAGTCATGAAATATTTATTCAGGACCCACATGGCACCAGGCGCCAAGTGCTATAAAAGTTGCTCACAAGACAAAGTTAATAAGACACAGTCTCTGTTCTCAAAAAGCTCTCATCCTAGTGGATAATTCAGATAGATGAATGCATCATTCCAATACAATTTAGAAAGCGCTACGAGAGATATATGCGTGGGAGGCATGGATTCAGAGAAGGAAGTGGAAAAGCAAAATCCATCATATACACTCCCAATTCTCCCCAGTGAGTTAAGCACCAGATACATCAACCCTGGGTGAGGGAGAGGGTGTAGGGAGACAACAAAAAACTGTTTATTCTACCTAACATAATTACACAGGTGGAGCAAGCTGCAAAGAATCTGCCTGCCAGTGCAGGAGATGCAAGAGGCGTGGACTCAATCCCTCAGTTGGGAAGATTCCCCTGGAGAAGAAAGTGGCAACCCACTCAAGTATTTCTTGCCTGGAAAATTCTGTGGGCAGTGGAGCTTGGAGGGCTATAGTCCATGGGGTCACAAAGAGTCAGACACGATTGAGCACACATATGCTACACTACCAACAAAAACACAGCATAATGACACAACCCACTGAATGTGGGCTACAACTATAATTTTCCCCCCTGTAATTTTTTAAAGCTTTAATTTTATATGTTTACTTTAATCAAATGCTATTTAGCCAGCTGTAAAATTTCTGCATACTTATACCAAGGAAATGTTTGCAGCTAACATGTATTTTTCACTACATAGAAAGCATTGTAAATGGATTATTTCATTAAATCATCATAACATATCTGGGAGACAGGTGCTATCAATATGCCCATTTTACAGATGAGAAGACTGAGCCTCAGAGAAACTAGAAAACATGTCCAAGTTTGCAGTTCCACTTATACAGAGCCCTGAACCATCTGTCCATGCTATATCAATGTTATTTACATAAGGGAGAAATCAAAGATCTATGGACCCCACTATTGCATAGAGAATATTTTCATCATGATGCTTGGATTTCCATCCAAATTTTAAAATGGAAAAAAAAAAAAACCCTTGAAATTTTTTGTCTTCTTATATCTTAGAAATAGAGTGCTTATATATTTAATCTTTAGCTCTGTAAGTGTGCAAAGGGAAACCAACCTAAAAGCATTCATTTTTTGTCATCATTAACTGGATTCGGTTCTGGTCAATTAGAATGATCTGCCCAGGGGAATTCCCTGGTGGTCCATTGGTCAAGACTTGGGCTTTCACTGCTGTGGACTCAGGTTCCACCCTGGTCAGGGAACTAAGGTCACATAAGCCATGCAGTGCAGCCAAACACACACACACACATACACACATCAGGGGTGAGTTGTTGTGATTCAGTCATGTCCAACTCTTTGAGACACCATGAACTGCAGCACTCCAGGTTTTCCTGTCCTTCACTATCTCTCTAGTTTGCTCAAACTCATGTCCACTGAGTCAGTGATGCCATCCAACTATCTCATCCTCTGCTACCCGCTTCTCCTCTTGCCCTCAATCCGGGGGGAGGGATGGGATGAATTGGAAAACTGGGATTGACATAGATACACTATTGATACTATGTATAGAGTACTAATAAGAACCTACTGTATAGCTCAGGGAATCCCTACTCAGTGTTCTCTGGTGACCTAAATATGAAGGAAATCCAAAAAAAAGAAGGGATATATGTATATGTATAGCTTACTCACTGTAAAAGTCCCTTATGCTGGAAAACATTGAGGGCAGAAGAAAAAGAGGGCATCAGAGGACAAGATGGCTGGATGGCATCACTGATGCAGTAGACATGAACTTGGGCAAAACTTGGGAGATGGTGAAGGATAGGGAGACCTGGCGTGGCTGCAGTCCATGGGGTTCGCAAAGAGTCAGACACGACTGGGCGACTGAACAACAACAACATAGCTGATTCACCTTGCTGTCCTGCAGAAACTAACACAAGCTTCTAAAGAAACTATCCTTCAATAAGAATTAAATTTTTAAAAATTGATCTGTACAGGCTTCTCAGCAGGCTGGTAGTTGATGTTAAGAAAGAGTCCTTACTGAGACCTACAGACTGCTTTCTAAAGAAAACTCACAAGGACATCATTCCTCAGTGGTGTTTGGACTAGGGGGACACAGTGACATTGACAACCAGCAGGGTGCTAGAAACAAACAAAAAGAAAAGCCTGCTGCTGCTGCTAAGTCGCTTCAGTCGTGTCCGACTCTGTGCGACCCCATAGACGGCAGCCCACCAGGCTCCCCTGTCCCTGGGATTCTCCAGGCAAGAACACTGGAGGGGGTTGTCATTTCCTTCTCCAATGCGTGAAAGTGAAAAGTGAAAGTGAAGTCACTCAGTCATGTCTAACTCTTGGCAACCCCATGGACTGCAGGCTACCAGGCTACTCATTCCATGGGATTTTCCAGGTAAGAGTACTGGAGTGGGCTGCCATTGCCTTCTCCGAAAAGAAAGGCATGTGTAGTTTAATAGAGATCTTTCTAATGAAGACTCTTATCAGAACCTCTATGTTCCCAAGGCTGGGAGGATTTTCAGCAGACTCACCAAACAATAAGAACACAAGCACATCAAACAGAAGAAAAACACACCAGAAGCCACCCAGGAGGCCAGGGAGGTAACCACCTCCGAGTTGGAATGCAGAAGATGATGGTCCCAACTGCTCTCGAACTTTGGGGGATGCCAGACTCCTGGGACCACAGGGACTGAAGCCTTGGGGCTGGCAAGAAATGCAGCAGTGTAGACATTTAGATGAAGCCTGAAAGGAAGAGCCAAGCTGCTATATTTTTTAATTATTGTAATGGGTTTTAGTTCATGTCTGGGCCAAGTGGGCTTCTATGTTTATTGGTGACCCAGCCACCTTCAGGCTACACACCCACAAGATCCCTTCCTATCTCGCCAAGTGTGGGAACAAATTCGGTTGATTCTCCTCCAGAGAGATCTTGGTGATCACACAACAGGTGGTGCCTCTCACACAAAGGCACTTCCTTGTATTCCAGTGAACTTTGCTTCTACCCTTTGCTTCCCACCTCTGCATGCCTCATGGAAAAAGCAAGAGAGTTCCAGAAAAGCATCTATTTCTGCTTTATTGAGTATGCCAAAGCCTTTGACTGTGTGGATCACAATAAACCATGGAAAATTCTGAAAGAGATAGGAATACCAGACCACCTGATCTGCCTCTTGAGAAATTTGTATGCAGGTCAGGAAGCAACAGTTAGAACTGGACATGGAACAACAGACTGGTTCCAAATAGGAAAAGGAGTTCGTCATTTTATTTAACTTATATGCAGAGGACATCATGAGAAACGCTGGATTGGAAGAAACACAAGCTGGAATCAAGATTGCCAGGAGAAATATCAATAACCTCAGATAGGCAGATGACACCACCCTTATGGCAGAAAGTGAAGAGGAACTCAAAAGCCTCTTGATGAAAGTGAAAGTGGAGAGTGAAAAAGTTGGCTTAAAGCTCAACATTCAGAAAACGAAGATCATGGCATCTGGTCCCATTACTTCTTGGCAGATAGATGGGGAAACAGTGGAAACAGTGTCAGACTTTGTTTTTCTGGGCTCCAAAATCAGTGGATGGTGACTGCAGCCATGAAATTAAAAGACGCTTACTCCTTGGAAGGAAAGTTATGACCAACCTAGATAGCATATTCAAAAGCAGAGACATTACTTTGCCAACAAAGGTCCATCTAGTCAAGGCTATGGTTTTTCCTGTGGTCATGTATGGATGTGAGAGTTCGACTGTGAAGAAGGCTGAGTGCTGAAGAATTGATGCTTTTGAACTGTGGTGTTGGAGAAGACTCTTGAGAGTCCCTTGGACTGCAAGGAGATCCAACCAGTCCATTCTGAAGGAGATCAGCCCTGGGATTTCTTTGGAAGGAATGATGCTGAGGCTGAAACTCCAGTACTTTGGCCACTTCATGTGAAGAGTTGACTCATTGGAAAAGACTCTGATGCTGGGAGGGATTGGGGGCAAGAGGAGAAGGGGACAACAGAGGATGAGATGGCTGGATGGCATCAACGACTCGATGGACGTGAGTCTGGGTGAACTCCAGGAGTTGGTGATGGACAGGGAGGCCTGGCGTGCTGTGATTCATGGGGTCGCAAAGAGTCGGACACGACTGAATGACTGATCTCATCTGATCTGATCTGCCTGCCTCCCTCAGACACTCAGCTACATATAACATTGCTTTGTGGGCTCTCGCGACTTCTCCCATTCTCTAATAAAGAAGCTTTGACTGAGGCTGTGGGTCACAATGATGACAGAGACTGTCCTTAAGGAGGCCAGGCCAAAGATGAGGGGGCATCCAACTTCTTGACAATTCATTTCATTGGAAATGATGCATAAAGCAGGAATTCTAAGGGGGTGTCCTGAATTTGAAAACTTTGCTTTCCTCCCTTCCCTTTATTAAAAAAAGATCAAAAAAAGGCTAAATTTTTCTAAAGTTTCAGAAAGCAACACTTCAAAGGTGAATTACCTAAGCAAAGTGACATGTTTATTCACAGGGACAACTATGGAACTACAAAAAGGAAATCCAAAACAAACAAACAAACAAAAAAGGGATATATGTATACGTATAGCTTACTCACTGGAAAAGTCCCTGATGCTGGGAAAGATTGAGGGCAGAAGGAGAGGAGGGCATCAGAGGTTGAAATGACTAGATGGCATAAAAGCACTCTGTGTGAAAATGCATATAGCACTGGAAATTAAGAATGGAACTAAATATTTAGTTTACATTCACTATTTAAAATGCTGAAACCTACCAGGGATAACTAAGATCAGAGTCTAATCATAGTTTGTTTGTCCGATAAGAATGCAATTCAGAAAATGATACTGTGTGTGTTGAACAATCTCAGAGAAAATAGGGCTCCCGGTTTGGAGTTTCTTAGAGAGAGAGCTCTTCTATAATGGCTTAGGAGTCCCCGTGGTTGTGATATTTCCAGAATGAAGGACTAAGTCAATCCTGATGAAACTTTGAAAGATGCCACCAAGTCTAAATATTTCAAAGCCAACACTTGAACTGCTAAATCATTCCCTCTGTTTTAAAGGAGTGATTATTTGATTGACAATGGGGATGGAGAGAAATCCTTCAACAGTAATGCATATGGGCACATCATCTCCCTGATTACATATGAAAGAGGATGGGATGTGGGGGAAACCTCCTGATTCATTCAGACACACAAATCATCCAGAGGAGGGGCGTACCCCATTTTCTCTTGAACTCTAGTAGGAAATTTCCCATGCCATAATTGTATTTGTTATACTGCAGTGATCAAAGTCCATAAATTCCTCCATCTATCCTCATTCAGAGAAACCATATGGCATTACTAGGAGAGTCACATGTAAGGCTGGTTTGTTGTATACATGATTAAATATCCATGTGGGAAAGGAACACTGGGGAGAGCAAAAACATTTAAAAGAAGAGGCTAAAAGCAGGAACTCTAAGAGATACGTGGATATATATTCTACTCCTGTAGGATCTAAAGTGTTAGGGGTATACAGAAAACATAACAGCAGTATGATCATGAAGGGGAAGGAGGAGGGATTTCTGAAAACAAGTGGTTTCTCTCAGCAGCTGTGCACATAAAGCATGTGTGGCTTAGTTGCTCAGCCATGTCTGACTCTTTGCCACTCCATAGACTGTAGACCACCAGGCTCTTCTGTCCATGGGATTCTTCATGCAAGAATACTGGAGTGGGTTGCCATTTCCTCCTCCAGGGGATCTTCCTGACCCAGGGATTGAACCTGCGTCTTCAGTGTCTCCGGCATTGGCAGGTGGGTTCTTTACTACTGAGCCACTGCAGAAGCCTCACATAGGTCTTCATCAAAAACTCTAGAAGGCAAATATGGTCATTCAGAAGTCTATGGATTATCAGACAGTCCTATGATCTTGTGCTCTGTTTGGTAGCAAGGAAAACGATAACTATTTAGTGAAAAGCAAGGAGGTAGATTTCTTTTTTCTATCAGATTAGTGAAGATAAAAAAGTTTGATAATGCCCAAAATCTGTGTGGATACAAAGAAATAGATACTTTTGGAGTAAGTAATTTTTTGAAAATGCTATTCAACCATATCGTGAACCGTGAACTTCCAGATGTTCAAGCTGGTTTTAGAAAAGGCAGAGGAGCCAGAGATCAAATTGCCAATATCTGCTGGATCATCGGGGAGAAGGCAATGGCACCCCACTCCAGTACTCTTGCCTGGAAAATCCCATGGATGGAGGAGCCTGGTAGGCTGCAGTCCATGGGGTCGCTAAGAGTCGAACACGACTGAGCAACTTCACTTTCACTTTTCACTTTCATGCATTGGAGGAAGAAATGGCAACCCACTGCAGTGTTCTTGCCTGGAGAATCCCAGGGACGGCGGAGCCTGGTGGGCTGCCGTCTATGGGGTCGCACAGAGTCGAACACGACTGAAGAGACTTAGCAGCAGCAGCAGCAGCTGGATCATCGAAAAAGCAAGAGAGTTCCAGAAAAACATCTATTTCTGCTTTATTGACTATGCCAAAGCCTTTGACTGTGTGGATCACAATAAACTATGGACAATTCTGAAAGAGATGGGAATACCAGACCACCTGACCTACCTCTTGAGAAACCTATATGCTGGCTAGGAAGCAACAGTTAGAACTGGACATGGAACAACAGACTGGTTCCAAATAGGAAAAGGAGTACGTCAAGGCAGTATATTGTCACCCTGCTTATTTAACTTCTATGCAGAGTACATCATGAGAAACGCTGGGCTGGAAGAAACACAAGCTGGAATCAAGATTGCTGGGAGAAATATCAATAACCTCAGATATGCAGATGACACCACCCTTATGGCAGAAAGTGAAGAAGAACTAAAGAGCCTCTTGATGAGAGTGAAAGAGGAGAGTGAAAAAGTTGGCTTAAAGCTCAACATTCAGAAAACGAGGATCATGGCATCTGGTCCCATCACTTCATGGCAGATAGATGGGGAAACAGTGGAAACAGTATCAGACTTTATTTTTGGGGGCTCCAAAATCACTGCAAATGGTGACCACAACCATAAAATTAAAAAACTCTTACTCCTTGGAAGAAAAGTTATGACCAACCTAGATAGCATATTGAAAAGCAGAGATATTACTTTGCCAACAAAGGTCCATCTAGTCAAGGCTATGGTTTTTCCAGTGGTCATGTATGGATGTGAGAGTTGGACTGTGAAGAAAGCTGAGTGCTGAAGGACTGATATTTTTGAACTGTGGTATTGGAGAAGGCTCGAGAGTCCCTTGGACTGTAAGGAGATCCAACCAGTCCATCCTAAAGGAGATCAGCCCTGGGATTTCTTTGGAAGGAATGATGCTAAAGCTGAAACTCCAGTATTTTGGCCACCTCACTCAAAGAGTTGACTCATTGGAAAAGACTCTGATGCTGGGAGGGATTGGGGACAGGAAGAGAAGGGGACGACAGAGGATGAGATGGCCAGATGGCATCACCGAGTTGATGGACATGAGTTTGAGTGAACTCCGGGAGTTAGTGGTGGACAGGGAGGCCTGGAGTGTTGCAATTCATGGGGTCACTAAGAGTCGGACACGACTGAGCGACTGAACTAAACTGAACTGATTCAACCATATTCATGAAATTTTAAAATTTGCATAAACAATGGCCCCCCCCATGGTTAGGCACAAGATATAAGAATATATATACACCTATGAGCAGTCATTGTAGCATTTTTTATTCTAGCAAAACATGGAGTAAATCTGAATATGTAATAGAGGAATGACTAAATGTATTAGAATAATCCATTCAATAGAAGTATATGCAGCAAGTAAGAAAAAGGTAAATCTACCTAACTCTGTGTCCAAAAATTTTTGAAGTCATAAAATAAGAGTCATCTTGTGAAAGTGAGGAAGGTGGGAAGGAAGAAGTTAAGAGAGGGAAAGTAGGAGGGGAAAAGAAAGAAAAAATTTAAAGCATAGAGCACCTCTGATAAATGTTTGTTTATAACAAACAATAGAAATAATGTAAAAAATTTCTGAAAATTTTCTTAAATTGTTTTTAGCAAAATGCCCAAGAAGTGGTATTTGAAGAGAAAAAGATTTTTGCTTTACATTTTATACCCTTCTATTCCATTTTTCTTTTAAATAAACATGTAAACATATAATTTTTAAAAGCTAACTTATAAAAAATCATCTATAGCCTAAATTTTTCTTTCTCCTATGAAATATTTATTGAAGTACAACTTATATACAATAACATTCATTGTTTCTAGATGAAAAATTCAATGATTTATGACAAATGTATACAGTCATAGAACCACCATCATAACAATGATGTAGAATAACTCCATCACCTTTAAATTTTGCTCTTACCCCTTTGCTACCAATCCCATAACTGGATCCCTTTCTCTCAGGGATTACTGTCCTGAGCTGCCTTTGACTGTTGTCCAAAAACTATTGCTTCATATGTTTTCTCTGGTTCTCTAGTTGTTTAAGGTGGACTGTATATCCAGCCCTTTACTCTATAATGACCTATACAAAGATTTATAATTTTTAAATAAGAGGAATACAGATAACACCAAAACTATCTGAGTAAATTACTTTTCATGAGACCTCAAAATCTTAGATAGCCTTCTGGTTATATTTCTAACAACCAGTTATCATGCATTGTAATTCCACAGGATCATATTGAATATATATAAAACTCTGAAAGTGAAAGTTGCTTAGTCATGTCCAACTCCTTGCGACTGCATGGACAATCCATGGAATTCTCCAGGCCAGAATACTGGAGTGGGTTGTATTTCCCTTCTCCAAGGGATTCTCCCAACCCAGGGATTGAACCCAGGTCTCCTGCATTGCAAGAAGATTCTTTAGCAGCTGAGTCACAAGCAAAGCCCAAGAATACTGGAGTAGGTAGCCTATCTGTTCTCCAGCGGACCTGCCCAACCCACAAATCAAACCGGGTCTCCTCTGGGAGAGACTATTACATGCTTCTCCACCATCTCACTGTCATCCCAGGTGAAGCCAATATCTACAGACAGTTGCTGAAACTCTGTTTTCACAACACTTTAAAGTGTTGTTTATTTTCTGAGTACCTATCAGATCCACCTTCTGAGCTTCTCTGCTTTCTGCCTCCTGTACAGATTTAACCAACAGGAGGCCTTGGCAGGATATCCAAGAGTAGAAGAAGACAGTGATCCCATCCTCACACATTCTTTTCTAACCAAGATTTTGCCAATAGTTGCATTCATCTGGTTATGGCCAGAGTTCTTAGGAACAGTACCTCTCCCATGGCTGTACCACCAGCCAAACATCACTCCTCCTTGATTTTTCAGGCCTAGGGATGAAAATGGCTTGGTTTTCTGTCTCTTTTGTGTGTGTGTCAGTTGCTTAATCGTGTCTGACTCTTTGTGACTCCATGGACAATAGCCCGCCAGTCTCCTCTGTCCATGGAATTCTCCAGGCAAGAGTACTGGAGTGGGCAGCCATTCCCTTCTCCAAGACATCTTCCTGACCCGGCAATTGAACCTGGCTCTGCTCATTGCTAAATACATCACCATCCTTTGTTGCTTGTTTTTTGTTTGTTTGTTTGTTTTACCAGCTCACACCTCTGCAAACACTCCTTTTATTAAACTGTCTCTGGTTAATCCTTAGTGGTTTATTCCCTGCTGCAGCTTCCACAACCCCAGGCCATACTATTTATGCTTCACCTTTGTCATCATAGTTTCACTGAGTTAGAAAAAGCTGTGGTCCATGTGATCAGATTGGTTAGTTTTCTGTGATTGTGGTTTTCAGTCTGTCTGCCCTCTGATGGAGAAGGATAAGAGGCTTATGGAAGCTTCCTGATGACAGAGACTGACTGAGGGGGAAACTGGGTCTTGTTCTGATAGGTGGGGCCATGGTCAGTAAATCTTTAATCCAATTTTCTGCTGAAGGGCAGGGCTGTGTTCCCTCTCTGTTATTTGACCTGAAGCCAAACTATGGTGGAGGTAGTGAAGATAATGGCGATCTCCTTCAAAAGGTCCCATGCCTGTACTGCTACACTCAGTGCCCCCAACCCTGCAGCAGGCCACCGCCGACTCACGCCTCCACCAGACTCCTGGACACTCCCAGGCAAGTCTGGGTCAGTCTCTTGTGGGGTCAGTGCTCCTTTCTCCTGGATCCTGGTGCACACAAGGTTCTGTTTGTGCCCGCCAAGAGTCTGTTTCCCTAGTCCTGTGTAAGTTCTGAAGGCTCTATGGTGGGGTTAATGGTGACCTCCTAGGCTTTTGCCATACCCAGGTCTGCTGCCCCCAGAGCCCCTGCCCCCGTGGCAGTCCACTGCCGACCCGTACCTCCACAGGAGACATTCAAAAACAGTTCTGTCTCAGTCTCTGTGGGGTCTCTGGGTTGTGGTGCACACAAGGTTTGTTTGAGCCCTCTGAGCATCTCTGGCAGGAATGGGGTTTGATTGTAAATGTGAATTCTCCCCTCTAACTGTCTTGCTGGGGCTTTTCCTTTGCCCTTGGATGTAGGGTATCTCCTCATAGCTGCTCCAGAACCGTGCAGCTGCTGCTCCGGGCAAAGGCTAATAGAGTTTTGTCAAGAGAACATACTGGTCATAGGAAACACCCTCTTCCAAGAGAAGACTCTACATATGGACATCACCAGATGGTCAACACTGAAATCAGATTAATTATATTCTTTGTAGCCAAAGATAGAGAAGCTCAATACAGTCAGCAAAAACAAGACCAGGAGCTGACTATGGCTCAGATCATGACTCCTTATTGCCAAATTCAGATTAAAATTGAAGAAAGCAGGGAAAGCCACTAGACCATTCAGGTATGACCTAAATCAAATCCCTTACAATTATACAGTGGAAGTGAGAAATAGATTCAAGGGGTTAAATATGATAGACAGAGTGCCTGAAGAACTATGGATGAAGGTTCATGACATTGTACAGGAGACAGGGATCAAGACCAGCCCCAAGAAAAAGAAATGCAAAAAAGCAAAATGGCTGTCTGAGGAAGCCTTACAGATAGCTATGAAAAGAAGAGAACAAAAAGCAAGGGAGAAAAGGAAAGAAGTACCCATTTGAATGCAGAGTTTCAATGAATAGCAAGGAGAGATAAGAAATCTTTCCTCAGTGATCAGTGCAAAGAAATATAGGAAAACAATAGAATGGGAAAGACTAGAGATCTCTTCAAGAAAATTAGAGATACCAAGGGAACATTTCACTCAAAACTGGGCACAATAAAGGACAGAAATGGTATGGATTTAACAGAAGCAGAAGATATTAAGAAGAGGTGGCAAGAATACACAGAAGAAGTATAAAAAAGATCTTCACCACCAAGATAATCACAATGGTATGATCACTCACCTAGAGCCAGACATCCTGGAATGTGAAGTCAAGTGGGCCTTAAGCTAGTGGAGGTGGTGGAATTCCAGTTGAGCTATTTCAAATCCTAAAAGATGATGCTGTGAAAGTGCTGCACTCAATATGCCAACAAATTTGGAAAACTCAGCAGTGGCCACAGGACTGGAAAAGGTGTTTTCATTCTGGTCCTAAAGAAAGACAATGCCAAATAATGTTCAAACTACTGCACAATTGCACTCATCTCACATGCTAGCAAAGTAGTGCTCAAAATTCTCCAAGCCAGGCTTCAACAGTACGTGAACCGTGAACTTCCTGATGTTCAAGCTGGTTTTCGAAAAGGCAGAGGAGCCAGAGATCAAATTGCCAACATCCGCTGGATCATCAAAAAAGCAAGAGAGTTCCAGAAAAACATCTATTTCTGCTTTATTGATTATGCCAAAGCCTTTGACTGTGTGGATCACAACAAACTGTGTAAGAGATAGGAATACCAGACCACCTGACCTGCCTCTTGAGAAATCGGTAAGCAGGTCAGGAAGCAACTGTTAGAACTGGTCATGGAACAATAGACTGGTTCCAAATCGGGAAAGGAGTACATCAAGGCTGTATATTGTCACCCTGCTTATTTAACTTATATGCAGAGTACATCATAAGAAATGCTGGGCTGGATTAATCACACACTGGAATCAAGATTGCCAGGAGAAATATCAATAACCTCAGAGATGCAGATGACACCACCCTTATGGCAGAAAGTGAAGAAGAACTAAAGAGCCTCTTGATGAAAGTGAAAGAGAAGAGTGAAAAAGTTGGCTTAAAACTCAACATTTAGAAAACTAAGATCATGGCATCTGGTCCCATTGCTTCATGCCAAATAGATGGGGAAACAATGGAAACAGTGAGAGACTTTATTTTTTTGGACTCCAAAATCATTGCAGATGGTGACTGCAGCCATGAAATGAAAAGATGCTTGCTCCTTGGAAGAAAAGTTATGACAAATATGGAGAGGATATTAAAAAGCAGAGACTTTCCTTTGCAGACAAAGGTCCATCTAGTCAAAGCTATGGTTTTTCCAGTAGTCATTTATGAATGTGAGATTTGGACTATAAAGAAAGCTGAGTGCAGAAGAATTGATGCTTTTGAACTGTGGTGTTGGAGAAGACTCTTGAGAGTCCCTTGGACTCCAAGGAGATCAAACCAGTCCATCTTAAAGGAGATCAGTCCTGAATATTCATTGAAAGGACTGATGTTGTAGCTGAAACTCCAATACTTTGGCCATTTGATGCGAAGAACTGACTCATTTGTAAAGACCCTGATGCTGGGAAAGATTGAAAGCAGGAGGAGAAGGGGACAACAGAGGATGAGATGATTGGATGGCCATCACGGGCTCAATGAACATGAGTTTGAGCAAACTCTGGGAGTTGGCGATGGACAGGGAGGCCTGACCTGTTCCCGTCCATAGGGTCACAGAGTCGAACACAACTGAGCGACTGAACTGAACTGACCTGACCTGATATTTGCCATCAGAAACTCACTATCTCCGTCTTTGCCCACAACTTCCTGTCCTTTCGGTTCTCTGTTTCCGTGACTGTCTGTCTTTTCTTTCTTCATTCCTGCTCCCGATCCCTCCCTCTCCTGCTTTTGCCCATCTTTCAGCCTCTTTCTGGATTTACTTTCTTCCCAATTCAGCCTAGACTCAATAGTCCTTCATTTCACTCACCCTTATGTTCCCCCTCGTATAATGCCGCTGCTGCTGCTAAGTCGCTTCAGTTGTGTCCGACTCTGTGCAACCCCATAGACGGCAGCCCACCAGGCTCCCCCATCCCTGGGATTCTCCAGGCAAGAACACTAGTGGGTTGCCATTTCTTTCTCCAATGCATGAAAGTGAAAAGTGAAAGTGAAATCGCTCAGTTGTGTCCGACTCTTAGCAACCCCATGGACTGCAGCCTACCAGGCTCCTCCATCCATGGGATTTTCAGAAAAGAGTACTGGAGTGGGTTGCCATTACCAATAGTGAAAAAAAAAAGTGAAGTCGCTCAGTTGTGTCCAACTCTTAGCGACCCCATGGACTGCAGTCTACCAGGCTCTTCCGTCCATGGGATTTTCCAGGCAAGAGTACTGGAGTGGGGTGCCATTGCCTTCTCCAGGTTTAGTTCTTAGGGAAATCGGTCAACTTCCTACAGGAATTCCTTACCTAATCCTACCCTGCTACTGTTGTAAAGTACACAGGTTACTCATAGGACTCAGAACTCCTCTTTTTCAATAAGTCTCTGGGAATTCCCTGGCAATTCAGCAGTATGACTCCTCCTTTACACTGCCTAGGGCCTGGGTTTGACCCCTGGACGGGGATCCAAGATCCCACAGGCCTCAGGGAGAGGCCAAATAAAAAAATGTCTATAATGCTAGAATACTTTAAAAGTACATTCAATATTATGGGGGGGGGGGGAGTCTCATCACTATGAATAGAATTTTAGTTTCTTACCAAAAAAATATTAAAATATATGCCTATTGAAGGGAGTCAAGTATCATCCTTACACACAAACTCTCAGTTATTTATTTCCATGATTATGTTTTGTTTTGGCCAAGACACAGTTTTGTTTCCTGTGTTAGTTGTTCAACTATATATCAAGATTAGTAATTTAAATTTAGAACTGAAACATAAATAAGACAGATTCCTCACACAAAAAGCATTTCGTTCAAACACTGGCTGTTTATATTAAGAATGGCTTAATTACCAATGGCAACCCTCATATAATAGTTCTCTTCATTTCCAAGACTGCTGACTCCTCAGCTTAATGTTCAAGTTTCTTAAATACCATGGGTCTTTCTTTATCTACAAATCAAGAGTTGGATAACATAATCCATAATAAGTAGGATAATCTAAGTAGGGCTTCCCTGGTGGTTCAGATGGTAAAGAATCCACCTGCAATGCAGGAGTCCCAGGTTTGAGCCCTGGGTCGAGAAGATCCCCTGGAGAAGGGAATGGCTACCCACTCCAATATTCTTGCCTGGAGAATGCCATGGACAGAGGAGCCTGCAGGCTACAGTCCATGGAGTTACAAAGAATCAGACATGATTGAGCAAATAACAAATAGGATAATCTCTGCCCCCATCAAGGTTGCTTTTGAGGATGAAAAGGGGGAGTTATTCATTATTGCATCAGGACACAGCTGAGCACATGACCATCTACCACTATAGCCTCTTTCTGCTCCAGAATATATGATTATATTACATACATTAAAACCAGAATATAGATCTCCATTTCTTCTGAAGTCATGAGCTTGACGTTTAGAATATGTTCTGTTTAGTGAATACCACAAAACATTTGGAAAAAATAAAGATAAGAAAAAGAAATCAAAGGCCGAGAGGTAAGTGTTGTGAAGTGTGAAGACAGTGCAAGAAGAAAAGACCCACAAAAACATGTCTCCTTTCAGATCTCAGGCTCACCAGACAGTTAGCCTCAAGGAAAAGCCCTGCTTTTTCGAATAAGCAAGTGGAAGTGAGTGCACAGAATAACCTACACATTTGGGTGGAAATCGGATGCCTTCTTGCCTACTTGTCTCTTCTCTTCCATTTTCAGTTTTCTGTTTCAAACCACACAGAAGCTGATGCTCTGCCCTGTGGGCTGCCTCCCATCCCACAACACAAAGGCTCTTCCAACTGAATAGCCATGGTCGTCATGGCAGCTGGGGGTCATAAACTCCTGAGCTGTGGGTCTTGGCACAGTTCCATGCATTATCTGCATCCTGGTGCAGATTAGTCTCTTTATCTAATTAGTAGCCTTACAAATAGCCACCTGCCCCAGAGCTTAACCATTAAAGATGCAATGTTGCTGAATAGCTGCAGACAAGGAGTGAGGATAAGAGAAAACTGAAAGCTGATCTTAGAGAAGTCCTTCTCTCCTGGCTACAGACACCTGAAGCCCTGGCCCACCCACATAGCAGAAGTTCAAACACAGGCAGAGAACAAATCACTCCTGTGTTCTTTTCACTGCTCACCTTGAGTGTCTCTTGATCCACCAGCCTCCCAGAAACTGCCTATAGCACATGCTTGACCATTCCTGCTCAGAGGCCCAGCCATCCCCTGCCTCAGAGCGTTCTACCTGAAGCATCCAGGCTGGTCTCTATTTCTAGAACTTGAGCAATTGCCCTGGCCTGATGTATCCAAACCCTGGTCTGGATACTTCAGAACTATCTCCCGATTCATCTGAAAGGCTGTATCCTTTCTCATTTGTTTAAGTGCTAAAACGTCCTTGTGCTAATGAAACATACTCCAGACGCATATTATCCAGGTGTTTGTCAGGTTCATCTTTTTCCCACCCAGTAAAAACAAAATTCTTTTTTTGTTATTTACTATATAGAAGTAAATATCTACAAAATAATAAATATAGAAGCAAACTTATTTGCTTCTATATTTACTATTAGAAGCAAATATCTTCCTACATTCATTCTATAAATAATAATAAATCTAAACTGCTATAAAAAAAATTGAGACCAATGCATTCTGAAAGTGTATAATGCAGTCAATCTAACATTTGCATCCTGGGCTGAATTTCAGAAATGCTATCAAGTCCTTGGGATGGACAGGGGTAGAGAGAAGACAAAGGAGTCCAGCTACCAGTTTATAGTTGATGCCGTGGTGTCACATTTGAGTGTTTCTATCTATGACAAAGGAAAAGAGAATTCTAATCAGTATACCCACCATGAGCTTCTGGAATTAAAACAGACTTAAAGCTCACCCAATAGTTTCTTTTATTCTGGGGAATATTTATTCCAGATGTGCAGAGCAAGAACATGCCTCACTGTACTTTTATTGTCATGTAATGATTTCAAACTTTCTTGCTTTTTATTACTGTGCTATGTGTTTATGAGAATATATATCCCATAAAAACCTATTAAACTAGGAAATGATTATTATGCGAGCAATGGTCAATCAAATATGAAAACTATAGCAGAAAACTTACAGTAGAAAATCTTTACCAAGTCTTTTTATCTATTCTTTTGTTGATATAAGCTATCGTTTCTTTTGTTTTACTATCAGATAAGTCACTCCAGTTTGAAATGATATCAAGCAACAGGGTTTCTTATACTTCCTGAGACATGCTATTCCAGAGCCTAGCAGATCTGACTGATATCTTGACATTCAGGCACAGGCTCCTTTCTTGCAGTTTCCATTGTTGCTATTTATTAATTTATATTTCTAAATAAAATACCTTCAGGGTCTCTGAAAAGAAGTCAGTGTTTTGAATCTGTGCAAGCAAAAATGAAGTCAGGCCCACACTCCTTCCGTGCCCACTATGACCACCCCCTAGGCCATTCCAGGAACAACCAATTTAAATAGCTATGCCCCGAACCAAAGCCAAAAGGCCATTATTTAGGTTTCTTCTGAGAAAGGGAGAAACTACACGCTTAAAAATAAAGCTATCTTTGTAAAAGCTTTTCACTTCTCCAATCTTCTTAAGTAAGGGTTGCCAAGCAATCACCACTGTACTCAATACAGATTGAAATATTCTTATGTGCATTTATCTCTTTGGCCACTTCTAATCACTATCTTATTAAAGAACAGCATTCAGTACTTATGGAGGTGATGTCTTCCTGGTACATAAATGCCTATTCAAGGTCTGATTTCTCTCCAGACTTTAAACTCCATGGGGGCAGAAACAGTTCATTCCTTAGTCACCATTCCATCCCTGTGAAAAGATGTTTATAACAAGAGGAAAGTGTGCCATGCTGCTAAGTCACTTCAGTCGTGTCTGACTTTGTGCGACCCCATAGACGGCAGCCCACCAGGCTCCCCCGTCCCTGGGATTCTCCAGGCAAGAACACTGGAGTGGGTTGCCATTTCCTTCTCCAATGCGTGAAAGTGAAAAGTGAAAGTGAAATCGCTCAGTCGTGTCCGACTCTTAGCGACCCCATGGACTGCAGCCTATCAGGCTCCTCCGCCCAGGGGATTTTCCAGGCAAGAGGACTGGAGTGGGGTGCCATTGCCTTCTCCAAGTGTGCCATGATCTCTTTATTATATTTAGGAACTATGAAGAAGAGTGAGCTAAAATTCTTTGGCTTTTGAGAATTACAAAGTATCATTCATATTCTTAGTAACTTGTTAATAATATAAACCAATTTATCATCAATTAATGACCAAAAGCAATGTCTGGGTTTCAAACAATGGAAAAGATATGTTTGCAGAACCTATGACTTCAAAAATTAAAAAAAAAAAAAAAATCCCGAACAACCATTGTGTTGAAAGGATTCCCCATTTAAAATCTGTTGAGTTACCTGCTCAATGTTATGTGGCAGCCTAGGGGAGTTTGTGGGGAGAATGGATACAGCAAAGGGGTGAGTCCCTTTGCTGTCCACCTGAAACCATCACAACATTGTTAATCTGTTATATTCCAATTTAAAATACAAAGATTAAAAAAAATAAAATCTGTTGAGTTATTCAAAGAAAGCTATGTAAGCCTAAACTACATCTTTCAGAAACACCTGAGATAATCTGTAATTTCTCACATACATGGTTTCTGGGATCTAACTTTTGACTTATACTTCCCAACTTGACAAATTTATAATTATAATTAATGAATACCAAATCTTTTTTTTTTTTTCTCCAGACCATCTTGTCCTCCTCTACAAAGCCCACAGAGGAAATAGTAGAGAGGGCAGGAATGCAAAGAGGCCTGTGGTTTGGAACTGGCCCAAGCCAAACTGAATTTTTCCTAATATACATTAAACTGTCAGTAAAGAGCACCACGACTCAGAACTTGAACCAAGGGAAAACCCCACAGCCCTCTGAAGTCACTAGTTCTGTGAGTTGTTTTAGAGAGAGGGCACACAACGAGGGATTATTCACGTATTTTAAATGTGTCCTTCCAAGTGCCAACGGAACCTCCTCAGGAGAACACTGAAATGAGTTCCCTTTACCTAACCCAGGTTAAGTGGGCATTCCTCTGAGCAGCACATCTTTGAGAGCACTTGCTGGGTCTGTGGCTTCCCAGGTGGCACTAGTGGTAAAGAATCCGCCTGTCAATGAAGGAAGACGTAAGAGATGCGGGTTTGATCCCTAGGTCGGGAAGATCCTCTAGAGGAGGAAATGGCAGTCCACTCCAGTATTCTTGCCTGGGAAGTCCCACAGATAGGTGAGCCTGGTGGACTACAGTTCATGGGGTTGCAAGGAGCTGGACATGACTGAAGCGACTTAGCACACACACAGGCATGCTGGGTCTGTAGATTCTCATATCTGCTCTGAGACTTGCAGGATAGGGCCCCACCTTCACTTTAAAAGAAGGTCTCAGGAAATTGATATCTGAGATCTGGAATTGCAGGATGGCACTCCACTCCAGTACTCTTGCCTGGAAAATCCCATGGATGGAGGAGCCTGATAGGCTGCAGTCCATGGGGTCGCTAAGAGTTGGACACGACTGAGCGACTTGACTTTCACTTTTCCCCTTCGTGCATTGGAAAAGGAAATGGCAACCCACTCCACTGTTCTTGCCTGGAGAATCCCAGGGACGGGGGAGCCTGGTGGGCTGCCGTCTATGGGGTCACACAGAGTCGGACACGACTGAAGCAACTTAGCTGTAGCAGCAGCAGAACCTGAAGGTAAACAAAGGACCCCAAGTTTTCCTGAAACATCCCCTCTCAGAGACAGCCTAGCTAGTTGTGGAGGTCCCTGGCAGAGGTGTACAGAGATGAGAGAAAGGAGAATGGAGACAAAAACAGCTTCCAGCTCAAGACTGGCCCATCTCCCCTCATTCTGGGATGACTAATTGGGAAAACAAAGGGCAAGTGAGAACCATCTCCACTCATGTGTTTGTTAAACTCTTAAAGAGTAATTCTCTGTTGACTACATTGGTTTATTTACTTATATCTTATGAATGCAAACTTAAGATGGCATCATTGACACAGATAATAAGGAACAGACAGAAACACAGAGTTAACTTTAATCATCAGAATTCTTGTTTTGCTTAAGTCGCTGTGTGAATATGAGCAACTTAACTTCCCTAGGAACCATTTCTCCGTCTTCTGAATAAGACAGACGAAGCCAAAAGTTTCTGAGATTACTTTCTGCTTTGCCCTGGTAATAAATTTTTATGAATGTTGCCTGTAATCCAAGTAGAAAACATATGCAGTAAGTAATAGTTGGTAACAGTGCAAGGGGGAATCATGTGGGAGGTGTGTCAGTGAGATTTGCTGCTCTTTTCTCGTCATCCCAGGGAAATCTATGGAAAAAAACAATGTTCTAATGCATAAGAATGTCTGCTGAACTGAATGAAGTGTACAAGCTTCACAGACATGAGTTGTAGCCAAGGGGATAAAACTTAAGGATGGAGTAGAAGTGTTAAGGAATTTTCTTCTAGAAAACAGCAAGGGTAGGGGAAATAGACATTAGTAAACTCACAAGAATCAGAGAACTAAGGTGCTTTGAAATAGGATATGAAGGCCCAGACATATTTGAGAAGATATGTTATAATCAAAATGAAGGAAGGGAAAGGTGACTTGAGTTCATCATGATGGATTTATAGAGAAGGCTTATGGTGGTGGCCATTAATCCAATGATGATGAGGAAGGTAGTAATAATAGCTACCATTTATTGAATACTTAATAAGTATTAGAACTTTTTGCTAGGAAATTTATAAAGACCTTGTCTAATTTCTAGAACTCTAAAAGGTATTGTGATATTCAACATGTAGATAAATAAATGAAGGCTCAGGAAAAGTGACTTCTCCAAGAGTAAACTCTGGTTTATCCATGCTATTTTCAATACATCATTACTTTTTGCCCATGAATAGGAAAGCCCTTCATCCAGGGCTTTGGGAAATTAAGAATTATTAAGAAAAAAGTTAACCATTGATGGATCAATTGATGGAACTGTTTCTTCTTGAGCAAAGGGACTGTGTCTTCCTCACCCACTTGTTTCCTCCACTTTGCCCAGAGTCTGGCCCAGAGATGCCCTTTCAGTGACAGACTTACTGCCCAGCTGCTGGGACTGGGGTCTCCTTCCAGCTGTCACCTCCATCCAGAATATTTCTTTAAGATGAAATGAAAATGGCATGTCCACTTTCATATACATTGATTTGCAATCTCAACCTCTCTTTGGTCAACTGAAGGAAAATATCTTCTACAACTGAATAGCTAAATGACGTTAAGTTACTTCAAGATACTTTCCATCATTTCTTATAAAGACCTTGATCTATAGAAGATTGTCAACGTTTCTCCTCTAAGGACAGCCTTAAAATCTGAAATAGTTTTGTAAAATACAATGAATTTGTTTCTATTCAGAAAATGTTACAGGTTTTACCTTAGTTTGTTTTATCCAAAGTAGTTTTTTAAAAATATATGTATACACAAAGTAGTTGGAATTGGAAGAAGGCAAAATCACTCTAAGGACTTTGTGCACCCTCATATCTGCTTTGTTCTCCCTGTTGAAGCAGTGGCTGGTGATGCTTTTACCATTTTTTCTTTCTTTCAGCATGTGGGATCTTAGTTCTCTGGCCAGGGATCAAACCTGCATTGGAAACACAGAATTTTAACCACTGGACTGCCCGGGAAGTTCTGATGCTTTTGTCATCTTATTCATCCTTAAAATTCTGTCCAACTCTCCCTACCACAACCACACTATCACCCCCTGCCATGCTCTATCTGTTCAATATTCCTTTTCACCAATGGGCGTTTTGCTCCTGTCTCTGATACCAGGCTTTGAAAGAAGAAAAAAATTATTTATTTCTTTAACTCTCTATTCTCATTTAAAATCTCTCCCCTCTTCCTCTTGTTCTCACCCACTCACCACATCTCCAGCTCACCTCTGACCCCTACACCTCCCCAAGCCATTTCATCACTAACTTGGCCTGAGTCAGAGGAATGATTCATGGAATCATAAAACTTAGGGTGGAAGAGACCTTAAAGGTCAGCTAATTCAACCACCCAAGTAAGTGGAAAAACCAGCTCTTATTTTCATTCTTTTTCTCCTGACTTCCCAAACTCAATTGCAAACATCAGAACAATGTCTCTAGTTGTTATGGAACTTCTGCTTTGGATATCCTTTTAATGAAGGATTCCCCTCTCTCTGAGAAAGCTTAGGTAGAGGCTTGTCAATGGTACACAATGGATTACAGAGGTGGAAACCTACAATCCTCTGAATATAGAGTTCGTCACTCTCTCAAAAAAGTGTTCAAAAATGAGCATGTTTATTTCACTTACTTCATTTACTCCATGGGACAACTGAATATTGGCCCCAGAAAATATAAATAGATTACTTGATGAAAGGAGATATACAAATGGCCCATGAAAATATTAAAATATGATCAACCCATTTCATGGTAAAATAAATAAATGTCAATTAAAATTACAATGAGATTTTATTTCTCATCTATCATATGCAAAGATATAAAGCAGGCACACTCATATATTGCTAATGGGTATGTACAAAAGCTGCCTGGACAGAGATTTGCAATATCTAACAAAACTATATGTGTATCTACCTTATGACCCTGCAATACCACTTCTAGGAATTTACCCTGAAAATACACCTCCAAAAATATAAAAATATATTTGTAAAATATTATTCAGATTATTCATTGAAGTATTGTTTATAATGTTTAAATATTGGAAACAGCTTAAATGCCCATTTATAGGAAAGCAGTTGAATAAACAATGGAGCATCCACACAATGAAGAAGTAGGCAGCTATAAGAAAGAATGGGAGAAGGCAATGGCACCCCACTCCAGTACTGTTGCCTGGAAAAATCCCATGGATGGAGAAGCCTGGTGGGCTGCAGTCCATGGGGTCGCATAGAGTCGGACATGACTGAAGCGACTTAGCAGCATAAGGAAGAATGAATAAGATCCTTATGGAAACAATACGGAGTGCCCTCCACGATACACTGTTAAGTGAAAAAAGAAAAGCATGTCTATAGTAAATTATTTTTCTGTAAGAAAGAAGAGAAATTTAGAAAATATACATATATCTGGTCTATATGGGAAAAGAGCCTAAAAAGAGTGGATATGTATATATGTATTAAAGATTCACTCTGCTGTGTATCTACTGACACATCATTGTAAATCAACTATACCTCAATAAACTCTTTAGAAAAAGAAAAGATGTATATATATATAGGCTCTTCACAGCTAAGTCACTATGCATACTCAGACATATAAGGAAATAAATAGATCAAATGTAAAAAAAGACAGAGAGAGCTCCTATATTATTTTCATCTTCTCCAACAATGCTTATGAACCACAATTTTAAAATGGTAAACATAAACAGGTAAATATATATGAATTCAGAAAAGAAAAAAAAAAGAAAATATACATATATCTACTCATCTGTATGTAAACACAGGATAAACTAGAAATCAATGATACTGGTGGAAATAATAAAAGGAATGGTAGGAAATTACACCACTTTTTATATAATCCCAGAGAAGGCAATGGCACCCCACTCCAGTACTCTTGCCTGGAAAATCCCATGGATGGAGGAGCCTGGTAGGCTGCAGTCCATGGGGTCGCTAAGAGTCAGACACGACTGAGCGACTTCACTTTCACTTTTCCCTTTCATGTATTGGAGAAGGAAATGGCAACCCACTCCAGTGTTCTTGCCTGGAGAATCCCAGGGACGGGGAGCCCGGTGGGCTGCTGTCTATGGGATCACACAGAGTCAAACACGACTGAAGAGACTTAGCATAGCATAGCATTATATAATCCTGACTTTCGGAATCATGTGAATGCTTCACACATTCAAGAAAACAAGATGAAGGAAAAACTAAAATGGAATACAAACAGAAACAAACAAATGAACCAAACTGGCGGACAGGGGAGAACAGTAACTTAAGAAGCTTTTAAGTGGAATAGCTGGACTAATACCTTCAGGCCAAAGACAAAAAATGTTAACAATTATTGAAGTCCAATTAGCAGGGGTTTCTTGTTATCACTGAAATATAGGTATGGAACTATTTTCTTTATATATATACATTTTTTTTTAAATATTTAAACATTTGTTTATCTATTTATTTAGCTGCTTTGGGTCTTAGTTGCAGCATATGGGATCTAGTTCCCTTGACCAGGGATCAAACCTTAGCCCGCAGCATTGGGAGCACGAAGTCTTAGCCACTGGACCACCAGGGGAGTCCCTGAAACTATTTTTTGTATATTCTAGGATCTTGCAAAAAAAGTAAATCTATGGTGGTCAGTGGAAGCCTGATTTCTCACTGATAATGAAAAGTTACGTTATGTGGAAAGAAGGAAGGTCTAAATGATCCCTGTGGCTTTCTCCAGCTCTGTCTACTGAGAGGGCCAAAAGGCAATACTTACTCTCCACTTGCAAAACAAAACTAGTCTGGGGCAGGGAAAGTACAACTTGAAACTGGAAGATCTTTTTGTGGCAGAAAATAAGGAAGTGCTCAAAGAATGGTGGGAGTATACCAGAAGGACAAAGAAGTTAGCTTGAAGAACTTCCAAGGAGTCAAACTCTGAAAATCTGAGCATCAAATAATAACAGTAACTTATTATAACCTATTGAATAAAATAAAAATCTGTGAGTCTATACTGTTATTTACACATACGTACATATAAGGAGAAAGATCTTCTCTACAGTAGAAAATCAACTAATAAATTTAGAAGAAATAGTGGACTTGGAAAGTCACTATCAGCAACCATCATTGAAATAATTAATTCAGGCCAGAATCATTAACAGGTGCTAAAGTAGTGTGCGTGAATTTAATGAGTAGCAAGAGTGTTTGAAAGAATGTGAAAGTGTTAGTCGTTCAGTCAGATCCAACTCTTTGAGACCCCATGGACTGTAGCTCACCATGCTCTTCTGTCCATGGAATTCTCCAGGCAAGAAAGTGGAGTGGGTAGCCATTCCCTTCTCCAGGGTATCTTCCCAACCCAGGGATCGAACCCAGGTCTCAAACCCAGGTCTCCTGCATTGCAGGCAGATTCTTCACTATCTGTGCCACCAGGGAAGACCAGTAAGAGTGTTTACATGGTCTTAAGTTTCTCCTGTAAGTTTCTTCATTAACTACAATGAAAAAAGTAGCAACTTTTTGGTAAAAAAAATCTGGCAGACACCACTTAACCAAATGATCAGACATTATCATTTATGGGGCATATCCATATCACATGCCTCCTGGTATGATACCCTGGAAAGGAAACAGCATGACTACTGAGGAATGCCTGTTGAAAGTGCATACCCCAAATCTAATCATGAGAAAACATCAGCAAACTCAAAGTGAGGAACATTCTAAAATGTAACTAGCCACACGTTTCAAAAATGTCAGTGTCGTAAAATAAAAAGCAGTATTGAAGAACTATTCTAGGAAAAAGGAGACTAAACTGTATGCAGTGTGAGATTCAGCAGGGTTTTTTGTTTGTTTGTTCTGCTGCTACTGTGTTTTTGCTAGTTTATTTTCTATAAAGGCAATTACTTGGGCAATTTGAAAAATCTGTCGGTATCTTAAATAAGAGTTATGTATCAATGTTAACTTCCTGATTTTGATCATTACGCTTAGTTATGTAAAAGAATGTCCCTGGGACTTCCCTGGTGGTCAGGAGGCTAAGACTCTGTGCTCCCACGGCAGGAGGTGCAGGTTCGATCTCTTGTCAGGGAACTAATATCCTATAAGCCGCAATTAAGCCTCAGCGCAGCCAAATAAATAAATATTTTAAAAATGTCCTTGATTTTAGGATACACAAATAATTAGAGGTAAGTGACCTCATGTCTGCAAGTTTCAGTTTTTATCTTTTTGAGATTCTAAGTGAAGGATATAAGAGAATCCTTTGAAATCATCTTGCAACTTTTCTGTAAGTTTGAAATTTACGTG
The DNA here is from genome assembly GCF_029407905.1 of Bubalus kerabau. Classification (NCBI taxonomy): domain Eukaryota; kingdom Metazoa; phylum Chordata; class Mammalia; order Artiodactyla; family Bovidae; genus Bubalus; species Bubalus kerabau. Next base: position 33,478,010 of record NC_073632.1, on the reverse strand, counting down.
AAAATAAAAATATATAAGAAGTAAACAATCATCTTCTTGAGGTTGATCCCCCCATTACTTACAGAGCACTTATCACATGCTCTCTGCTCTACTTTATTTTGTGTTGCATTCTATGGGATCCACCCAGACATCCCAGTAACAAAATTGGGCGGATGGGCAGCCTTTTGATTCTCCTAACTCTCAGATGTAAAAAGCAGACATAGCCCCATTTTTATTTAACATGTACCAAATCCATCCTCCACACACAGTAGTAGTTGTTACGGGTACATATGCTTCTCTCATTATGTCTTCTACCAAAGGTGGCTGCAAGAATATGATGTGAGACATTTGGGCCAATTCCAGTCCTTTTCTATAAATCCATTCTAAAGCAGGAACCCTTAGACACCTATATGGTCGGTCTAAAGACAACTAAGGGAGACTAAAATAGGAACATTTGTACTTTTTTAAAAGTATGTATACACTTGAAGAAGAGCTTGTCCACACTGTATTTAAGGCATTGTGAAAATGTGTATGACTCATTCATTCATTCAGAAGGCCTTCATGGAAAAACTAGTACTCACCAAGTTTTACGGGTAAGTTCTACAGGTTTTAAAGCTAAAGCCAAATGTCTCTTCTGGAACAGTATTTTCTGGAAAGAACAACATGGTAAGTGCTAAAACTGAATTATATACTAAGTATTATGGAAACACAAAGGAGAGCATGATTAACCTCACAACAGTTGATATTAAATCACAGAAGCAAGAGTCAAAGAAACTATAAAAGACGCCTAAGCTACCTACCTTTTCCAGATCAATGTCCTAAATCTTGTCTGTGGTATTCCTGACCCCTGAACATGAAAAGGGATGAAGTATCACGCCCACACCTTGAAAATGACATGGAAAGGGATGAGGTATCACACCTACACCTTGAAACTGACTCAGAGGCAGAGGAAGGGAGAAGATGGTGCACTGGTAGAGAGCTGACCAGAGTAGACCATCTCCTAGCCTTCTAGCTCCATCCATGCAGAGGGCCTCCATCTCATAGCTTTAAGATATACACTTGCCACTAAATAATATTTCACTTGATAAAATGATTTTAAAACTTGATCTAAACATGAATTTTAGCACATGATTTCTCACACAGATATGAATGTGTGTTTGTATGTACACTGCCAGATGGAATGTGTGTGCATGCTTCCAGCTCTCAATATCTGGCATCTAGGTACACAAAAAAATTGGAAGAGGCTGTGCTATTAATAACAATAGTTAGTTTATGTTAAAGGATAAATATTGATGCAATGTTTATAAGAATTAAATGCTGATACCACAACTTAAACATCCAGCAAATGGTTAGATAAATGCTACACTGAGCCATATTTTGAAGGGATATTTCTAAGAAGCTTGACTCATATGTGTTCGTCAAAAAGATTATTTCGAGTATGTTGTGAAATATACATACAATGTTATTATCATTACAATGCTAAAGAAGTATGAATTTCGATTTACAAATTGAGATATGCAGGAAGTGTCATTTTTTAAAAAATAATGAACTTATTTTCTGTTTTAGCCTTATTTTTATATGGTCATATAAAATTAATTCCTGATATTTCAGTGTGCTCCAGAAAGGCTTATTTAGGGTCAAAATATGGGTGAAGAGACATCTTGTCCTTGATTTTGTCCTCTATCAAGTACTGGTATCTTGGGGACTTCCCTATAGCTCAGATGGTGAAGAATCTGCCTACAATGCAGGAGACCTGGGTTCAATCCCTGGGTCAGGAAGATCTCCTGAGAGGGAAATGGCAACCCACTGCAGTATTCTTGCCTGGAGAATCCCAGGGACAGAGGAGCCTGAAGGGTTACAGTCCATGGGGTCACAAAGAGTCAGACACGACTAAGTGATAACACACACACACTGGTATCCAGGGATCCATTCTTACCCTGTCCAGTCACCCATGATAGGATCGTGCCAGTCACTTCTGCCTCCTCCCCTTCCCGAGTCTGGCTTTCCCAGCTACTTCCATGCCTTTCCCAAGGATCATTCCATTCATACTACACTGTAGGAAATTCTGAGAGAACGTCTGAAGTCCAGTGGGTCTAGACATATTCCACCGGCATTTCCTGGGGCCTTGACACCAGCCCTGCCTGAGGGACTACCAGGACAGCAGGCACGGCCTCTCCACCTTCAGATCTGCTAAACCTGCTTGAGCCCTGCCTCTCCACCACCAACTTCATCTGCCTTGAGAAGTCAGGGCAGAGGACCTTCTTTCCCAGGAACCCTTAAGAAAAGATGCTGCAATACAGTTGTGTGAGATGAACACCACACAAAAGCACTTGCTTGAGTACGAGTAGGGATGAAATCTACAAAGTCAATGGCATGGGGCCAAGTTTGCTGGAAGAAGGAGGGGCTTGTGTCTTTATATGAAGGTGTTGTCAGCCACCTAAGCCACTGCCCCTGGGAAGGATCTGCTCAACAAGGTACCTTATTATAATTCATTCACCAAAATGTGGTCTTTTTCTAATTTTCAGAATGAAGCTGTATAAGCTGCTAGGGATCCTTTTTTCCTCTCTAAATCACTCTCTTCTTCCAAGAATTGATAGCTTTTTTATCTAGTCTTGAAAGCTCTAAGGCTTCTTTGGACTTATTACATATTCTCCCAAATCTCTTTTTATTCCGTTTCTTTTTCTATTCCTACAAGGGCTCAAAATGTTGAGATTCAAAAGTTGTTGACTTCCTTTTTAAAATGCATTCAGTTGGGTCATCTTTTCCCTGAAGCAGTGAATACAAAATGTTCTAGTTTATGGAGTAGATGAAAGGCCAGGACCACCAGGAAATACAGTGGGGAAAAAAATCCTCAGTTAATATCTAAAAATGTCATCTTACCATTGCATACACCAGTTCTGGAAGGCTGCACTTGTCTAAACTATGAGCAGTAATTCTCCTCAGGAGTGAAATTTGGGGATGAGAGCTTTTTTTTTGCTATATAAAATTCTGCATTTGAATTGTTTTTATAAGAAGTTTGTATGAATTTTGCAGATTTTTTCCAAAGGCCAACTTTTTTAAAACTGGGGGAAAAAAAATTCCAGTGTGCTTTTAGTGACAGTATGCAGAATGATAGCCTGCTTGTTCTCCCTTTTCATAAGTTCTTTGTGCTATATACCTACTTCTCTATAGTTAAGTTAAACTATTTTCAAGTTCTGGATCTTTGCATAAATGGTGACATCAGTGTAAGTTACAGAAATGGCGCTGTTAACTGATAGAAACCATTCAGATTAAAATGTACATAACTGACATAATTTAATATGATATACCTTCCAGGTAGGGCCACAAAGGGTTGCATGACTGGAATTCTGATTTTGCACTTCCTTTTGCATATGAGAAAGGGCCAACACTTAACAGATAACAAGAGTAATTCCCAAAAGATGGCCCATAGGTACAGAGTTGGGAGAGCCGGGACAAAGCTCCTGGCTCACTTTGGGCTACTTCTTTTCTTTAGTGAATATAGAGAGACTGGTGAGTAGAAGTGAATAACGTTCAAGCTTCAAATACCTAATTTGCATGGGCCCTTTCTAAGGCCCTGAGAGGGCCAAAGCATTGAGTTCACATGAGTACATGACTTTTTAAAATGTTCAAAGTAATATGTATATATTTTTTAACAGCAAGAGGTTCAGGCCACTGTCTCTTTCCACTCCAACTTTCCCTCCTATTAGGTAACACTGGATGGCCATGTGCCTTTGGAGGATATGATTAAGGGATGGTTGATTCAGTTAGGGATACATACAGTTTCAGTACATTATCATATGCACATGGTTCACAGATACTTCTACGAAAGTCACCAGCGCCGTACAGGTATAGATTCTAAGAATCCTCTTACAACCCATTGTGTCACCTCTCCTGGCCTCCTGACATAGAGATACAGGACCAGAGGTGGATTCCTTCATAGCTCAGGTCTGATGGCATGTGATGGTGGATGATGAGGTTGAAATGTATGGAGCCAGAAGCTAATCTGTAGAAATTTCTTCAAATATCAAGTGTCTAATATTTTAACAGAGGATTTGGTTCTCATTAAAATCTAATCAAAAAGATGTTTTCTCTTATCAGGAATACATTTTAAGAAGCATTTAAATACAATTATTTTATTTTCCTGGGCTTCAAATTCACTGTGGATGGTGACTGCAGCCATGAACTTAAATGATGCTTGCTCCTTGGAAGAAAAGCTATGACTAACCTAGACCACATAGAAAAAGCAGAGACACCACTCTGCTGACAAAGGTCCATATAGTCAAAGCTATGGTTTTTCCAGTAGTCACGAACAGATGTGAAAGTCGGACCATAAAGAAAGCTGAGCACCAAAGAATTGATGATTTTGAACTGTGGTGCTGGAGAAGACTCTTCAGAGTTCCTTGGATTGCAAGGAGATCCAACCAGTCAAACCTAAAGGGAGGCAAACCTGAATATTCATTCAAAGGACTGGGGCTAAAACTGAAGCTCCAATACTTTGGCCACCTGATGTGAAAAGCTGACTCATTGGAAAAGACCCTGATGCTGGGAAAGATTGAAGGCAGGAGGAGAAGGGGGCAACAAAGGATAAGGTGACTGGATGGCATCACTGAGTCAATGGACATAAGTCTGAGCAAACGCTGGGAGATACTGAAGGACAGGAAAGTTTGGTGTGCTGAAGTTCATGGGATCACAAAGAGTAAGACACGACTTAGAGACTGAAAAACAACACACAATTATAAAAGGTCCATATTTCTCACAGTTTATGATAACAATGTGAGATAGAATTTATCAGAATTCTAGCTTTAAACAAATCCTTAACTATATTAAAAATAGAGAGCGGGGTTGTCACAGTTCAACAGTATGACAAAACGTTTTCCCAGTTTGATGACAGTTGTAAAAAATTATGACATTACTAACAATGATGGTGCTAAAATTTAAACTAAGCAATAATTTTTTAAACTATTCAATCAAGACTAAAATATCTTTATTATCTCCCTACAGAACATAAAATTGATACTTAATCAAGAAGCAAAGAGCATGGAGAAGGAAATGGCAACCCACTCCAGTACTCTTGCCTGGGAAATCCCATGGACAGAGGAGCCTGGTGGGCAAAGAGTCAGACACGACTGAGGGAGGGGCAGGCGCTCCCTGGAGGCCCCAGAGCTTTTGATGGCAGAGCCAGCTCTGTGGCTGAGGACTCCCGGCTCCCAGGCCTCTCTCACCAGATAGGAGCCTGGAAAACTAGTCTAAAATACGCCTGAGGGCTTTCCTGGTGGCTCAGTGGTAAAGAATCGCCCCCTGCCAAAGCAGGGGATGCGAGTTCCACCCCTGGTCTGGGAAGACCACACGCGGCAGAGCAGCTGAGCCCATGCATCAGAGCTGCTGGGCCAGGGCTCTCGAGCCTGGGAGCCACAGAACTGAGGTCTGTGGGCACCAGAGCCCATGCTCCACAACAAGAGGAGCCACCACGGTGAGAAGCCCACACGCAGCCACCGCCCGCCCCCCGACTACTGGAGAGCAGCCCCTGCTCGCCGCAGCCAGAGAAAAGCCCACGCAGCATGAAGAGCCTGCACAGCCATAAATAAAATCATTAAAAAAAAAAAAGCAAAGAGCATAGAGACAAAACAGTATTTTTTTAAAAAGTAGTATAGAGGAGTGCATACAGTTAATTTAAAACTTGCCCTTTCTATAGCTAAGGAAGCAGTTACAACAGTTCCACATCAAGATGATGGCTATGGGAGGTTTCCAGCCCATCCTGACTTAAAACAAGGTCCTTAAAACAAGGACCAATTATATCCTGCCCCTGGGGTCCCTAGATCAGGCATTCAGAGATTTTTACTCCCTGACAGGCAGGGTCAACATCCCTACTTGGCCTTGAAGCAATTACAGAAGATGGACCATCACCTCTCTGCATCCCATAAGAATATGGGAGTAAAACTTCTGAGGGGGGAATGAAACAGGAGGGAACGGGGCAGGGCAAAACCTTTGAAAGAATGAGATAAACTGAGGACACAACATGAACTCATCAGAACCAAATAAGTCTAAGATGGCAAGGAGTTGACTTCCACTAGACCTTGAACCTCAGTATAACACATCAGAGAGCTACATGGCACACCCACAGGCACCATGACAGTTCCAAGGCTACCATCAAAGACTGAAAAAGGGGCAGTAACCCAATTCCTGGAACTCTCCACCCATTCCCCAGAATAGTTGGAATAATCCTTCCACTCATTAGCCTATGAAATTACTTGACATTTCAAGGCCTTCTGAGATGGCCTGTGGAGTGTGTTTCTCTCTACATACATCCACTTATTACTTACAAAAAAAAAAAAACAAATTTGCTGTTTCTAGATTCTTTTTCTTTCCTTTTTGGTATTGGTGGCTTCATAGGCTTTAATAAGTTTGGAATTTGCGTGTGTTTTTAGAGATATTGGGTTGTTTATGCTTTGGAAAGCCATTAAACCCAGCTTCACCCTGACAGGGAACACAATTTTAGATTTACTTTTGATGCTTGCCTCTAAAATTTGTTAATTCCTGCCTTTTCCTGATTTCCCATCCCACTTCCCCCTACTTCTTCAATCCCTCATTCCTCATTCTTGAAGGTAGCAGGCACAGAAGTCTTCCCTAGATACCTAATCAACATTAATGGTTCTTTTCTGCAGTTTTCACAGCAGCCAATACTTGCCTCTTCCATCATACTTATCAGAATCTGCCCCAGAATATTTTATATGTCACATATATATTGAGGACCAATTGTATACTGAGTTCTGTGCTGGGGCTTAGTACCTCCCTTGGCCTAGGTCTTGCCCAGGGCCCTGAATCCTAGAAGGCCCTCCAGCCACAACCCTCCACGTGGGCTGGAGTCTGTGGGCCCAGCTGGGCATGTTCACCACAGCCCCAGTTTACTTTCCTAAACCACATACGTGGGACTCCAGAATTCTTCACTTAAATCTACACTGAATCTGCTTTTGCATGGGCCTCTTACCCATGCAAAAGCATATTCTCTGGTTCTTCCTCCAAAGAGTTAATCTGCCTTTGGTATGCTCACTCCCAACAGCTCCTCTGTTGTAATGGGAAAAGACAGGAAGAAGCTAAGAGCTTCATTTCTATCAAACCTCAGACCCTACAAATGTCAGTTATGGGCCTGCTAAGACTGCAGTTGGATGTCTATGTCTTATTTTTATCCAGGAGGTTCCTCGACTTTTCTGCCTCTGTAATCTTTTAGTGTCTTTATAATTTTTTTCATGGCATAACTGGGGCAAAAGAAACGTCTAATGGTTCTATTCACTTGAGTAGGAACTTCTTTGGAAAAGATAGTGTTTCATTCATTATGGCAAATTTTATTTTCCAAAAATGACCACAATCCAGTTCCACATACCTTTTTAGAAACTTAGCACTCTCAGTGAGATACGAAGTCTAATATCCTTCTCCTTGAATTTGAAGGGACTGATGACACTCTTGCAATCAATGAAATGCAGCAGCAATGATACTGCATGACTTTGAAGGCTAATCATGAAAGGTGATACAGTGTCTATCTTGTTACCTTAAACTCTTGCTCTGAGCTGTCATGCAAGCAATCCAACTGCCTTGATGTGTCCATGCTGTAAGGAAGTCCAACCTATCCCACTCAAAGAGACCACACTGACAGGCCCTAAAGCCCTTTGAAGGAAAACAGAGGCCTTAACTCCTCTAGCTCTCTTTCTCTTCCCACTCCAACCACTATCTGAGTGCAGCCATATGAGACACCCAATGCTGAAACAACCCATCTAAGCCCCTTCCTGAATTCCTGCCCAAAGAACCTGTGGTCATAAAAAAATGACTTCTGTTATTTTAAGCCATAAGTTTTGGAGTGATTTCTTAAATGACAGTGGTGACTGGAAAACTCTTTTGTTTTTAATCACCTTGACAGCATAGTAGTTTGAATATTTTGGAAAGTTAATAAATGTTCATCAAATTGCATGGAAAAATGGAAAATCTCAAAGTACTAGTGATTAATCCAAATGTCAATAATGATGGATAAGGACAAAATTACACATATATATGCTGAAAATATAGAACTTAGGTTATATGTATTCTGATTTCATAGCAAATATAAGACACTAGGATTTGATTTTTTTAGACTTTTAATAAATCGCTTAAATGAGTTAATTTCCTTGCCTTTTGTTTTCATGTCCTCACAACAAAGAGTAGGGAAATAATTCTAGATACTCATTAGCAAGTTCACTATATCTTGAGGTCACTGTAGGGGTCATGTATACTGAATTATCAATTCCAGTTAATTGAGGATTTTAATTAGTCAATTCAGATTAAGCAAGGTACTACCATAATTGGTGGGTTCCACAGGCAGCCATCTGTTCCCTTTGTATTAATATTATGTCCTATAGAGTCCATCAAGGAGAAGAATTTGTCAAGTAGAAATCTTCTTAACATGAGCAAAAGGCGAATGCTTAGGAAATGAAAGGGAAGAACTGGAGAGAAAATAGACTCAAGACAAGACACGAAAGAAAAGAAAAAGCTTAGGAAGAAAGGAAACAGTCCAATTATTTTCTATGTGAAGAGAATCAAACTGAATTTAACCTTAGACATCTGTTTCTGCCTGATATTTCCACCCCCCCCCCCACTGGAGTGGAGGGAGGTAATTAACATGCCATGTAGCTGCTTGCCTTGTATGCATTTCTCAGCATAATTCAGACTCTTATGAATCTGCCCTCTCAAAGAAATAGTTGATTATAGAAACAGAACAAAACCTCTTTGATCCCTCTTGTGATACAACTAGGTCATAAGAAGCAGAATTCCAAATGTATTCTGTTTTGGATGATTCCTCATGAAAAGTCTGGCTTGGGGAAATTTTGAAATGAACAGTGATGGAAACCAAGGCAGAATATAAAGCAAAAGACTTGTTGACATGAAAAAAAACACCAACTCTGCAAAGGTTACCTAAATGGACTTACTGTTGACATGCCTTTTCTTTTTCTAGCCTCCTTCATAATAGGGTTTTTAACCCCTAACAGACAATGCCTAAAAGGTGCAGTGTAAATATCAGGTGCATGTAATGATAGATGAATTGTGCCATGCGAAAATCCCATAATATCTCGGGTACTTGTTGGGGGAAAAGGACAACATTTAGGAGTTTCTCATAAACTTCAGCCTGTTTTTCTAGCGGTTTTGTTACCTAAAATACACAAAAGTATCTTTGTCTTCTAGTCAGAGGAAAATTATTGTGCCTCTATAAAAGCACAAAGTTAAACTATTTTGCAGAGAAACTAGTATTCTTTAACATTTCCCTGTAAAATAATATAATTAAGATAAGGCTATATATATCAATTAAGGTGGTTTTTCTCCCTTACAAAGAACAGACAACCTCTAATAAACTAGTTTAAAAACCAAAAGGGACTCACATAACAGTAAAGGTCAGAGTTAGGGCTGGCTTCAGGTGTAGCTCTGTCAGGAACATGATTCTTGTTTTTCTACAGTTTTCTTGGTTTTGCCCTTCTCCATAATGTCAAGTTCAGCCTTCCCCCATGACTCCAAAACAAGTCTCCCAGAAAGGTTGTTTCACATGCTCTCACTCACATCTCTCAATCAGCTTGAGACTGAGTTTCTGGTGCACGGATAACAGTGACCTGGGGACTGCTGCACATGCATATATAAGCCGACAGCAAGCAACAGTCAGGGGGGTTCTGATTGGTCTATACCAATTCAGGTCCAACCCCTGTACTGCAGGCAATTCAATCCCATCCAACTAAGGGCTACTACACAATGAGGAGGGGTGGCTCTTCCTAGGAAAACCTGAGTACTGCAAGGAAGGAGAGAAAGGGGGTGGATAACTGATGTTCACTCACTGCAGGTAGTTCGTATGAACCGTCACAGCAGCTCTTACACTTTCTGGGCAAACATAATTATGGTAAAGTATAAGATTTTCACCAGAAAAAAAAAATGATCCTTCTATTCTAAATTATGTTTTTTTAAATATGCAGAACCAGTGGGCTTATCAGAAATCAAAGAATCAAATTAGCAAGGATTTCAACTATGGAAAATGATTAATGTCAGTAGCTCTGATTCATTTAGCAAATATTAAGTATTCAGGTACTGTGCTAGGTTCTAGACACCAAGGATATCTTGATAATTTTTCTACACTGATTCCACACTGCAAAAAAAATTACCTATCAAATAAACTACAAAAGCATTAACTTGCTTTCTCATTTCAAAGATGAACCAGACACATCAGTTATAAGAAATCCTAAAAGGTGAAAAAAAAAAAAAAAAGAAAATGATACAATTTTAGATTTAGAGAATGAAGTTATGTTTCCCAGCAAGGAAGGGTGGGGAGTAGGGATAGATTGGGAGTTTATGACTGATACATACAAACTGCTATATTTAAAACAGATAACCAACAAGGATCTGCTGCTGCTGCTGCTAAGTCGCTTCAGTCGTGTCCAGTCGTGTCCGACTCTGTGCGACCCCATAGACAGCAGCCCACCAGGCTCCCCCGTCCCTGGGATTCTCCAGGCAAGAACACTGGAGTGGGTTGCCATTTCCTTCTCCAATGCATGAAAGTGAAAAAAAGAAAGTGAAGTCGCTCAGTCATGTCCAACTGTTCGCAACCCCGTGAACTGCAGCCTACCAGGCTCCCCCATCCATGGGATTTTCCAGGCAAGAGTACTGGAGTAGGGTGCCATTGCCTTCTCCGAACAAGGACCTAGTGTAAAAAAAATTTGTTTAAGTCCTAAATGGTAAACAATGACCAGTGCTGAAACACTGAAGACAGTTGATATTTTTATCAGTCTATTCTGTATTATTGTGATACAATAGATAATATAATTTCTGTTACCCTAAAAAGCATTATTAAAGTTTAAATAAATAACATATAGGATTTCTCTTAGGCTTTTAGAAATAGTTTCTCCACCTCCCCCAAAAATATTCATGATTAGGGGCAATAATCAAAATAAAACAATCAAAAAGGGTAGATACTAATAAATATGCATAAACCATATACATCCTATAGTTGCCATGGTTTAGTTGCTAAGTTGTGTCTAACTCTTGCGACCCCGTGGACTGTAGCCCACCAAACTCCTCTGTCCATGGGATTTTCCAGGCAAGAATACTGGAGTGGATTGCCATTTTCTTCCCCAGAGGATCTTCCTGATCCAGGGATCAAACCGGCATCTCGAACTCACAGCCCCTGCATTGCAAGCAGATTCTTTACCATTGAGCCACCAGGGAAGCCCATAAATCCTATACACTCTTGGTATTAACTTTTAAAGTTCAACCCTCCACTAAATCATTCTCTAGCAGGAAGTTATACTCTGACAAAGGGCTTCCAAATTTCTTATCTACCATTTACTTCCCTACAGGAGTCAGAATGAGCCACCTGGACTCAATCTGAGTTCAACCTGGAGTTGTTTCTTCATGCTATGACATGGGACAACTCAACCCCAGACCTCAGGGTGCCATTGAGTACACAGTATGCAGAATTAACCCTAAGAATTAATATCTTTAATATGTAAGTAGCTCGTGTGCTGTGCTTAGTCACTTTAGTCGTGTCTGACTCTTTGCAACCCCATGGACTGTTGTCTGCCAGGCTCCTCTGTTCATGGGGATTCTCCAGGCAAGAATACTGGAGTGAGTAGCCTATCCCTTCTCCAGGGGATCTTCCCAACCCAGGAATCGAACTGGGGTCTCCTGCATTGCAGGCAGATTCTTTACCAGCTGAGCTACCAGGGAAGACCTAAGTAGCTCATACCACTCACAAATTTCTCTCTCACAAAGAATAGCCTGAATTTTATGTATTACTCAAAATCCTAGCAGAAGTGTTCACAGCATCAGCCTAGCAGGCAGCTGACTTTGTATTAGCAATGAATGCTCTCTGAGCACTCACATCCCACTTTCCAAATTTCTGTCCCGCCCCCACACAGCCATCCTCTGTTCATATGATCATTTTTACTAAACACTTCACCTCCCACAAAGCAATAGTGTATAAGATTTACATAATTAATGTTTGTAAGGGACTGCTAGAGCCTGGTCTGAAAGATGCCTTTGAAGAGGAAAAGATTGTTGATGCTATGATGTCCTGGGTTTTTTATCTTTATCAAGACTGCTTCTATGAGGAAAAGCTACAGAAATGATAGATGGGACCATTTTTATTTAGCACAGTTACAGGTGGCAAAACAGTACTGTAGGACTCGGGCAGGAATATGTCCCTAGGCGACAGCAACTGTATAAACATGTATCCTGTCAATCACTAAGAACGCAGGTCCGATACTTTATAGACCAGGGATAATGTTAATTCCATCCTGCTTACAGTATTCTTTGTACTGGAAAAGCTCAAGGCGCTTTGCAAGCACCATAATTTAGTGAAGCATAAAATGAAAGCTACACATAGGAAAGTTGAGGCATTTTGAAAAATTAAGACATTATCTTTATTCAGCCATTAGCCAAGAAGAGTTGAATTTTCAGTACTACAAATGGTTCCCATATACAGACTATTTTTGCATGCGAAGAGTTGACTCATTGGAAAAGACTCTGATGCTGGGAGGGGTTGGGGGCAGGAGGAAAAGGGGACGACAGAGGATGAGATGGCAGGATGGGATCACCGACTCAATGGACGTGAGTTTGAGTGAACTCCAGGAGTTGGTGATGGACAGGGAGGCCTGGTGTGCTGCGATTCATGGGGTCACAAAGAGTCAGACATGACTGAGCGACTGTACTGAACTGACTTAGGAAAGGAAGGGAGAAGGAAATGGCAACCCACTCCAGTATTCTTGCCTGGAAAACTCCATGGACAGAGGAACCTGGTGGGCTACAGTTCATGGGGTCTCAAAGAGTTGGCCATGACTGAGACATCATCACAGGGAAGGAAGGAAAAGGAGACGGATCTTCACTGAGTGTTTACAATGGACTACATGTTGCTAGGAGGTCTCACACTATTTATCTTGTTTGAGCTTTAAAACAGCTGAGTGAAGTATATTTTATAGTTGAGGAAACTAAGGCTTAAAGGAAACATTAATTTGACTGAGATAACATAGGCTACCAAGTGACAGAACCAAGAACTTAAGCCATTTATACACAATTCCAAAGCCACTGATCTTTCCACTACACATGCAACAGTGGACTAATAAACATCATCAGTCTAATAGGTTCTTTCTCCTAGAAGTTTGTCCTTACCTTTGCAAAGACCAGAAGAAACGTATCTTTTTCAAATAAACTCTTCTTGAAATACCCATGAAGCTGTCCCATACCATGCTGCTGCTAAGTCACTTCAGTCGTGTCCGACTCTGTGTGACCCCATAGACGTCAGTCCACCAGGCTCTCCTGCCCCTGGGATTCTCCAGGCAAGAACACTGGAGTGGGTTGCCATTTCCTTCCCCAATGCATGAAAGTGAAAAAGTGAAAGAGAAGTCACTCAGTCGTGTCCGACTCTTAGTGACCCCATGGACTGCAGCCCACCAGGCTCCTCCGTCCATGGGATTTTCCAGGCAAGAGTACTAGAGTGGGGTGCCATTGCCTTCTCCAGTCCCATACCATGCCAGCCCTCATTTCTCTTTTCCTTCCCTGAACTACATGCCAGAATACACAGTTTAGTGTTAGATTGTTAACAAGATATCTCTGTTTTAAAATAGTACCTGATTTATATCGACTCACTGCCAATCAGACACACAAACTACATCCAACACATCTACTGTCACTGGAGTCAATAATGGTCCTTACTATAGGAGGAAGTCCAACAGAAAATTGAGTTCATATTTCACACAGAAAACAGCTGACAAAACTGGGATGCCTTAACATACTGTGGATGGGCAGGCAGACTTAAGGAGCTGTCATCTCAGAAATAAGCTACCCTCCTGTAGACTAAAATTTTAAAAGATATTTTGCTATGTTATTAGAATTTTTTTTTTAAAAAAAGCAAATCATTTAAATTCACAAATACCCTTTCCCTAAAATACACATTCCACCAAGAGGCATCTAATTTTCACAGCTAAGGGATAACTCAGATTCTTTTCCCAATACCTCTATGAGATTAATTGCAAATAAGAAATTGTCCATGTTTATTGGAGAATGAAGATGTAACTAGTTAACTGTGAAGCATGAGGCAGCTTGAGGGAACTTCAAGGATCAAGGTAGAGTGCTGGCTTGGGCCAGTATGAAGGCATTCTGTACTAGTAAACTGGGAAGACAGGCTTAATAGAACAAAAGGTAGATAGAAAGGGATATTAAAGAATGTTAAGAAGACATTAGAGGAGTTTGGGAGAGGAGTTTGACAAAATGATTCCAAAGCTCTTCCAGAAGTTTAATACAAGGGACACCACCACTGAATGGATATATGCAAAGTGTTATATTACCTACACTGGAATATTGTCTAGCTATAGAAAGAAATCAGAGAAGGCAATGGCAACCCACTCCAGTACTCTTGCCTGGAAAATCCCATGGACGGAGGAGCCTGGAAGGTTGCAGTCCATGAGGTCACTAAGAGTTGGACACAACTGAGCGACTTCACTTTCACTTTTCACTTTCATGCATTGGAGAAGGAAATGGCAGCCCACTCCAGTGTTCTTGCCTGGAGAATCCCAGGGACGGGGGAGCCTGGTGGGCTGTTGTCTATGGGGTCACACAGAGTCGGACATGACTGAAGCGACTTAGCAGCAGCACAGAAAGAAATCAGGCTCTGATATGTGCTACAACACGAATGAACCTTAAAAACATGCTAAGTGAAATAAGCCAGACATAAAAGGACAAATATTTTTATTTCACTTATATAAAACCCCTGGAGAAGGGAACGGTAACCCACTCCAGTATTCTTGCCTGGAGAATTCCATGGATAGAGGAACATGGTGGGCTGCAGTTATGGGGTCGCAAAGAGCTGGACACAAATGAGCAACTAACACTTTCACTTCACTTTCATATAAAATATCTAGAATGGCAAATTTATTGAAAAAGAAAGTAGATTAGCAGATGATACCACTCTTATGGCAGAAATGAAGAAGAACTAAAGAGCCTCTTGATGAAAGTGAAAGAGGAGAGAGAAAAAGTTGGCTTAAAGGTCAACATTCAGAAAACAAAGGTCATGGCATCCGGTCCCATCACTTCTTGGCAAATACATGGGGAAACAGTGGAAACAGTGGCTGACTTTATTTTTGGGGGCTCCAAAATCACTGCAGATGATGACTGCAGCCATGAAATTAAAAGACACATACTCCTTGGAAGGAAAGTTATGACCAACCTAGACAGCATATTAAAAACCAGAGACATTACTTTGCCAACAGAGGTCCATCTAGTCAAGGCTATGGTTTTTCCAGTGGTCATGTATGGATGTGAGAGTTGGACTATAAAGAAAGCTGAGCGCTGAAGAATTGATGCTTTTGAACTGTGGTGTTGGAGAAGACTCTTGAGAGTCCCTTGGACTGCAAGGAGATCCAACCAGTCCATCCTAAAGGAGATCGGTCCTGGGTGTTCATTGGAGGGACTGATGTTGAAGCTGAAACTCCAATACTTTGGCCACCTGATGCGAAAAGCAGACTCATTTGAAAAGACCCTGATGCTGGGAAAGATTGAGGGCAGGAGAAGAAGGGGATGACAGAGGATGGGATGGTTGGATGGCATCACCAACTCAATGCACATGAGTTTGGGTAAACTCCGGGAGCTGGTGATGGACAGGGAGGTCTAGCATGCTGTGGTCCATGGGGTCGCAAAGAGTCAGACACAGCTAAGCAGCTGAACTGAACTGAACTGAGAGTCTGGGGAAAGGGGATTATAGGAAGTCATTGCTTAATGGACACAAAATTTCTGTTTGAGGTGATGAAAAGTTTTAGAAATAGATAGTGGTGGTGATATCACAATACAGTGAATATAATTAATGTCATTAAATCATACACTTCAAAATTGTTAAAATGGAAGATTTTATGTTATATATGTTGTGACACAAGAAAAAAATTTAAAAAATGAATAGAAGAGACAAGTCAAGAAAAAATTTAAAGAACAAAGCAAGAGGAATGAAATTAGTTCTTGCCTTGCTATTTACTAAAATGCATTGTTTTAAGATTATGATCATTAAAACAGTGAGATACTGGCACAGAAACAAAGAAACAAATAAACGGTATCAAATAGAGAGTCTACAGGCAGACCTGACTATACATATGTGTTTGGTGTGTAATGAAGGAGGAATTTAAGTCAGTGAGAGGAAAGTAATGTACAAACATAACTCATGAGCCACTTGAAGGAGGAGCTCCTCCTGTGGGCAGGAATTCTGCCTGCCTTATACACCAATTGCTGCCCAAGCAAAATCATACCTGGTACACTGTAGGCATGTATTATTAGTTAATGTTTGTTGAATGAATTAAAATCATTTTTCTATAATAAAATATACTAAAATAAATTCTCGATTGAATACAATTTTAATGGGAAAATTTAAATGAAATTTTAATTTCATTTTAAAGACATCAAATTTCATGAAAAAACATCAAATAGTGATAAACTTGAAAAAGTAAAAACCTCTACACATACATATCAAAAGGTGCATAAATAAGATTGAAGAGAAAATGAGAAATTTAAATAACTATTTATGTACACTTGTGATATATGAGACAAACATTGTACCTTGATTTATAATTAGCACTTTTAACTCAATAATGAAAGGACAACTATCTCAAGAGAAAAAGAAAGTGTATCAAGTCATAAAAACTACTAATAGCCAAAAAGACTATGAAAAAAATCTTACATCATTGATAACCAAAGAAACTAAAATTAAAATGATAGATACTGTTTCACCTATCAGGTTGGCGACTATCATACTATCTAGTGTTGGTGATGATTCAAAGAAATGAATATTCTCACACATTGCTGGAAAGGATATAAATCGATACAACAGTTATGTAAAGTGATTTATCAGGAAATACCAAAAGTGTTTAAAATGTGAATACCATTTGGTCACCTGATTCTATTTCTAATGATTTAAGCTAAAAATAATTTAAAACAAATATACATTTTTTACCTACAAGGCTGTTTATTTCAGCATTGTTCATAATAGAAAAAAAGGTTGTAAACATTTAAATGTCCAGAGATAATGAATGGTTAAGTGAAGTTATGCTACATCCATAACAAAGAATTCTATACTATCAGGAAAAAAATGTTATAGACTAATGGAATGAGGGAAATTCTCATTATATTTTTAAGTTTAAAAGCAGATTATTAAATATTATGAGGCAAAATGATTCCATGTTTTGTGAAAAGGAAAAAATACCAAAACTGAAAGAATAATTATCTAAATATCAATGGTGATTGTCTCTGATTGTCAGTTTAAATGGCAATTTAAATGTAATTATTACTAATAAAATCTACTAATTTTTCTGCAATGAATATATACTGCTACTATAACATAAAAGCAATGAAAGATGTCCTTAATTTTAATAAAGAAATAAAATAACGAAGTTGGTCCCCTGTTCTCAGAACCCATGCTGAGTGAGTGAGTGAAGTCGCTCAGTCATGTCCGACTCTTTGCGACCCCATGGACAGTAGCCTACCAGGCTCCGCGATCTATGGGATTTTCCAGGCAAGAATACTGGAGTGGGCTGCCATTTCCTTCTCCACAGAACCCTGCTAATCTGCTTTAAAACCTGTCTCTTTCTCTGTGTCAAGCACATTACTAAGCACTTGGCACTCTTATTTTATTTGATCCTACTCTTTTATTAGGTATCATTAACCCCGTGAATGAGGTCCTGGGTTTAGAAAAAGGAGTGTGTTCAAGGCCATGCAACCAGCGGCAGAGGCCGGAATTCCCCCCTGTTGTCTGATGCCAAGGCTTATGTTCTTACCCACAAACTTTCCTGGGTCTGTTAGGAAGTAGTTAGGCTTTTTGAGAGTAGACTCAAAAAACTAACCACTGGATATCATAGTTTCCGTAAAAAAGAAAAAAAGTTTGGCATTCTAAACAACACACTTACAAACTGCCTTTGGGAAACAATTTTTTTTGTTTGTTTTATTTTATTTTTTAAATTTCATTGGAGTATAGTTGCTTAACAAATTGTGTCAGTTAACAATTTTTTCTTCAAGTGTGCATCACTTCTACTGAGTTGCACAATCTGTGTCTGTGTCATGTAAATTCTTCTCAGAGGTAATGTCCGGTAACGGGTAAGAACACTGGCCTAGAATAGGCTTTCCTGGGTTAAACCTGGCTTGACCGGTCCCTTAATATCCATAAAATCTTGGGCAGTTATTTAACATCACTGGGTCTGATTTCTCACCAATAAGATAAAGACAATGAAACATCTAGTTACAGGATAAGTACTAGGGATGTGATATATGACATGGTAAATATAACTAATACTGCTGTATATTATACATGAAAGTTGTTAAGAGAATAATTTCTAACAATCTCCATCACAAGGAAACAGATCTTCTCCTATTTCTTTAATTTTGTATCTATATGAGATAATAGAAATTCACTTAACTTATTGTGGCAATAATTCCAAAGTATATGTAAATTGAACCATTATGCTATGTACCTTAAACTTTTACAGTGCTCTATGTCACTTATATCTCAATAAAACTGGAAGAAAAAGTATAAATAGATAAATCTAAACTCACAAGCATGCAGGCAAACATACATACATAAAATGATAGTCTTACCTCAAGGAGTTTTGATGAGGATTAAATAATCTAATCCACATAGGACTTTGATAGCTAAATATCTGAAATAAAGCAAGCATTTGATAAACGGCAGTTATTCACATCATTAATGTATTCTCTAGCTAGTAAACTCTCCAAGGGAAAAAAATCACATGTTAAATTGCTTTTGAATTTCCTAATGAGTACACTAGATGTTTGTTCAGTGGACTGAAGCTGAATGTGAAGTATTATCTGAAGAGAAGTCTCTGCACTTCAAGTTCTCTGCTCTGATTCAATTTCAAAGAGAATCCTACCTTGCTAACCTTTGTCCACTAATAGGAACTTTGTTTTATTCTCATCTGTAATGCAGCGACTAAAAGAAAATCACAACCTTAAGACTCTCTTGCATTTCTTAAACAAAAATTATTGCTGTTTACTGATAACATATCCAATATTTAAATACAAGTTACTTTCATTTCAACAAGGCTTCTCAGGGAAGGATGGAATTTTACTAGTCTAAAAAATTGTTAATCAAAACTCAAGTTGTAACATCCTTGAATATTTGTTTCTGACATCCTCTAGAAATGTAACTACAACCTATTTCTCTCCTTCAGCAAGAAAGTAACAGGAAAGAATCTGGCTCAATCTTTCCCTGAAAGTATTCAATCTGTATAAATCTAAAATAGCTAGCAACTTTCATGTGATCTGTTGCTTTGAAGTCAATGAAGCTGAAACCTCACTTTAGAAAGTTCTCTTAATCCTTGAGAGTATAACAGTGTGCTATTTTAATTATGACATGACAGACTGTAAAACAAATGTATAAATATTGATGTGCAAGTCCTGGCATAATTCTGTGAATACTCCGCAAAACAGGTAGTGAACATGTTCTTTCATCTAAATCAGGACATATTAAATAAACCCAAAGAACCCAATTAAAAGCACTGAGTTTCCCAAGGACTGAGTTAACAGTCCTACCTGACATTGCTCTTTGGTGGCTAAATGACTTGCACTGAGAAACAAAGAGGAAGAATTCCATTTATGAGGACAAACCACCCTGGAGTTTTTCTTCTATTATAATGTTTTCAATTCAAATTAGTGACAACTAAACCAAGGAACAGACTTCACTGGATCAACCTAATGAATTATATAGCTCTAAACATGTCGCTTCTCTTAAAATCCTCCGGTGCCTCTCAAATGACTTCAGGACACCCATTTGGCATGCAAGCTGCACCATGATTTGGCTACAGCCTAATTCATTTCCCCAAACAACTCTTTCCCTTCCACCCACTTTCCTCCTTATTTCTCACGTCAGCAGAGAATCATGTATATTCCCCTAAGACTCTAATCGCTTGCATTCTTCAGGTGTCTTGGCGATTCTGATCCCTCTCCTTGAGACTGTATTTGAGACTGTAGCTAATGCGCACACCCCTCAAGGCTCTTTTCATTTTCTCACTTAATCTCATGATTGCACCAAAGGATAGATGAGAGCTTAGAAACCTCTGCTTCTCATAATGTTTAACAGCTATGCAAAAACATCTCAATAAATACAATATGTAACTAAGAAGAGTGTGATGGTCACATAAATGGAAATTGAACACCAAAGTCCTTGGGCCACTTCCACGCTTCCAATGGGGTTGCTGCCTTTAATCTTATAAAAAAATTTGGCACTGCCACTGATTCGATCTCCCTTTAAAAAGGAATCTTCTTTCACTTTGTGCCCATAGCATGCGGTTTTCCTTTTCCTTTGGCCTTGACTGCATCCCATCTTGGTAAGAGTTGTTTGTGTTTAGACGCCTGCGTTATTTCCCTTGCTCTTCCCTGAGAACAGGACTGGAGGCTTATTCACCAGGTATCACCCACACTGCTTAACAGAGAGCATCACTCGAAGTGGGTGTTCAACATTTAGTGGCCTGGAAATGAGAACAAATTATGAGACCAATTATGAGAGGCACAGTCTGAAAAATCAGGCCATGATTAATGAGTTAGCCTTATTAGTTTCAAGTACACACACTCATAGTCCCGTCAGCGATCTCTGTCTGTAATCTCTTTGGCTTTACTTTCAGATTATTTCCTCCCACACTTCTGTTTATTTAGTCCCCACTGTGATGTTCCTAATGTACTGGTTCTCAGACTAGAGTTTCTTTGTTAAAATTAAAGTATGGATAAGCTTTTCTCAATTCACATAGACACACACAAATAAGTTTATGGTTAGTATGTTTCCATTTTAAATCTTGCTCAAATCTTTAATCTCTTAACTAGAAGCTATGCATGCAAATATAGTTATTTATCAATATTTCATGGGTTCATGTAAAGAGAACATGGTTCTTCAGTTGTTCACCTGAACACCAGAAAGAATCACTCTCCCAACCGTTTAACATAACAAAACCCTTTAACATAACCTTGCACCAAGAGGCTCAACAACCAGTCTACTTTTCTAAGGATCTACATTTTTTAAATTACATAATGAAGGGCTTCACTGGTGGCTCAGTAGTAAAGAATCTGCCTGCTAATGCAGGAAACACGAGTTTGATCCTTGGCCCAGACTTCCCTGGTGGCTCAGAAGGTAAAGCATCCACCTGCAATGTTGGAGACCTGGGTTCAATCCCTGGGTTGGGGAGATGCCCTGGAGGAGGGCATGGCAACCCACTCCAGTATTCTTGCCTGGAGAATCCCCATGGACAGAGGAGCCTGGTGGGCTGCAGTCCCTGGGGTCACAAAGAGTCGGACACGACTGAGCAACTAAGCACACATGCCGGGAAGACCCCATGTGCCACAGAGCAACTAAACGTGTGTGCCACAACTATTGAGAGTGCTCGAGAGCCTGGGAACCACAGCTACTGAGGCCCTCTCATCCTGGAGCCTCTGCTCTGCAACAAGAAAAACCACTGCAGTGAGAAGCCCACGCACTGAGACTGGAGAGCGACTCCTGCTCACAACTAAAGAAAAGCCTGTACAGCGATGACGATCCACCCCAGCCAAAAGTAAATAAATTATAAATTACATAAGGAAACACTTGAAATGTAGACAATAAAAAAATTCAATATCTAAAATATCAACTGGAATACAGCGAATGTAATTTTTTAAAGTGCAGAAAATACACACAAAAATACATAGTTTGTAAATTTCATGTTACAAATCGTGGTTTAATTACAACATGCAACATTTTCCTGTGATGTGAGCTACTGGTCATTGCCGGATTATTACCCTAGACATTTATACATTAACAATGAAATCATGTCAATTAAAAAAAAAGTTTATTTTGTGCCTTTTATATCTATATATAGAGAGAGACAATATTTACTGGAGTATAATTGGTCTACAATGTTGTGTTCATTTCTGCTGTACAATGAAATGAATCAGTTGTAAGTATACACATATCCCCTCCCTCTTGAAACTCCCTCCTACCCTACCCCTCATCCCACCCCTCTAGATCACTGCAAAGCACTAAACTGAGCTCCCTGTTTTATACCACAGTCTCACCAGCTATCTATTTTACAAATAGAAGACCAAGTTATGGATAGAAAACAGAAAATCAATATAAACAAAGTATGTAGGAGTATATGTATCTGTCTATTTATATACAAATGGGTAGATAGAAGAATCTCTGCATAATATAGAGATACTTAGAAGAATGTGTAATACAGAGATACTTAGAAGAATGTGTAATTCAGAGATACTTAGAAGAATCTCTGTATAATATAGAGATACTTCTATCTATCCATTTGTATGTAGATAGATAGATAGATATACTCCCACATACATCCTTTGCGTTGGTTTTCTGTTTTCTATCCATAACTATTTTCAGACTCTATGTATGTTCCTATTGAGACTCTTATTCTAGTGAAATCCTGATAGCCGGCCTTGACAAGTGTTGCAGTGCTGTAAGTTTAGATTCATGATTCAATAAAGCCCTAGGATTCTCAGATTAAAAGTGCTATGGAAATGTACATTCTGTGCACTTGTCTTACATATTCAAGGCAGGGTACACAGTCCTTCTTCACGCTGCAGTTGAGCAAGGTTGCTCTCTACTAAGCACCATGGCTTTTACTTCCAAACAGATTGCATTGCCCTAATGAATACTGCAGTTGCTCACAGAACTGTTATTTTCTTTATTCATTTCCTGGGAATAGAATGAGCTATTACTTAAAACCAAAATCTACTTCTAAAAAATTTTAGTCATATGTTACCAATACATTATAGCATTATTAAATTATTTTAAAGGCTAAAGTCAGAAACGGAGAAAGCAATGGCACCTGCCTCCAGTACTCTTGCCTGGAAAATCCCATAGATGGAGGAGCCTGGTGGGCTGCAGTCCATGGGGTCACTAAGAATCGAACACAACTGAGCGACTTCACTTTCACTTTTCACTTTCATGCACTGGAGAAGGAAATGGCAACCCACTCCAGTGTTCTTGCCTGGAGAATCCCAGGGACGGGGGAGCCTGGTGGGCTGCCGTCTGTGGGGTTGCACAGAGTCGGACACGACTGATGTGACTTAGCAAAGTCAGAAAAAGAAGAAAAAACTTTGGTGTTGTCCCCTCAACCAAAAGACGCCAAAACTTGCTATTTTCTATGTTTCTTGTAAAGTACTACTTCAATAGGCTTACAAAGCATGAAGGTCCAAAAATAGCCTGTATTTTTCCATAATAAATCTAAAATTAGCAACTTCTTATTTCAATCTATGAGGGTTTTCCCCCATAAATTCTCTATCAATTTAAAAATAAACAGATAAGGGCCTAAATGTGTGCACATCTAATTAAAGTATTCTAATAAAAGTGTGAAGAAAAATATACGTGGTCTGCATTCTAGTGGGAAATGCTTTTAGTCCTAAAGTTTTCCATAGGGCTTGCTATTTCAGAAATCTGTAGAATCTCTTTCACTTTTATCAAGTAATGCCAACCAACCAGATCCAGGAATCTTTGATTTAATTTTTTCTAAAACTGAAAGAAATTTTCCTATGGAGAATCCACATTTTCTTAACTTTGTGAGGCACTTGTCCTATTAATGTGACTTTATTAACCTTGAGAGCATAGAAAATGACTTATTCAGCTAGTAGGAGATAAATTATTATCTTCATTTATACATCATATGAATGTTCATGTAATAATTAATGTAGATACTGGGGGAAGAATTTTAGATAAAGAAACTAATTGTTCTCAACAAAATTAAATCTTAAAACCTGAGAACAAGGCAATCATGTAGTTGTTTTAGAATTTAGCAGTTGGATATAGTTTTCTTAGACACATAATATGCTTTCTCTTCTCTGATTATAAGAATTAGAAAACTCACTACGTTTCCCTTTCTGACTTGGCTGCCAGGAAGCTCAGGGGTGAACTAATGGCCCATCATAATAAATGTTTTCCTGCTCATATTTAAATATATTCTCATCATTTTTTTTCATGATTTTTCACTTCACAGTTGTTTATTTCCATTTTATTATTCTGATATATCTAATAGACTATATATATATATATATATATATAAGCAAAGAATTCATTCATTTCAATTAGAAATTCATTCCAAACCATTTATTGTATATCCATTAGGTGTCAGGCACTGTTCTAGTCTAGAGGATGGAGATGCAGTTGGTTAAAAAATGATGTCCATGAGAGGAGTGAATATTTTTACTGTATTCATAAGAGAGAGGAAAAATTTATCAGTCAAACCAACTTCAATAAAATGAAAATTTTAAAGAATTTTCTTACAAGAAAAGCCTGCCAACCTCAAGTTAGCCCTCACAAAGAGGAAGTTAATATAGTCAGTATCATTATCTTTTGATTGTTGCTTTCAGGGATATGGAAAACTGATTACTTAATTATACAACCCTCTTTTCAAGGGTCCTGGAATAAAACCAGCCTTTATACTTGGACATGTGCTAAGTACTAATAATATCACTCATGAAATAAAAGTTTTTAAATAAATTGCCCCTTAATAACAGATCAACTTAAACATTCTAACTCCCAAGAAAGGGGGTTTTGGGTCTTAAGACTCCCTACCTTAAAGCTTCTGATGTAACAAATAAGCAGTACCTACTGGGTCACACCAAGGAATACAATGCACTTTGTGTGGCTAACCAGGCAAGTACCATTGTTAACTGGTAAAGCAGTTCCCTTTCAGAGATGACTTCAAGGTTGGTGGGCCTAAATTTGCCCTTGCTTCCAGCTTTGTTTTGCGCTACCGGCTTGCAAATACATAACAGTCGCACACTGACCCTAGGGTGGCCTGCCTGCTGCTGGCCTGATGTTGGAAAAGCTATTGAAATTTACAAGGATCTTGCCCTTGGCCTTCACTCTCAGGGTGCAGCATTCTCACACACTATAAAGTGTTGCCAATTCACAATAACCTTGTAGTCAGAGAAGCCAGCCCAGCAAGGCTGCCTGGAGATGTGGGTCACCTGCTCCAACAATTGCAAATACACTAGCAGGCACATCTAGATGACCTGCTTGTCTTCCATTTGCAAGAGAAAGCTGTGTAAATAACTATATTTCCAAAAAGGCAAAATACTAGATTTCTCAATTTGAACTATGTACACTTAGCCTTCTCAGACTAACACAAGGGTCTTTAAATGACAGAGTTGCTTGTATTTCACTAAGAAGTTAAACTAAAACATTTTTTAAAGTGTGTCATGCCTTAGTGACTTTCTAGTGAACCCAAACACTGGAGTGGCTGACACTTTTTAAGTAACTGTAAGCAGCATCTCAAAGGATTCAGAGAAGCAATAAATAAGGAAGTATGATCACTGATCTTGAAAAATCTGAGGGCTCTAAAGAGGAAAAAAGCAGACCAAGAATAAAAAAAGATCCCAGATCCCTTCCAAAAAATGCTGCAAGAAGAATTTAGAATGCTGCAAAGTAATCACTTCATTAATTTATGCAACGACTCAAATTTTGTGGGACAAGAAATAACAGGGTCAAGGTGGCCAGGCGTATATAGGTGCAAAAACTGCAACTTTATATTAAATGGTTGAGGGAAGACTTGGGGAGGATGGGTACCACTGAGTCTGATGTTTCCAGATGTCGGCATTGGACATCTCACTCATGTCATTAAGTGAGCTAAATCACAGAAAGACAAAAAGAGACGAGAGGACCAATTTCGAGAAGGCAGCTGTCTCCCCTCCTCCGTTTCGTTCAGATTTGTCTTTCTGGCCTTTCTTTCCTAATGGCATTTCTTTTGTAGGGAAGTTCCTCACATCTTTCGGTCTAATTATCTCATTGTACAAATCTTTGAAAGGGAACGAACTGCGGTTTGCTCTGCGCGCGGACATCTTTTCTTCTGCCGGGGTTCTTAACTAAAAGCCTTCAACCAACTTTCGCTGAAAAGGATGTCGCTGAGGAGCGATGAGGCTTGAAATCCCGCGGTTTTCTCATTCTTTTTTCTTTCTCTCGGAAGACGCCACCCCTACACCTCGGCCCGCTCCCCACCACCTCCCGACTCGCAACAATTCACCAGCGTTTTTAAGTGTTTTAAGGCATCTCCTCTGTCTCTTCCCCTGACCCGAGAAGCTCTTTCAGTGTTAGGGCGCCTAACCAGGGGATAGGCAAATAGGATACTTAAGGGGAATAAAAGACCTAATTGAAAAATCTCGTGCTGCCTAATTACGATTAAGTATGTTGCAGATAAGTGAGCATATTATTAATTTGATCATGTGCAAAACGCCGAGGTCTTTTGCCTTAAGCATTCATGTTTATTTAACAGACGTATACAGCGCGTACCATATACCAGACACTGTTCCAAATGCTTTTAAAACACGACTCTCTTTGGTTTTAAAAGTATTTCTAAGTGACATTAAATCCGCGTGTACATTTCGAACGTCCTTGCCATAGTTTTCTTTATAACATGGGTAAAGTGGTTAAGTCTTCAAAGACAAATACGGGAAAACTTTAACCAGTTGCAACTTTATTGCAAGCCAGTCATTTCCCTCTTTGCAATTTTTCGCAATTATTATAATTAAATGCAGCCGTATAGTGAGAAAGAACTTTTTTTTTTCAATGACGATTTTGCACCCCGGGCGTTTGGAAGCGCCCGCTAATTTGATCGCGTGGCCAAGGTTAATGGCACCTGTAGGCATTCACTTTCAGAAAAATGCGCAGCCTTCGCTGAAGGTTGTGAAGGCTGAGATCGCAGGTCAGAGGCGATGTGTCCCCCGGTGGCCTGTACAGACTGGACTCGGGCACACCCGCCGGGGAGGAGCGATTGGCCACCTGCGCACACCCGCTCATCCTAGAGGGGCTTAGAGGATCGGGAGCCGAGTGGCGTCGGGGGAGGTCCGAGCCGCAGGTACGCGAGTCCGCTCGGCTCCCTGCAGCGGGCTCGGGCAGCCTAGCTCCAGCTCGGCCGAGAGACCCGCACAGAACAGAAGCCTACAGCCAAGCTGGGGGGTCACCGTCCTCCGCGGCCCCGAGCTGACCCGGTCCAGCCCCATCAGGCCCCGCCCGGCCTGCTCCCCCCGCGCAACCGCCCCGAGACTGTGCTTTGCCGGGTGTTAAGTTTCAGAAGTCAGGATGGAACGTTTCGGGTTTCTGTTCACACGGTTATTGCAGGCGCCGCGGTGGAGACCGCACAAAAGAGACGAGGGCTTGTGGGGAAGGGGTTTTGTGGTTTAACGCGGGCTTAACCTGCGGACTGCAGGTCCTTCTCGCTCCCCGCCTGCCCAGCTCCCGCCAGGGCTCGGCCTTCTCAAGTCGCGTCCCTTCCTTTTCTCCTCCCCGCCCCGCGCCGGTCTTGTGTGAAGAGAAAGAATGCAGTGTGAGAGGGACACCCTAAGCAGATCCCCAGAAAAATAAGAATCCGTCCGTGGCGCAGGCTTCTGGCGATTGATTGACGCCTCTTTCTCAGAGGCTTTTCCGCACTTAGCACAGAGCTGCCGGGACGCGATGACTGCAGTCTCGGCTTGACCCGGACCGACCCGGCGCCCGCCTCCCGGTACCGCGGCCCCCAGGCGGGCAAACCGACTCCAGCTGCCCTCGCAGACACATCCGCGTAGCCGCCGGTTCCAAAGATACTACTTCAGATCATGGAGAGAAAGAGCAGCTTGAAAACGTGTTTTGAGGGCACATTTTAAATGGTATACACCCACGCTGTCCAATGCACAAAAAACTGGACACGAATTTCGTCTTTTAGAAAACAAGTTTCCAAGCCCGATTTTTGTTCTTTTCTTTCACGTAGGGATTCTAATTAGCTCTACCGCTGTGACTACCCAAACCAGAGACTGTGGAGAATTGCAATTATCTGGATCATCCAAGCCCGAAAAACTCGAACTTGAAAAAACTACTAAACTTGTGTCCTAAAATACCCGCACCATTGATTTGTCCTTCCTGTCACTAGAGTAGACACAACTCCGACCCAAGGTCTACTCAGCGGGATCTATTATCTACAGCCTACAGCCCGGGTGGCCAAATGGAAAGAACTGATTCAGAGCAAATCGAAAATCGTTTGGTGGCCTGTCTCTCAGACCCTCCGACCGCCAGCGGTTTTAAGTACCTGGTCGGGGAAACTCGCGTCCTTATCTGTTCTCGGCCCAGAGGCCGCGGAAGCAGCCGTGCGAGTTGCCAGGGAGAAAAGCAACTTTGATTTAGGGTTTCCAAAAACCCCAGAGGGCAAATATGACCGCCAGGGTCAATCAGTCAGCAGTTTTGGTCCAGACAAGGGACAGTCGAGTGGGGCGGTTCGGTTAAGCCACGGCGCCTCCCGACGTCACACACGTTCGCTCACACTCAGCCACGCGCTTGGGGTTATTCTTTAAACACAGGGCTGAAACTTCACGGGCAGACGGCGGGGTGCGGAGGAGCGCCAAAACCCGAGGTCCAGAGCCCGCCCCTCTCCGGCCCGCCCCCGCCGCGCCCGCGCCGGCGCCCGTGCCCACGTCCGCGCGCCTCCCTATCTAGGGTTAGCAACTTCGCGCTCCCGCTCACCGCGGCGCCTCCCCACCCGCGCTCAGCTCCAGGGCCGCCGAGGCGCGGCCG
This sequence comes from Bubalus kerabau, assembly GCF_029407905.1. Classification (NCBI taxonomy): domain Eukaryota; kingdom Metazoa; phylum Chordata; class Mammalia; order Artiodactyla; family Bovidae; genus Bubalus; species Bubalus kerabau. The sequence goes on along the minus strand of NC_073632.1, from coordinate 33,449,473 downwards.
CGTTCCCACGCCTCAAGCCCGAGCTCCGCGGCCCGCATTGGCCAGCGCGGCCCCGCCCCCCCGCCTCAGCCAATCCCAGGCCACGCTAGCCCCCGGGGAGGCGGTGCCCGGCGGAGCGGGCGGGGGCCTGCGCGCGGGTGGCGGGCGAGGGGGCCCCGCCCGCGCGGGGAGGGAGGCGTGGCCGGCGCCGGCTCTTGCGGCCGAGCTGGGCTGCGGCGTGGGAAAGAGCCGCGAGGAGTTGACCGCGCCGCCGCCGGAGCCGCGCCTGCCGGGGCCCAGGGAGGGCGGGCGGGAGGAGGAAGGCAGGGAGGGCGCTGCGTCCCGCTCGGCGTCCGTGGCTCCGGCCCGGCTGCGCCCCGCGCGGTCTTCTCCGCGATGAAGCGCCCTTGCGAGGAGACGACCTCTGAGAGCGACATGGACGAGACCATCGACGTGGGGAGCGAGAACAATTACTCGGGGTGAGCGCGGGCTCGGCGGGAGCTGTCCGGAGCCCGAGGCATCGGGGAGCTTTGTGTACCAACGGCTCGTTGGACATCCCGAGGTTCTTCGCCGCCGCCTTCTAACCGAGCGGGGGAAAGTTTTGCCTGGAATACATTTGAGTGGTGGGCGCTCGCGGAGCGCGTGTTGGGGTGGGGCGAGGCGTGTGGGTTTGCACTCGAGGGGTGGGGCGAGAAGACGGGGGACGCGGCTGAAAGTGTGCAGGGGCTGGCGAAGGAGGGTCCCCTGGCTGTCAGCGTTGGACACGCGGACTGGCACGTCCGGGCGACCCCGCGACGCACCCGCCACCGAAATTGTGTTGGGGAGCACTTTCAAAATGGGCCAGGCGAAGGCGGGGGGGAGATTGTTTTAATTTTTAAAGATGCTAAAAGATGACTTGCTTTTTGGAGAAATTAAAGCAGTTTGCGATGACAAGGCTAAGTAGTTTGAGATTTCCAGGTTGGTCGAGTGTAATTTGGTTGACGGAGGTGTGAGTGACAAGTCTTTCTGGCGTCCTCTCTCTTACTGCTTGTTCCTAAGTCTGGAAAAGATCAGGGTCGTGATCACAGAAGCCAGCCCTCCACTCTGCAGTGACAGAGGGAGGTTATGGAGGCGTTTTAGTGCCAAGGCGGGTCAAATGATAATTGCTTCTAATTGGCATCCCCAGAAGCACCTTAATTATTTATCTGCAGCTGTCACTCAAGAGTAAAATTCTTTCTGCCTTTGGAAAACTGGTTTTCTTTCAATATTAGTCTAATATGTACAGACCTTAGCTAGCCTGGAATCAGCAGAAGCAACGATATTTACTTGAAATATTGTTTCCAAAGTATCTTATAATTATTAAAGTGTTGTGTCATCTTTAAAAAAATGAGATCTGAAAAACAAAAGATGTGTGAAAGGTGAAACCAGTTGAGAAGGGGTGGGAATGAGGGGAACAGTTAATTCAGAAATAAGATCCAGAAGTGAGAAGGTGAGGTAATAAGAACCTGGTGTGCACAACATTTCTAAAATGAAAGAACAAATAACAGGAACCTGGAGAATTTGAGAACATGAAAAAGAGTATCCATGAATTATGAAGAGAAACAGATACCAACTAGAATGTATCATAAAAAATTATGTGACAGTGCAGTGATTTGATTGAACTTTTGATACAAAATATTTTTTTATTAGCAAACTCAAGATGGGTTACAACTCAGAGTTTTAAGCTTAGATTGAAGGCTGAGAGATAGTCACCTAGAGTTTTATTTTCAAAGTAAAATATTTACCTAATAGTTGATCTAATTTTAATTTTTCTGTTAGTGGCATATTTAATTTGGGGTCATTCTTTTGGAAAATTGACACAGAAAGCATTGAATTTGTCTTTTTTTTCTTTCTGTATGACTAATTGGAGTTTTGAAATAGATAACTTGTGTTTATCTTAAAGACTGCATCTAGGGACGGCAGTTTGACATACAGTGACTGTATATCTGTTTGATAATACTGCTAAACATGGCCTTTATTTTACAATAGCATTGCTTTGTTTAGTGGGTCTGTCCTCAGGGAGAAGGAGGGATGCTATTAGAGATTAGCTGACTTTTAAGAAACATTTATGAGTGGAACTAGGAAGTACTAATATCTAACTTCTCACCCTTACTGCCCATAAGTATTTCATTGGGAGACCAATAAAAGTTTAGAGATGTTTTCTGCCAGTAGATTTGGCATCTGGATTACTCATTAAAAGAAAAAAATGGCATGATTCTTTCCTGAAAAGATATGAAAGGGCTGAAAGCAAAGTTTGTTAAGAATAAGAATTAAGAATAAAATAACACTGATCTAAACTATGCTCTTTCTCTGAATTATTTCGTGGGTGCCTTCAAGCACCCAGAAGAAACAACTGTTATGTTCATACAGCACCTGACAAACTCTTCTTATCTCATAGGCAAAGTACTAGCTCTGTGATTAGGTCGAATTCGCCAACAACAACATCTCAGATTATGGCAAGAAAAAAAAGGAGAGGGGTATGTGATTCTTTTTTTCTTTTTGTTTCCTGTAATCCTGCCTAACGTGTAGCGGTTGTATTTTTCCATTATGAATCATTTTATCATCTGTGTATTCATACATTTTTGTTGTTCTTTTGCTTTTTTGGGGATAGATAATAGAGAAAAGGCGTCGAGATCGGATAAATAACAGTTTATCTGAGTTGAGACGACTGGTGCCAACCGCTTTTGAAAAACAAGTAAGCTGCCCCCACCCCTGACCATCCCACCAAAGAGCTCAAAAAATCTAATTCTCTCATCTGGGAATGTGGGTTCTTGTTAAAGCTCATTAAAATAATGGTGTATGTGCCCTGATCTGGCACACAGCAGCTATTTCAATAAAATGCTTTGTTGTGGCAAAACTATTAAAAACATAATCCATCATGAAGTTTAAAAACATTTCCATTCTCTAGCTTATTTTCCCCTTCAGGGTAACATGTTCATGCTTTCTCTGTTCTTTCTATGAATACCAGTAGTGGTTTAAAACTCTGCTGTATGTAGTAGTCTTCTTAAAAAAAAAAAAGATATCTACGTGAAGTTTCATTTTTTGTCTCAAACTATTTTTTTAAGTAAGCTTTTTATTTAAAACAAACAAACAAACAAACAAAAACCAGCCAAAGCCAAGGAAGTAACATCTCTTATTCTATTTCCTAAATAATAGTACTAACAAAATTTATTTACCAAACCACTTGGTTTCATTTTTAATCCCTGGGTTAATAGAATCATGTTTATTTTGAGGCATATTTGTGAAAGTTTGGTAAAAATCAAACTAGCCATAAATTCCCCCTTTCAGAATTCAAGTGTTTGTTTACAAAAAAAAGAAAAAGGAAAAAATATTTTTGCACACTTGATAAAGTAGGAAGCCAAATGTTTAAATCTTCCTCTGTCATTTTGGAAAAGTTGTGGTTTTCCCTCGGCCTCCATGGTTGACGGTCAGAGTTCTAACAGCATCTTTCAAACAGCATGGCATCATACCCTTGTTGAAGATGTTATATTTTCAATTAACTTCAAACAGGATATAAGACATCCATTGTTTGTTTATTCCACTTTGTTGTTTCTTGAACCACAAACATTATAAAGCAAGCCCCACAAAGTCCTTGGAAATTATCCAGAAACTGCAGTTTTGTTATTAGTCACTTTCACTGAAACTCCTGTTCATCTTCATGGAAAAATTGAACATGAACAGAAGTACAAGGTGTCATATGTTATTGATTATACATTTTTATTTTTTTTTTTTTTTTTTTTTTTTTTTTTTTTTTTTTTTTTTTTTTTTCTTTTTTCTTTTTTTTTTTTTTTTTTTACTTTTTAATTCTTTTTTTTTTTTTTTTAATTTTATTTTATTTTTAAACTTTACATAACTGTATTAGATTTGCCAAATATCAAAATGAATCCGCCACAGGTATACATGTGTTCCCCATCCTGAACCCTCCTCCCTCCTCCCTCCCCATTCCATCCCTCTGGGTCGTCCCAGTGCACCAGCCCCAAGCATCCAGTATCGTGCATCGAACCTGGACTGGCAACTCATTTCATACATGATATTTACATGTTTCAATGCCATTCTCCCAAATCTTCCCACCCTCTCCCTCTCCCACAGAGTCCATAAGACTGTTCTATACATCAGTGTCTCTTTTGCTGTCTCGTACACAGGGTTATTGTTACCATCTTTCTAAATTCCATATATATGCGTTAGTATACTGTATTGGTGTTTTTCTTTCTGGCTTACTTCACTCTGTATAATAGGCTCCAGTTTCATCCACCTCATTAGAACTGATTCAAATGTATTCTTTTTAATGGCTGAATAATACTCCATTGTGTATATGTACCACAGCTTTCTTATCCATTCATCTGCTGATGGACATCTAGGTTGCTTCCATGTCCTGGCTATTATAAACAGTGCTGCGATGAACATTGGGGTACTCGTGTCTCTTTCCCTTCTGGTTTTCTCAGTGTGTATGCCCAGCAGTGGGATTGCTGGATCATAAGGCATGTCTATTTCCAGTTTTTTAAGGAATCTCCACACTGTTCTCCATAGTGGCTGCACTAGTTTGCATTCCCACCAACAGTGTAAGAGGGTTCCCTTTTCTCCACACCCTCTCCAGCATTTATTACTTGTAGACTTTTGGATTGCAGCCATTCTGACTGGTGTGAAATGGTACCTCATAGTGGTTTTGATTTGCATTTCTCTGATAATGAGTGATGTTGAGCATCTTTTCATGTGTTTGTTAGCCATCTTTATGTCTTCTTTGGAGAAATGTCTATTTAGTTCTTTGGCCCATTTTTTGATTGGGTCATTTATTTTTCTGGAGTTGAGCTGTAGGAGTTGCTTGTATATTCTCGAGATTAGTTGTTTGTCAGTTGCTTCATTTGCTATTATCTTCTCCCATTCTGAAGGCTGTCTTTTCACCTTGCTAATAGTTTCCTTTGATGTGCAGAAGCTTTTAAGGTTAATTAGGTCCCATTTGTTTATTTTTGCTTTTATTTCCAATATTCTGGGAGGTGGGTCATAGAGGATCCTGCTGTGATGTATGTCAGAGAGTGTTTTGCCTATGTTCTCCTCTAGGAGTTTTATAGTTTCTGGTCTTACGTTTAGATCTTTAATCCATTTTGAGTTTATTTTTGTGTATGGTGTTAGAAAGTGTTCTAGTTTCATTCTTTTACAAGTGGTTGACCAGAGTTCCCAGCACCACTTGTTAAAGAGATTGTCTTTAATCCATTGTATATTCTTGCCTCCTTTGTCAAAGATAAGGTGTCCATATGTGCGTGGATTTATCTCTGGGCTTTCTATTTTGTTCCATTGATCTATATTTCTGTCTTTGTGCCAGTACCATACTGTCTTGATGACTGTGGCTTTGTAGTAGAGCCTGAAGTCAGGTAGGTTGATTCCTCCAGTTCCATTCTTCTTTCTCAAGATCGCTTTGGCTATTCGAGGTTTTTTGTTTTTCCATACAAATTGTGAAATTATTTGTTCTAGCTCTGTGAAGAATGCTGTTGGTAGCTTGATAGGGATTGCATTGAATCTATAGATTGCTTTGGGTAGTATACTCATTTTCACTACATTGATTCTTCCAATCCATGAACATGGTATATTTCTCCATCTGTTAGTGTCCTCTTTGATTTCTTTCACCAGTGTTTTATAGTTTTCTATATATAGGTCTTTAGATTCTTTAGGTAGATATATTCCTAAGTATTTTATTCTTTCCGTTGCAATGGTGAATGGAATTGTTTCCTTAATTTCTCTTTCTGTTTTCTCATTATTAGTGTATAGGAATGCAAGGGATTTCTGTGTGTTGATTTTATATCCTGCAACTTTACTATAGTCATTGATTAGTTCTAGTAATTTTCTGGTGGAGTCTTTAGGGTTTTCTATGTAGAGGATCATGTCATCTGCAAACAGTGAGAGCTTTACTTCTTCTTTTCCAATTTGGATTCCTTTTATTTCTTTTTCTGCTCTGATTGCTGTGGCCAAAACTTCCAAAACTATGTTGAATAGTAATGGTGAAAGTGGGCACCCTTGTCTTGTTCCTGACTTTAGAGGAAATGCTTTCAATTTTTCACCATTGAGGATAATGTTTGCTGTGGGTTTGTCATATATAGCTTTGATTATGTTGAGGTAGGTTCCTTCTATTCCTGCTTTCTGGAGAGTTTTGATCATAAATGGATGTTGAATTTTGTCAAAGGCTTTCTCTGCATCTATTGAGATAATCATATGGTTTTTATTTTTCAATTTGTTAATGTGGTGTATTACATTGATTGATTTGCGGATATTGAAGAATCCTTGCATCCCTGGGATAAAGCCCACTTGGTCATGGTGTATGATCTTTTTAATGTGTTGTTGGATTCTGATTGCTAGAATTTTGTTAAGGATTTTTGCATCTATGTTCATCAGTGATATTGGCCTGTAGTTTTCTTTTTTTGTGGGATCTTTGTCAGGTTTTGGTATTAGGGTGATGGTGGCCTCATAGAATGAGTTTGGAAGTTTACCATCCTCTGCAATTTTCTGGAAGAGTTTGAGCAGGATAGGTGTTAGCTCTTCTCTAAATTTTTGGTAGAATTCAGCTGTGAAGCCGTCTGGACCTGGGCTTTTGTTTGCTGGAAGATTTTTGATTACAGTTTCAATTTCCGTGCTTGTGATGGGTCTGTTAAGATTTTCTATTTCTTCCTGATCGAGTTTTGGAAAGTTGTACTTTTCTAAGAATTTGTCCATTTCTTCCACGTTGTCCATTTTATTGGCATATAATTGTTGATAGTAGTCTCTTATGATCCTTTGTATTTCTGTGTTGTCTGTTGTGATCTCTCCATTTTCATTTCTAATTTTATTGATTTGATTTTTCTCCCTTTGTTTCTTGATGAGTCTGGCTAATGGTTTGTCAATTTTATTTATCCTTTCAAAGAACCAGCTTTTGGTTTTGTTGATTTTTGCTATGGTCTCTTTTGTTTCTTTTGCATTTATTTCTGCTCTAATTTTTAAGATTTCTTTCCTTCTACTAACCCTGGGGTTCTTCATTTCTTCCTTTTCTAGTTGCTTTAGGTGTAGAGTTAGGTTATTTATTTGACTTTTTTCTTGTTTCTTGAGGTGTGCCTGTATTGCTATGAACTTTCCCCTTAGGACTGCTTTTACCGTGTCCCACAGGTTTTGGGTTGTTGTGTTTTCATTTTCATTCGTTTCTATGCAAATTTTGATTTCTTTTTTGATTTCTTCTGTGATTTGTTGGTTATTCAGCAGCGTGTTGTTCAGCCTCCATATGTTGGATTTTTTAATAGTTTTTCTCCTGTAATTGAGATCTAATCTTACTGCATTGTGGTCAGAAAAGATGCTTGGAATGATTTCTATTTTTTTGAATTTACCAAGGCTAGCTTTATGGCCCAGGATGTGATCTATCCTGGAGAAGGTTCCATGTGCGCTTGAGAAGAAGGTGAAATTCATTGTTTTGGGATGAAATGTCCTATAGATATCAATTAGGTCTAACTGGTCTATTGTATCGTTTAAAGTTTGTGTTTCCTTGTTAATTTTCTGTTTAGTTGATCTATCCATAGGTGTGAGTGGGGTATTAAAGTCTCCCACTATTATTGTGTTATTGTTAATTTCTTCTTTCATACTTGTTAGCATTTGTCTTACATACTGCGGTGCTCCCGTGTTGGGTGCATATATATTTATAATTGTTATATCTTCTTCTTGGATTGATCCTTTGATCATTATGTAGTGACCATCTTTGTCTCTTTTCACAGTCTTTGTTTTAAAGTCTATGTTATCTGATATGAGTATTGCTACTCCTGCTTTCTTTTGGTCCCTATTCGCATGGAAAATCTTTTTCCAGCCCTTCACTTTCAGTCTGTATGTGTCCCCTGTTTTGAGGTGGGTCTCTTGTAGACAACATATGCAGGGGTCTTGTTTTTGTATCCATTCAGCCAGTCTTTGTCTTTTGGTTGGGGCATTCAACCCATTTACGTTTAAGGTAATTACTGATAAGTATGACCCCGTTGCCATTTACTTTATTGTTTTGGGTTCGAATTTATACACAATTTTTGTGTTTCCTGTCTAGAGAATATCCTTTAGTATTTGTTGGAGAGCTGGTTTGGTGGTGCAGAATTCTCTCAGCTTTTGCTTGTCTGAAAAGCTTTTGATTTCTCCTTCATACTTGAATGAGATCCTTGCTGGGTACAATAATCTGGGCTGTAGATTATTTTCTTTCATCATTTTAAGTATGTCTTGCCATTCCCTCCTGGCTTGAAGAGTTTCTATTGAAAGATCAGCTGTTATCCTTATGGGAATTCCCTTGTGTGTTATTTGTTGTTTTTCCCTTGCTGCTTTTAATATTTGTTCTTTGTGTTTGATCTTTGTTAATTTGATTACTATGTGTCTTGGGGTGTTTCGCCTTGGGTTTATCCTATTTGGGACTCTCTGGGTTTCTTGGACTTGGGTGATTATTTCCTTCCCCATTTTAGGGAAGTTTTCAACTATTATCTCCTCAAGTATTTTCTCATGGTCTTTCTTTTTGTCTTCTTCTTCTGGGACCCCTATGATTCGAATGTTGTAGCGTTTAATATTGTCCTGGAGGTCTCTGAGATTGTCCTCATTTCTTTTAATTCGTTTTTCTTTTATCCTCTCTGATTCATTTATTTCTACCATTCTATCTTCTAATTCACTAATCCTATCTTCTGCCTCTGTTATTCTACTATTTGTTGCCTCCAGAGTGTTTTTAATTTCACTTATTGCATTATTCATTATATATTGACTCTTTTTTATTTCTTCTAAGTCCTTGTTAAACCTTTCTTGCATCTTCTCAATCCTTGCCTCCAGGCTATTTATCTGTGATTCCATTTTAATTTCAAGATTTTGGATCAATTTCACTATCATTATTCGGAATTCTTTATCAGGTAGATTCCCTATCTCTTCCTCTTTGGTTTGGTTTGGTGGGCATTTATCCTGTTCCTTTATCTGCTGGGTATTCCTCTGTCTCTTCATCTTGTTTAAATTGCTGAGTTTGGGGTGTCCTTTCTGTATTCTGGCAGTTTGTGGAGTTCTCTTTATTGTGGCGTTTCCTCGCTGTGTGTGGGTTTGTACAGGTGGCTTGTCAAGGTTTCCTGGTTAGGGAAGCTTGTGTCGATGTTCTGGTGGATGGAGCTGTATTTCTTCTCTCTGGAGTGTAATGAAATGTCCAGTAATGAGTTATGAGATGTCTATGGTTTTGGGGTGACTTTGGGCAGCCTGTATCTTGAAGCTCAGGGCTGTGTTCCTTTGTTGCTGGAGAATTTGCTTGTTATGTCTTTCCCTGGAACTTGTTGGCCCTTGTGTGGTGCTTGGTTTCAGTGTCGGTATGGAGGCGTTTGATGAGCTCCTGTCAATTAATGTTCCTTGGAGTCAGGAGTTCCCTGGAGTCAGGGATTGGACTTAAGCCTCCTACTTCCAGTTATCGGTCTTAATTTTACAGTAGTTTCAAAACTTCTCCTTCTATCCAGCACCACTGATAAAACATCTACGTTAAAGATGAAAAGTTTCTCTACTGTGAGGGTCACTCAGAGAGGTTCACAGCGTTACATGGAGAAGAGAAGAGGGAGGAGGGAGTTAGAGGTGACCCAAATGAGATGAGGTGGAATCAATAGTGGAGAGAGTGGGCTAGCCAGTAGTCACTTCCTTATGTGCACTCCACAACTGGACCACTCAGAGATGTTCACGGAGTTATACAGGGAAGAGAAGAAGGAGGCAGGAGACAGAGGTGGCCAGAAGGATAAAAGGGGGAAATGAAAAGGCGGGAGACAGATCCAGCCAGTAATCAGTTCCTTAAGTGTTCTCCACCGTCTGGAACACACAGAAATTCACAGAGTTGGGTAGAGTAGAGAGGGGTTAGGGAGGAGATACAGGTGACCTGGTGGAGAAAATGGAGAGTCCAAAGGGAGAGAGAGCAGTCAAGCCAGTAATCTCGTACACTAGTGAAAAATGGGTCCTGAAGATTGGGTTCTTAAAGGTACAAAATTGGTAACAAATACATAAAAACAAAAATTAGAAATTAGAGTAGAGTTTGGAATTTCAAAAATGCGATGTTAATGAAAAGGAGAAGGAAAAGAAAGAGAGAAAAAACGAACAAAGAAAAACAAACAAGGTCGTGAAAGTAATAAAGAAACTACAGGTACAAAATTGATAACTAATACCAAACAGCAAAAATTAAAAATCCAGAGTAGAGTTTGGAATTTCAAAAATACAACGTTAAAAAAAAAAAAAAAAAAAAAAGAAGAAGAAGAAAAATAAAGAGAGAAAACAAACAAACCAACAAAAACAATGTCGCAAAAATTATAAAGAAAATACAGGTACAAAATTGATATCAAATACCAAAAAGCATAAATTAAAAATCTTGAGTAGAGTTTGGAATTGCAGATATACGATGTTATATAAAAGAAGAAGAGAAAGAAACAGAGGAAAAAAAAAAAAGTCACAGCAATTATGAAAAAAACTATAGGTACAAAATTGATAACATATATCAAAAGGCTAAAATTAAAAATCTAGAGTAGAGTTTGGAATTTCAAAAATGCAATGTTAAAGAAAAGAAGAAAAAGAAAAAAGAAAAAAAAAAAAAAAACCACGGTCAAAAAATTATAAAATATATATATGAAGTTTGCTGAAGAAGAAAAAAAAAAAAAATAGGGTCTTTTTTTTTTTTTTGCAAAGTAATAGTTATAAAAGTGAAAATTAAAGGACAATAGAGGACTTAAAAAAATTTTTTTTTAATTAAAAAAAAAAAGAAAGAAAGAAAGATTGATCGTAAAAATAGTAAAAATATATCTAGGTCTTTCTCTGGTTTTGTTGTGAGTATTGTGGGTTCAGTTCATTTTTGGCAGTTCCTTAGTCCGACTTATATTTCTCAAGATCTATAGGCCCCTTCCTATGTAATCCGTAGTAACCACAGGGTTTTAATCTATGGCCTGTAGCTTCCAAGGCGTTTCCCTCTGTTAGAGCTTCTTCTGTTTGCTGGTCTCTTCAGTGTCTGGTTCCCGCCCTGACACAAAGGGGACGGTGGAGGACCCTATTTTTTTTTTTTTTTTTTTTTTTTAATTTAGGCTCACTTGTTCAGCCACGCTGTGGGGAGGGAGGGAGGGATGCTGCAAACAGATAACACTGGCGTGCGCTCGAAGTGCCTCGGCCACACTGGGTCTGCCCCCGCTCACGGCGCGTGTAACCTCCCTGCCCACACTGCTTGGGCTCTAGGTTGTTCCGCCGGGAACAATCAGAGGCCGGCCCTGGACTGAGCTCCCAGGTCCAAGCCGCTCAGGTTCAGGCACTCGGGTAGTCCTCAGAGGCGCAGACTCGGTTGGGCCTGCGTTTTGTGTTCTTCCCAGGTCGAGCAGCTCAGGCGATGAGGTGCTTGGCGGGCGCCAATGCTGCGACTTATCGCCTCCCCGCCACTTGGTTATCTGGGTGTAAAACCGGCGCACCTTCTCAGGCAGATGTTGACCGTCCAGACCCCCAAGAAGTTTTAGTTAGCAAAGAAGCCTGCTTACAGTTTTATAGATAGAGTCTCTCTGGGGCTGCGATTGCCCCCTTCCGGCTCTGGTTGCCTGTCACCGGAGGGGGAGGTCTGCAGCCGGCTATCTCTGTTCAGTCCTTTGTTCTGTGCGCGGGCCTGGCGGTGTCTTAGGTTAGGGCTGGCTTTTCGCGTGGTAGATATCCCACAGTCTGGTTTGCTAGCCCAAATTATTTCGCTCAGATAGCGCTTAGGACATTCGGCCCGATTCTTACTCTAAGGGACACAGCCCGTGCCGCACTTCCCTGCCCAGCCCCCGCTTGCTAATGCCGTGTGCAGGCGTCTGCGCTGCTTCTCCGCTGGGGGAGTTCCCGTAGGGCTCACAATCCGCGATTTTTAATTGTTTATTTTTTTTTTTCCCCTCCCTTTTATGTTGCCCTCTGTGCTTCCAAAGCTCAGCACAGATTCGGCAGTGAGAGGGTTTCCTGGTGTTTGGAAACTTCTCTCTTTTTAAGACTCCCTTCCCGGGACGGAACTCCGTCCCTCCCTCTTTTGTCTCTTTTTTTGTCTTTTATATTTTTTCCTACCTCCTTTCGAAGAGTTGGGCTGCTTTTCTGGGTGCCTGATGTCCTCTGCCGGCATTCGGAAGTTGTTTTGTGGAATTTACTCGATGTTTAAATGCTCTTTTGATGAATTTGTGGGGGAGAAAGTGTTCTCCCCGTCCTACTCCTCCGCCATCTTGGCTCCTCCTCCTGATTATACATTTTTAAAAGAAAAAAGACACCCACTCTGTATGCTAAAACTGATAAGCTAAATATAATGGGCAAGTTGTAGTTTTGATTAGTAGCATTTCCCACAACATGCTGAAATATCAGTAATCAATGACATTTTTTACTTTCAATACTGAAATGTCTACAGTTATGAGGAACAGTTCGGTGATTTTTGGGGAAGGAGGGAGGGTTGTTAGATTTTTTTTTTTTCCCCTTAACTGTCGACTTAAAACAAACCTTAAAAGCAGACCTCAGTAGTTTGGCAGTTAGTTACCGTAAACACAGGCTTTCCCATTTGCTGAGCTTGGCGACCAACCCTGGTGAGCTGGCTGTGGCACAATATGATTAGAAGAGTGTTCTTTTGAGCAGTTTAAATAACTCTGGCACTCTCACCATGTACTGGGTGCTGACAATTTTCACAAAACAAGTAAAGCATAGGAACCTGAAATAAACTTCAGTTTCCTTTTCAAGAAAACATACTGATTTAATTATTTCGCTCTTCCAAGAAATTAGAAGCCACCCACGGCCCTCTGAGACAGCTTGAAGTGGCATATTCCAGTTGGTTTCCAGAGGTGCCTGAAAATGGGGGACTGGGCATAAAGTATATTTCCAAGACAGTTTTATTAAGAGCCATGTTAAAGCGTTCAGATATCCTTAAGCATTTTTGATGCTTACTAGATAAAGAGGTAGATTATGCCTTCTTGTTTATGATCTTGGAATTTACAGTGACACCTGCTGGTAGTTATTGGGGAAAAAAACTTTGAAAGTCTCCCTTTTGCACTTTTGGTACTTCTTACAGAAGTAGTGTAGTAAGAATTACCTTAAAGGCATCTTAGAATTCTAGTTTTGAAAAATATGCTTTTGACAATAATTTGCTGAGATCCTATCTCCTTTTCCTCCAGAGTTGGATTCAACTGATCCAGACTTTTAAGTGTCAGTTGCCCTATAGTGTTAGTTGCTCAGTCGTGTCCAACTCTGTGACCCCATCAACTGTAGCTCGCCAGGCTCCTCTGTCCATGGAATTCTCCAGGCAAAAATACTGGAGTGGGTCCCATGCCCTCCTCCAGGGGATCTTCCCCACCCAGGAATCGAACCCGGGTCTCCCACATTGCAGGTGGATTCTTTACCGTCTGAGCCACCAGGGAAGACTATTATATATCGTCTAATAAAGTGTATTATTAACCAGGGCAGAGATTGATGCAAAGTTTGAGAATTTTGCAGTTGGAATAGTTTGGGTGGAGTGATCTTAGTGTAATTGTTTTTATGATTAAAAATTACTTATCATGCCTTATATTCTTTAAGAGTTAAAATGGCAAATATCTGTCACTAGGTGTGACATAATTAGTGTCTTCATGTGAAATTTGGAAGGAGTTCAGATTTTTTTTTTCTGTGAAAAAATTAAACTGAGAATTTCTTAGTGGGAGGGAAAATGAACATTCAGGATAAATTGTTCCAAATTTGTTTCCATAGGATTTATGAGACTTCATTATTTGTTTATTCAGGGATCTGCAAAGTTAGAAAAAGCTGAAATACTTCAAATGACAGTAGATCACTTAAAGATGCTGCAGGCAACTGGGGGTAAAGGTAAGTCGGTGACTTCATTCCTCCCCTCCTTTCTGCCTTTCTCTTTTCATTTTTTTCTCCTTAAGATTGTAAGGAAGTCATAGTTGAACAGCTCTTTAACAAGCTGAGATAGGAGGTCCCAGATTAAAGCCGTGGAAATCAATGCTAATGGCAGGATTGAACTCGTGGGAAAGAACTTCTGGAACAAAAGCAGCACTTGACCCTGGGCTTGTGTTTGCTTTCATAGTACTGTGGGAGTAAGGCTTCATTCACAGCAGCCTGGTCAGAGATTTGTTTGGGACTTTCAGAAGTGCATGCTGGAATTTGTACCAAAGACAAAACAAACACACAAACATCCAAACATAAACAGGAGGTTAGAGGCAATCTTTTTTATCTTCTTCTTTCCCTCCCCCACTGCCCTCCCCTCCACCCATTAAATCAAGGTTAGGACTCAGTATCATGCAGCTATTCCAAAAGAAGTGAATTTTCATTGTTGTTTTCAGAGTCTGATTGGTCTTGGATTTAGACCACACAGAGCATTTGAAGTGCAGGTAGTGAATCTCTGTCCTGGAAACCACTGATGGAACAGTCATTCCCTCAGAGAGCAAACAGGAGCAGGTGCCCTGGCCCAGTGCCATGGAGAGATGTGTTCTGTACCAGATAGTGATTTAGGGAAGAATAGTCCAGGGGTCTCGGGGACAGACCCTCACTTCATGGTATAAATGGACTTGAGATCCTGAACGCTGATTCATTCAGATTTCATTATCGTACTTCTCACATATCACTCAGACTTCATTTTGCCCATTGTATCTTCTTAACCTTCAAGAAGGCCTTCGGTATTCGTCTTACCCAAGGGTGCTAGTCCATATATTTGATAACTGGCTGAGGAGAGGGTACCATAAAGACGAAGCCCTGCAGCTACACCCTAGAGGCTTCTCTCTGTTCAGCATTAGCCTTTTAGTGCAGAGCACCAGAGTTTTCCCTAGATCAGGGCAGAAGCAGGGCACTGGAGAGAAATAGCTGTTTACCAATTGGTGTCCAAGTATTTCAATATTTAACTCCAGCTGAGAACCTGTAGAACATCAGCTCTGAGCATCACCATCTTTCTACCTGTGTCAGGTGGAGGGTGATCATGGTAAAGGGATGCCCTCAGCCTAGTGTGACTTACCCTCCGTTGTCCCTGGTCAAGGAACCGTCCTGCATGAATAAACATACTGAATGGGTATGGAATTATGATTTCTTCTCATTAAAATGTAACCCTCTGCAAAGCATGCAAATATTCTTACATAATAGAGAACTGGATAAAATTGTAGATGCCAGTGATCCTGCCCAGCTTAGCCACTGCCCCTACCTTTAAACCGAGACAGAGGTGCTGAGCTACATGGGGAGGCCTGTACCAGCAGCACTGAATTCTCAAGGGTCCCCGCAGCCCCATGATTCTGTCTCTACATGAGCTACCTCAAGATATTAGGAGATTGACAGAGTTAGAGATGCTGCAGGGGAAAGCTGTTTGATTGCTTTACCTCTCTTGGCACTGTTAGCTGTAAAGCTAAGGATTTTGATCAGTGTTTCAAATAGTTGGCATGGCTATACTTCTAAAGAGTAATATTGTTCTTATGCCTTAGTATAAAAACGAAGTTCCATCTTGGTTGCTATTCTCGGCTACCTGAACAGTCCTAAAATCCGTCCCAAAATAGTCTGTGAACAGACATTTGCGAGCAAGTTCCACACAAGTCGCCTGACTGCCCGGTCATTAGAGAGGTCACCTCACCAGAGAATGTGTGGGCCTTGGGGGGAGGAGGGGCTGGTGGTGTGGGCGCAAGTTGTTAGACTCACAGCAACTATGGGGCCTCAGAATGTACTGGCGAAGGGCAGAGACTCTGCGGTTAGATTGCCTGGTTTCAAATCCTGGCTCTGCTATTTTTTTTTTCTTTTTTTTTAAGCTCTGTGACCCTGGATAAGTTACTAACCTTCTCTGAAGCCCAGTTTCTTCATCTATAAAATGAGGACAGAGAGAGTGTTTACTTCACAATGTTGTTGTGAGTTTAGTCACTTAAAGCCCTTAGAGCAGTGATGGAAAGTGGCGTGGACCCCTCTGCTATTATTATTGGCCCAAGATCCAGTCACAGGAAACAGCTGCTCATCGTGGTTTCCCTCTGCATTCAGCGGTAGAATAGGAATTATATAATTTATATGCCTTAAGATACAACAGAGAACTCAGCCATGTTGAACAATATATAGCCAGCAAATCACCAATTTCAATTACTTTGTGCCTAGTCATGAAAATTCTTGGAAGCTCTTGGGGTTCAATTCTTTTGATCTATTCTTTAGTCTGTTTTGCTAAGGCAGTAATTTCTAGAGAAGATTTAGAGTAACCTAAATTTCTAGATCCCTCTGGGTTTCTGGGCTCTGTCTACTCTGATGATAACCTCCATTCTCTCATGGAAGTCAGAAGTCTGCAAAGCCTTACAGAGAACCCTAAGGACACTTAATGTGAAATCTTTCTTTGGAGGCATCTTCTTCAGAAAGAACTTTACCTCCTAAATGTCAAGGGCTTTATTGCTAACTGTGCTGAAGGCCTGGGATGATAACGATTTTTGTTGCTTATCTTCCACATTTCATGATATTCTCTTATGTCAGCTTTGTGCTGTTACTATCTTAATGTATATATTTTCCCCCAAATTTCTTTTTTGGGACGTCCAAGTTTCTCTTGGAATTCTAGCTCTTGAACTTTGAATACTGTGACAACTATTTTTCCAAAGTCAAACTATAGAATAAGTTTAAATGTTAATAGATGATAAATGAAACAGGTAATACTTTGATCTACAAAAACAAAAAAGATAATACAGTAAATGCCTTAGATGAAAATAACCTTGTTTGAATGTGATATTTGTCATTTATATATACACACATCCCCAAAGTGAGTAGTCTAAATTTTAATTTGAAAATTGTTTTTAAAAAAACTTGCAGATGAGAAAAAAAATCGGAGAAGGATGTGTTTGTACATACTAGAGGTCACTAATTCCAAGTGGTGACATTTCCCCAAATCTCTGATTATTATCAGTACCCTAAATTGGCACTGATACTAGTCAGATATTATTATTTTCTATTCTAATGTATTATCTTTGGATAAAAAGAGATTCTCATAAATGTGATGGACTTGAGCCATTTTTATGATAATAACCTTATGTGTAGGAGTACATGCATACACAAGGACATAATTAACATACATTTATTTTCTTGAATAAATGCCAGAAAAAACTTAAACTAAGACAACCAATGAAATAAATTTATATTTGAACTTCAGGAAAGCTAAGAGTTATAGTAACCTCATGGCAGCCAAAGAGCCTCATATTACCTGATAGAAAAATCCGATCTTCAAATTAGTAACCACATTTTTAAAAATCATTTTTCTTTCTTTAAATTTTTTTCATACAAAGAATGGCGTTTTCATTTTGTCAATTAAAAAAAAAACCACCACGAGTCACGAAGCATGTATGACTTTATTAAGCAGTTCTAGCACATTTCTAACAAAGTCCTCAATCTGGTTGTATGCTTTTCACATCTCTGCTACAAATGCCAAGGGAGTGAGGATGTTTCCGATAAACCCTTTAATCTCTAACTCATGTGACAGAGACAGAGAGACTGGTCCTCTGTAATACCCGTGCAAAAGTTTACTAGAGAATTTCACTGTCCCACCATACAAAAGAGACACCATTTTTTTTTTTTTTTCTGGAAGTGTTTGAAACACAGATGTTCTTAATTTTTTCCCCCCACTGTAATATTTGGTTGCAAGAACAGCTGTAGTGTATAGCACTACCAGAATTGTCACACATGTGAATTGTAAAGTATACTTTCTTAACGTCTGCAAAAATTACGGCCATAAATAGCTGGCAGCATCTTCAGAAAGGATCGCTAGTTGTACTTAAATTAAATCTCTGAAGGAGAGGGTGGAACGTAGTCGGTGGTTACTTTTCATAACGGTTATCATTCTCTCTCCCTCGCTGTCTCTTTTGGCCCGCACTGTGCTCGAACCCCCTTTTAGGCTACTTTGATGCACATGCCCTTGCCATGGACTTCATGAGCATTGGATTCCGGGAGTGCTTAACAGAAGTGGCGAGGTACCTGAGCTCCGTGGAAGGCCTGGACTCCTCCGACCCGCTGCGCGTGCGCCTGGTCTCGCATCTCAGCTCGTGCGCCTCGCAGCGGGAGGCGGCGGCCATGACCTCCTCCCTGGCCCACCACCATCACCCCCTGCATCCGCACCACTGGGCGGCAGCCTTCCACCACCTCCCGGCAGCCCTGCTCCAACCCAACGGACTCCACGCCTCGGAGTCCACGCCCTGTCGCCTTTCCACCACTTCGGAAGTGCCTCCTGCCCACGGCTCCGCCCTCCTCACCGCCACGTTTGCCCACGCGGATTCCGCCCTGCGGATGCCCTCGACGGGCAGCGTCGCCCCCTGTGTGCCGCCTCTCTCCACCTCTCTGCTGTCCCTCTCTGCCACTGTCCACGCGGCCGCGGCAGCGGCCACCGCAGCTGCACACAGCTTCCCTCTGTCCTTTGCTGGGGCATTCCCCATGCTCCCCCCAAACGCAGCTGCCGCCGTGGCAGCTGCAACAGCCATCAGCCCGCCCTTGTCGGTATCAGCCACGTCCAGCCCTCAGCAGACAGGCAGTGGAACAAACAGTAAACCTTATCGACCCTGGGGCACAGAAGTAGGAGCTTTTTAAGTTTTCACGGAACTCCTCGCAGTAGCAACTGAATGTCCTTCATTTCCGAGTCAGCTTAAAACCTCTGCAACCCTGGAAGTAGCCATAGAGATGTCTGCAGACCCCCAAAGGAACAGTAAAGCTGTTTGAGACACAAATCTCACAAGTGGAAATGTGGTATTATCTTTTTTTTTCTCTGTTTTGGTTTAAAGCGATTTGTAACTTGACATCAGCAACTTTTGAAAACTTCACACTTGTTTCCATTTAGAAGTTTCCTGGAAAATATATGGACCATACCATCCAGCAGTGCATCAGGATGTCTGAATTGGGGAAGAAAAATGACCTGACTCAATTCTCTTGAAACTAGATGGAAAAAAATATTTGTGTTTCATAAGTGCCTGAGCTAGTAAAGTTTTCTTTTGAACATACAACATTGCACAAATAAAGAAGAGTGTAGAGGTTGGGTTAAGAAAGGATAAGGGACAGAAGTCCTGCATTAGGCTGCAGATACTTTAGTACAATACAAGAGAAGAGCACTCTGTTGAAACCAGCAGGTTTTTATTGGCCAAAAGGATTGCTGAAAATAATTTTCAAGTTGAAAGTCCTAGTTTTATCTTAGTTTGCTTTCTTTGTACAGACTTGCCAAGTGGTGACATTTAGCAATGCATTTGTGTAAGCAATTATTACATCAGTGCTCAGATTAACAAGCATTTCTGCCCTGCCTGCAAACCCCCAGGCATTTTCTTTCATGGCTCAAAACGTGGTGCTTCTTTATATAAACCATGCATTTATAGAGTGCACCTAGAAGCAGTTGCTTACTATGTGCCCACCAGAGGCTATCTGACTCATGCCAACTTGAAAACTCTCCAGTTGTAAAAGTTTAATTTATTCTGTATCATTTGGACAATTTTTACATATTTATCTTCTTGATTTCATCCCAATAACATGTAAAATCTATTGTCACCTTTTGGAGAGAAGTTGCATTTCTGGAAGTGATGAGGCAGGGAGAGAACAATGGTAAGAGAAAAGCCACAATTTTTAAATGTCCTTTGTCAAGCTTGTGATTGCATTTGATCCCAAATCAAGATGAATGTATTCAATGGGATGTACATAAATTATTTTTGTCCATGCCTAGACTAGTGCTACATAATGTGTTTTTGTTTTGTTTTTGTTTTGTTTAACGACAAAATAATCTCTTAATACTTTGAAATTGAGCACATGAGATTTTATGTTTGAAAGACAAAGACACAGCATGTATTATTATGCACTTCATTTCTCTGCTGTGTGGAGAAAGCAATAAACATTATGAGAATGTTAAACATTATGCAAAATTATACTTTTAAATATTTGTTTTAAAAATTACTGTACCTAGTCTTCTATGCATTACTTTGTAACCTTTTTCTATGCAAAAGTCTACATATCACTAATTAAATGAAGTCCTTTTTGACCATTTTAATGTGGATGAGTTGCTTTGCAGAATGAAAGTTTACAGGAATTTCAAGAAAGGCCTTGTTTCACTAACAAATTAAGCCTTGGCTTTTCTTTTTCGAAGTCATTTGGTATAATTCACAGCCTTGAAAATACCAGGTATTTGAGTTTGTAAATCAATCAAGTATAGGTGAGTATGACACCATTTGGAGGCAAGAAGTGATTGGTTTCCTCTGCCTTTTATTTTTAGCATAGTTCTTGGAAAAGAGCAAATAGCAGAATGTCAAATAATAGTATACTGAACGTAGGGTAATGAGTTTGTGTCATATGTTTTGTAACTCAAATATTTATAGAGTGTTTTTAAAACATCACATGCTCTGTACCTACCTCAAGATTCTTTTGATGCTGTAGAAACTATGCAGGGATCCCTTCTTCAGTGAAGCCTAAAATAGATTCTCTCAGAGTTTCTGAAACTATTGGGCCAAACATAGGAGAAGATTTTTTTAATGTTCTTATTATGCTTATCAATTATGCTTAGAGTTAAAGGAAAACGTGGGAGACCTCTTAAATAATTTTAATTTTGAAAAATCAAGCATATAGTTTATTTTTTCTTTCTGTAAGTGGGTGAAAAAAATGAGCCAAAACAGATCATCTTTGTTCCTTGTCTGTAAGCTCTGTGGTTATTTTATGTCAGTTAACTCTGATGGGATTAGGTAACAAATAACAAAATGGGTTTAGTGGTATTTGGAGTTTGTTTCTTAGTCATGATTTGTGGATAACAGGCATAGAAATAATTTTGATTTAGGATCTAATAGTTGATTCTGTGCCTGTTGTAATGACAGCATTCAAATAACTTTTTGTAGATTGTAAACTTTTAGTGATCAGGATTTTTTTTAATTTGAATTAAATATTGAAAGTAAATCCCCTCTTCCTTCTTTCTTTCATCTTTTTCTTTTCCTGTTTCAGTTAGATATTGGTTATTATTTTTCAATTTAGTTGATTAAAATATTTGCCAGCCAACATGTTACATAATTGCTAAGGATTGTCAGTATTCCTAAAGATAATCGTCAGTAATTTCAATCGTTTAAATTTCATTGGTTCTTGATCAATGTTTTACATCTTCAATTTTTAACATCGTATTTCATTCTATTAACTTTATCATTGAGTTTTCCCTCTCTGATTCAATGTTCTGTGAAAGCAGTGTTCTGCATTTAAGGGTGGGAATTTTCAGCATTCACTACCAAAATAGTTTAAAAAAAAATTGTAGTTTAAGGGAAAAAGAACTTTTAGGGTTTGATTTATTGGTGGCTTTTAGTTGGGTAAAAGTTGGTCCCAAAGTTAACTCCAAGGATTGTTGATGCCGGGGGGGTGGGGACGGAGAACAATTTTAGAAATTTAGTTTTCCCCAGATGATGAAAGCTATACGTGTGATTAATTAGAACCCAGTTTTGTATTTCACATCAGTAAACCAGAAAGTATTTATTGAATAGCTCCCGTGTGCCCAGCATTGTGCTGTGTACACTCACTTTCCAATGCTGTGTGATCTTGCAGCCTGACAGTGTTGGGTACGACTGCCACCCTAGCTATTCACAGGGACCCTCAAAATAAACAGGTGCCCTGAAAATGAGGAAAGGGGTTTCTAGAAACTAGCTAGGGAGGCTCTTTCTGTCCTTGGGATCTTTTGCAATTACAAATACGACATTTCCTATCATATTTGGAGAAATCTAAGGGACTTTTAAAGTAATGGTTAAACATAGAGTCCAAATTTAACCAGACTGTTTGCTTATAATCCACATGTACAAATGTATCCTCAGTCTTAAAGATGCCTTTTAAATTATCTTTCTTATTATATATTTAACTTGTCCCTTTTACCAATAATTAATGCAAGGTAAGAGTAATCACAAAGCAAGATGATTTTAGAATTTCATATCTCTGTAAGTCTAAGACTCGATCAATTACAAAGTACACTAAGTTTTTAAGGAAAAGTACCACCACAACATAATTTTACATATCCCAATTTCCAAAGTGTGAAACTTTTTTAAAAATTGCATCTTGCATTTGAGGTGATACAATAATAATATATTCAAATGTGATTTTAAAAATCCATGGCTAGAAATGTACATAGATTAAAACGTGGGGGACTTAGCTTTCTTTAAAAATATCAGCAAGAGTCTTAGTCAAATCAAAGAATCTGGATTGACCTTGTAATGGTTTAATGATCTAAAGATAGATGTATTTTTTTAAGCTTTTCATGTTTTTATTGCCCAATGGGACTATTCCTAGTTCTGCATTTTACTGAAGAAAGGAGTTTGACTTCCCCTTGTAATTCTTTTAAGATCTAAGCAATAACGGAGGTTGTGAATATTTTAGCAACAAAAACAAAGCATTACAGCACATACGACATCATAAACTGTGACTATAGCTTGTGTTCTTTGGAGTGAAGGATAAGTCTTTGAACTTGAATGAGATATCTTTAAAAGAAAAGTCCCTTAGCTTCCATAGACAGTCTTGTACAAGAGGCCAGAGGCAGATGGGAAATGGCTTTTCAGGTACCAGGTGGCACTTTCTCCCCCTCTTCTAACTTTAGAACAGACTGGAATGGGGTTGGTTGGTCAGGGAGTCAGGTCCTCTTTTAAGACTGACAGAATCAACAACACACTGTAAGTCACGAGTCTAGAAACAAATATGTCATAATACTATTAACACTGTTCATTTTCTGTGCTAAGCTCCATGTCAAGTGCTTGACATCTGTTACCTCACTGAAGCCTGGTTAAGTGTCCTATAGAGGAGATAGTCTTATTATCGTTACATGTTAGGAATGGAGAAGAGGTTGATTTCCAAGGTCAAACCTAGCAATTTGAGCTATGAGTCAGCCCAGGCCTCTCTGATTCTTAAGCCCATACCTTTGACCTCTAGGCAGTAGCTTCTGGCAGAACTTTTGGACTCACTCATTCAGACTAACCAAAAGTTTCAACCTGCCTGAGATCGCTTTGAGCTAAAGACAAGAATAAATTAGCATAAAAATCACTATCATCTCTCCCATTTAGTATATGAAAGGATAAAAAATAATAACGACACTTTATAATAATGCAACATAAAAGGAAATTATTTTGACAGTTCCCTGGTTTTAACTTTCAACTGTCAAGCAGTTGAGAGTTAAAGTTTTAAACTGCTTATCTTAATCAGTGAAGTTACCCTCTGTAAAAGCTATCAAAAAATATTCTATGATCTCAGTCAAGGTAGCTGACAAAAGTGAGGCAAAATAGTGGCTAGATAGCTGAGAGAATTGAATTTGAGAAAAATTCCTGTCTTCCATTAGATATAAAAGTTAAGGGATTTTTTTTTAGGGGTAAATGATGGATTATTCTGAATGTTTATACATTCCAGGTCCATCATGTCATAAAACAACACTCTTCGTTTGGCCTATGAAGACCTGCTCAGTACTCCACTCACTTTAACAAGTCTTGTTATCAGGAAGGGCTCTTTAACTAACCTAAAATTTTCCACCTGCTGTTAAGCATGCTTTCTGTAACAGTTAACAGTTTATGTGTGTATAATTTTTCAAAAATCTTATATCCAGAGACATTTTTATATGCCTCTAAATTCTCAGTCTTCTGAGAACTGAATATTCTGTATCCTTGACCTCTGTTGTCGTTCTATTAGTCTGTGGGAATGAAGAGATTTATGCATATGAAATGAAATATGCATGTAACAGAATGCCTCATAAGCTTTTTTTTTTAAGGGACCCAAAGAGGCAAGTTAACTCTAAAGTTTCTTGCTTAAGCTTGCATTGCAGTCATTTTGTGTTTTCATTGCAGTGAAAACAAAGTCAAATTTTCTCATGTGGAAGAAAAGCTATTTTGCAAAGAATGGCTATTATTCATAATGTTTTACTGGTGTAAGTGGGATGATAAATTTTATATTTCTCACAAATTCCTAAAACAACTGAGTATTTTGAGTTAATCCCGCCTGTTCTGATTATAAGTTGTTGAGCTGAATATTATTTACATTATAAAACTAAAACTCTGCCTGCTTTCTACGTCTTTCATTGCTTTTTTTTTTTTTTTTTTGCCTTTTCCCTTAAGTGCAGAGAACCAAAGACTTGTTTTTTTTCCCCCAGCAAAACAACATGACCAGAGCTTTATGTAGCTGCTTGTGTAGACTTTCTCCTGGGCCAGCAAAGTCTGTCGTCTTCCCATATCCTAGCCAGTCTGTCCCAGCACAGCTGCTTTAAATAGGCTTCCCGTGAGACGTGGCCACAGTCAGGAGGGCAAAACACAGAGGTACAGAAACCATACATCACCATCGTCATAACACATTTCTCAGTCGCAGTCAACAGCCACCTTCCAAACAGGAACTAAGCCAGTCGCTTTTCTGTCTCACAGGCAGCCACTGTCAAATTTATTTTGTTATTTTGACATATTTCTGACAGCCGAAAGATAAGCATAGCATAGTGCAAATGGTGGAGTGTGGTAACGTCAAAACCCACATACAGCCTGGTGACCTCGGATAAGGGTACTATCATCTCCTGAGGATACTATCAAGCTCATCGGGCAGGCATTGTCTCTGGTGACAACATCCTTTATCGCTACAATAAAGAGGCTTGATGGGACACTGCATTCCCTTTCAAGGTACAGAAAACCCCCCAAAAGATGTCCGTGAGTCCACAATTGCTGAGGCATTAAGCAGGCTTAAGGCATATGTGTTACACCAAGAGAGCATACCTAAACACCAAGTACTACCTGACCATGACTATAGGAGAACAGGCCTCAGCAATAAACCCATGAATTATCTGGCTCATGCTGACCAGGTCTCACAACACAGTCTACCGACTTTGATGTGACCATCAAACCCCAAGTGTGCCCAGCAGCGGGAGCTGCAGACAGAACAACACAGGAGCAATAACTGTGTTTTAAGTGCCTTTAGTCAGTTCCCAAGACACTGACGTCTGGCAGCCAGCCTTCTTGCTTTGGGTATCAGGAGCTTAAGACAGAAGGATAAACAAAATTCAGTACTGTTTATTTTGAAGATATGACAAGCCAGAGAAGTATAAAAGTTACTCATTTAATGTTCCCTTTAAATGTATGCCTGCTGCCTGCTATGTTGTTTCAGTTGTGCCCAACTCTGTGTGATCCTACAGACTGCAGCCCGCCAGGCTCCTCTGTCCCTGGGATTCTCCAGGCAAGAATACTGGAGTGGGTTGCCATGCCCTCCTCCAGGAGATCTTCCTGACCCAGGGATTGAACCTGTGTCTCTTACATCTACCTGCATTGGCAGGTGGCTTCTTTACCACAGGGCCACCTGGGAAGTTTAAATGTATAGCATAGGGGTTTAGTTCTGTAGGCATATCCCCTATTGATACAGGAAAGATAAATTAACATATATGCTAAGTGACAGTGCCACTCCACAACACTATCCAGTTTACCATATGTTTAACTAGTTAAATCAAGCCAGGTAAGCAGTTTTAAGATGTGGTGGCTTATTAAAAATGTTGGTACTTAACTCAGATCACTTATACATAACTTAAAATCCATATTTATAAGTCTAGTCAGTTTCTCTCTATTCTACTGGACATTGGTAAGTCATTGATAAAATCTCACCTCTTCAGTGAGTAGAATACATAGTGTAGTGACTAAAAGGACAAGTTCGGAAGTCAGATCTTGAGATGTATTGCCGGTGTGACTTTGGACAAATGAGCGTATCTGTGTCAGCTTTTTCTCATCAGTAAAATAAGATTTAAAAAGCAGCACCTGGGGCTTCCCTGGCAGTCCAGTGGTTAAAACTTGGTAATTCCACTCCAGGGAGTGGGTTCAGTCCCTGGTGGGGAAGCTAAGATCCTGTATGCTGTGTGCAAAGCCCCCCCACCAAGAAAGAAACACCTCTCTCTCAAGGATTTTCTGAGGATTAAATGAGATAATGTTCAAAAGACCTGGCACATGGTATGCTATCAATAAACAGTAGTGTTGCTCGTTCAAATTTAGTTTGTTGAAAGTGTCTTAAGATCCAGAGTAAGTCTCAGTTGGTCCCATTCACACAACTTTATTCAAATATGTGCCCAGGTAGGCCAGCAAGACCTATTCTTTTTACATTAAATTAGTGGCATGTACATATTTCTTTTTGAATGTATTTACAGGTAGACAGAATCTCAGACTTAGAAGAACATAATTTAGACCAGTGCTTCATTTACCAGGTGAAAAATACAGAGACTCAGCCAAGTTAGAGAATTTTTCCCACAGTCACGTAACCCAGGTCTCCTGATTTCTAACACATGATCATAAACTAAACCTTTTCTTTCATACCTTTTATATTTTAGGTGCCAAAGGTTTTTATTCTGTTGTGGATGTGCAAAATAGGCCTATTTATTTGTTAAGAAGTACACCTTACATTTCCTGTCTTCAAAAGCAATGGTTTCTAGTTTGATTCAAAACAAATATGATGGAGTCATGTTTCTTTAAAAGAAAAATCTGAAATCTAACACAGCTGAGACTGAAATCGTATTACTGTTTTTTAATGAGGGGACTTCCCTGGCAGTTCAGTGGTTAAGACTCCATGCGCCCAATGCAGGGGGCACAGGTTCGATCCCTGGTTGGGTAACTAAGATCTCACATGCTGCATGGCCTAAAAGTAAATAAATAACATCCTTCATTATAGAAAAACTAATCACGCGTAGGTGACAGAGTCGTGCTGCCATCTAGCACTTAAGGCAGACTCTGTCAGACACACTGATGAAGCTGTCTCACTAGTAACTGGGCAGGGGCTTTGAGGGGCTCGCACCCTCTTTTCTGTGCCTCCCTGTTGCTCTTAGAATGAAGACAAAATCCTTAATCTCAGGCCGGGAGGCCATGTAAGATCCGACCCCAGCCTACTTTTTAAACCTCTCCTTACCTCTCTCTGGAGCAGGGCATGGCAACCCACTCCAGTATTCTTGCCTGGAGAATCCCATGGGCAGAGGAGCCTGGCGAGTTACGGTCCATAGGGTCGAAAAGAGTTGGACGTGACTGGCACAACTTAGCAAACACACACACACCCTATCTCTGCTACTTCTGACTCACCAACCACCCAGCCATCTGCCTTTTTTCCAGCCCTTTTCTCATTGCTCTCCCCTGCTACAAGGTCTTGTACATATTCCTTCTACTCTGAATGTTCTTTTCTCTCCTTCTTACCAAAGTAACTTATCTTACTTTTCAAACCTTGAGAGATGGATCACTCCTCTAACATCTCCAATTGGTTCAAAACTATATTGTGGAATGGCTTGAACCACATACTTTTCCTTCACTGAATGTATGAGTTGCAATTTAAATTTGTTACTATATGATTACTCTATCTCTACCACTACACGGAAAGCAAACAGTAGTGACTATGTTCCCAGGTAGCACAGTAAAGAATCCACCTGCCAATGCAGAAGATACAAGAGATGCTGGTTCGATCCCTGGATCAGGAAGATCCCCTGGAGAAGGGAATGGTAACCCACCCCACTATTCTTGCATGGTAAGTCCCATGGAGAGAGGAGCCTGGTGGGCTACATACATGGGGTCAAAAAGAGTCGGACATGACTAAACAACTGAGCACAAACATGTTTTGTTCACCATTAAGTTTCCAGGGCCTCTTTGTCCTGTGTCTAGTGCAGAAGAGAAGCTCAAAAAATACGTGTAACAGTGGATGAATGACTGAATACACAAATGCGTGACTGACGGAATGAAGAATAAGTGAATAAATGTCATACTCTAGACCTCCATTCTTGTTGCATTGAGTTTATCTGAATTGCTTTCCCCAAACTTTAATCTGATAGCGCAATATATATGCAGGTAAAATCACACATACTTGACGAAATGAGATTAAAGACGCTAAAAGAAAAAGAACTTTCTATTGCTCCTTATGAATACAATAAACTCTAAATTTTGACCAGGTCCAGCATTCTCAACTGGTTCCAAATAGGGAAAGGAGTACGTCAAGGGTATATTTTGTTACCCTGCTTATTTAATTTATATGCAGAGTACATCATGAGAAATGCTGGACTGGAGGAAGCACAGGCTGGAATCAAGATTGCCGGGAGAAATATCAATAACCTCAGATATGCAGATAACACCACCCTTAAGGCAGAAAGCGAAGAGGAACTAAAGATCCTCTTGATGAAAGTGAAAGTGGAGAGTGGAAAAGTTGGCTTAAAGCTCAACATTCAGAAAACAAAGATCATGGCATCTGGTCCCATCACTTCGTGGCAAATAGATGGGGAAACAGTGGAAACAGTGACAGACTTTATCTTCTTGGGCTCCAAAATCACTGCAGATGGTGACTGCAGCCATGAAATTAAAAGACGCTTACTCCTTGGAAGGAAAGTTATGACGAACCTAGACAGCATATTAAAAAACAGAGACATTACTTTGCCAACAAAGGTCTGTCTAGTCAAGGCTATGGTTTTTCCAGTAGTCATGTATGGATGTGAGAGTTGGACTATAAAGAAAGCTGAGCGCCAAAGAATTGATGCTTTTGAACTGTGGTGTTGGAGAAGACTCTTGAGAGTCCCTTGGACTGCAAGGAGATCCAACCAGTCCATCCTAAAGGAAATCAGTCCTGGGTGTTCATTGGAAGGACTGATGTTGAAGCTGAAACTCCAATACTTTGGCCAGCTGATGTGAAGAGCTGACTCGTTTGAAAAGACCCTGATGCTGGGAAAGATTGAAGGTGGAAGAAGAAGGGGACAACAGAGGATAAGATGGTTGGATGGCATCACCGACTCAATGGACATGAGTTTGACTGAACTCTGGGAGTTGGTGATGGACAGGGATGCCTGGTGTGCTGCAGTCCATGGGGTCGCAAAGAGTCGGACACAACCGAGCGACTGAACTGAACATTCTCAAGGTAACTATGGGGTGTGTGTGTGTGTGTGCTAGCTGCTCAGTCATGTCCGACTTTTGTGTCTGACTCTTTTGCGACCTCATGGACTATAGCTACCAGGCTCCTCCCACAATGCAGGCAGATTCTTTACCACCTGAGCCAAGTATGGGTTCAGTCTAGTTCAGTTCAGTTCAGTCACTTGGTCGTGTCCGACTCTTTGCGACCCCATGAACCACAGCACGCCAGGCCTCCCTGTCCATCGCCCCGGACTTCACTCAAACTCATGTCCGTCAACTCAGTGATGCCATCCAGCCATCTCATCCTCTGTCATCCCCTTCTCCTCCTGCCCCCAATCCCTCCCAGCATCAGAGTCTTTTCCAATGAGTCAACTCTTCGCATCAGGTGGCCCAAGTATTGGAGTTTCAGCTTCAACGTCAGTTACATGGAGTAAATGTGTCTGAATGAAACACATGAGGCTAGGGCGCCACCTTGTGGTTTATTTTCACATTTATAATTTTCAATCTTGGCCAGAACTTTTCTGTTAATACTTGACCAAAAAAACCCATTAAAACTACAGCAGCAGAGAGGAGTGGAATTTTTGGTCAAATAAATATTGCTTGCATATCATTATCCCAAAGACTTTATTCTAATATTATCATCCATTCATTTTTATTTTAATTAAATATTGAACTGATAGAAAAAAGTATAACATATGTATGTTATAAATAATCAAATGAGAATTAATACTTGTGTACTCATCACCCAGATCAGCACTGCCAGTACTTAGAAAGACTCCTGTGTGCCTGTGTGCCTCTCACTTAATCCCTTCTCTGTTTTCTCCATTAACCAGGCATACCCACTACCTTGTTTTTATGTATAGTTTACCGTCCATGTACCTATCAATAGGGCTTCCCTGGTGGCCCAGATGGTAAAGAGTCTGCTGCAAGGCAGGAGACCTGGGTTTGAACCCTGGGTGGGGAAGATCTCCAGGAAAAGGAAATGGCGCCCACTATAGTATTTTTGCCTGGAAAATCCCATGGACAGAGGAGCCTGCTGGGCTACAGTCCATGGGGTCAGGAAGAGTCGGACTCAACTGGATGACTAAGCACACATGTATATACATATCATTAAGCAATAGTTTGCATTTAGCATTTAAAACTTCATATGAAATGATATCATTCTGTATTGGATTTGGGTTTGGAATTATACAGTATTTTTCTGCAATTCATCATGTTGATAAGAGAGGCTGTGACTCATTTGTTTTCACTATTCTATAGTATTTTGTTGAATGACTATGCCACAATATATCCAGATGTTGTACTCTTTTTTTTATTATTTTATTTTCTACTGGAGTATAGCAACTAACAATATTGTTACAGTTTCTGTTGGAGCATAGCCGATTAACAATGTTGTGATAGTTTCAGGTATGTATGCCAAAGGAATTCAGCCATACATATACATGTATCCATTCTCCCCCAAACTCCTCTCTCATCCATGCTGCTGCATAACTAGTTCTTCTACTCTTGATGGATATTTAACTTGCTTCCAGTTTGGGTCTATTATGATGGTGCTACTGTGAACATTCTAGTATGTGTCCTCTGGTGCTCACATGAAGATTTCTCCCAGGGGTTTCAATTGCTAGGTATAAGAACATCCGACTTTACTAGATAATAAATTATTTTTCACTCCTTTTATTGCACCAATTTATACTCCTACCACTAGTGTATACACATTTCAGTTCAACATCTTTAAAAGCACTTAATATTATTAGGCTTTTCTCCAGTTTTTATACTTTATGGGTATAAACTGAATCTCTTTTGTTTTAATTTTCATTTCTTGATGACACAAGAAGTCCATCCTCTTTTCAAATGTTTATTGATGACCCATGTTTCTTCTGAAAAGTGCCAGTTCTGATTTTTTGCCTCATTCTTTAATTTATCCACTCAAGAATCATTTTAATTGCTGCTGTGTGCCAAGTACTGTCACTGTTTAGAGGACACAAAGATGACTATGATAATCCAAGTCTATGCCCCAACCAGTAATGCTGAAGAAGCTGAAGTTGAACAGTTCTGTGAAGACCTACAAAACCTTCTAGAACTAATACCCAAAAAAGATGTCCTCTTCGTTGTAGGGAACTGGAATGCGAAAGTAGGAAGTCAAGAGATACCTCGAATAACAGGCAAATTTGGCCTCGGAGTACAAAACGAAGCAGGGCAAAGGCTAATAGAGTTTTGCTAAGAGAATGCACTGGTCATAGCAAACACCCTCTTCCAACAACAGAGGAGAAGACTCTACACATGGACTCTACACATATACCAGATGGTCAATACCGAAATCAGATTGATTATATTCTTTGCAACCAAAGATGGACAATCTCAATACAGTCAGCAAAAACAATACCAGGAGCTGACTGTGGCTCAGATCATGAAATCCTTATTGCCAAATTCAGACTTAAGTTGAATAAAGCACGGAAAACCACTAGACCATTCAGATATGACCTAAATCAAATCCCTTAACAATTATACAGTGGAAATGACAAATAGATTCAAGGCATTAGATCTGATAGAGTGCCTGAAGAACTATGGATGAAGGTTCGTGACATTGTACAAGAGGCAGTGATCAGACCATCCCCAAGAAAAAGAAATGCAAAAAGGCAAAATGGCTGTCTGAGGAGGCCTTACAAATACCTGAGAAAAGAAGAGAAGCTAAAGGCAAAGGAGAAAAGGAAAGATATAAGCATCTGAATGCAGAGTTCCAAAGAATAGCAAGGAGAGATAAGAAAGCCTTCTTCAGTGATCAGTGCAAAAAAATAGAGGAAAACAACAGAATGGGAAAGACTAGAGATCTCTTCAAGAAAATTAGAGATACCAAGGGAACGTTTCATGCAAAGATGGGCTAGATAAAGGACAGATATGGTATGGACCTAACAGAAGCAGAAGA